>NC_072428.2:35880000-36183076 GCF_028878055.3 Symphalangus syndactylus | reverse complement strand
TTCCTTGAGCAGTGGTTTGTAGTTCTCCTTCAAGAGGTCCTTCACATCCCTTGTAAGTTGTATTCCTAGGTATTTTATTCTCTGTGTAGCAGTTGTGAATGGGAGTTCACTCATGATTTGGCTCTCTGTCTATTGTTGGTGTATAGGAATGCTTGTGATTTTTCCACATTGATTTTGTATCCTGAGACTTTGCTGAAGTTGCTTATCAGCTTAAGGAGATTTTGGGCTGAGAAGATGGGGTTTTCTAAATATACAATCATGTTATCTGCAAACAGAGACAATTTGACTTCCTGTTTTTCCAGCTGAATACCCTTTATTTCTTTCTCCTGCCTGATTGCCCTGGCCAGAACTTCCAATACTATGTCGAAAAGGAGCGGTGAGAGAGGGCATCCTTGTCTTCTGCCAGTTTTCAAAGGGAATGCTTCCAGTTTTTGCTCATTCAATATGATATTGGCTGTGGGTTTGTCATAAATAGCTCTTATTATTTTGAGATACATCCCATCAATACCTAGTTTATTAAGAGTGTTTAGCATGAAGGGCTGTTGAATTTTTTCAAAGGCCTTTTCTGCATCTATTGAGATAATCATGTGGTTTTTGCATTTGGTTCTGTTTATGTGATGGATTACATTTTTTGATTTGCTTATGTTGAACCAGCCTTGCATCCCAGGGATGAAGCCCACATGATCGTGGTGGATAAGCTTTTTGTTGTGCTGCTGGATTTGGTTTACCAGTATTTTACTGAGGATTTTCACATTGATGTTCATCAAGGATATTGGCCTGAAATTTTCTTTTTTTGTTTTGTCTTTGCCAGTTTTTGGTATCAGGATGATGCTGGCCTCATAAAATGAGTTAGGGAGGATTCCCTCTTTTTCTATTATTTGGAATAGTTTCACAAGGAATGGTACTAGATCCTCTTTGTACCTCTGGTAAAATTTGGCTGTGAATCCATCTAGTTCTGGACTTTTTTTGGTTGGTAGGCTATTAATTGCTGTCTCAATGTCAGAACTTCTTATTTGTCTGTTCAGGGATTTGACTTCTTCCTGGTTTAGTCCTGGGAGGGTATATGTGTCCAGGAATTTATCCATTTCTTCTAGATTTTCTAGTTTATTTACGTAGAGGTGTTTATAGTATTCTCTGATGGTAGTTTGTGTTTCTGTGGAATCAGTGGTGATATCCCCTTTATCATTTTCTATTGCATCTTATTTGATTCTTCTCTCTTTTTTTCTATATTAGTCTGGCTAGCAGTGTATCTATTTTGTTGATCTTTTCAAAAAACAACCTCCTGGATTCATTGATTTTTTTGAAGGGTTTTTTGTGTTTCTATCTCCTTCAGTTCTGCTCTGATCTTAGTTATTTCTTGTCTTCTGCTAGCTTTTGAATTTGTTTGCTCTTGCTTCTCTAGTTCTTTTAATTGTGATCTCAGGGTGTCGATTTTAGATCTTTCCTGCTTTCTCTTGTGGGCATTTAGTGCTGTAAATTTCCCTCTACACACTGCTTTCAATCTGTCCCAGATATTCTAGTATGTTGTATCTTTGTTCTCATTGGTTTCAAAGAACATCTTTATTTCTGCCTTAATTCCGTTATTTACCCAGTAGTCATTCAGGAGCAGGTTGTTCAGTTTCCATGTAGTTGTGTGGTTTTGACTGAGTTTCTTATTCCTGAGTTCTAATTTGATTGCACTGTGGTCTGAGAGACTGTTTGCTATGATTTCTGTTCTTTTGCATTTGCTGAGGAGTGTTTTACTTCCAATTATGTGGTCAATTTTAGAATAAGTGTGATGTGGTGCTGAGAAGAACATATTTTCTGTTGATGTGGGGTTGAGAGTTCTGTAGATGTCTATTAGGTCTGCTTAGTCCAGAGCTGAGCTCAAGTCCTGGATATCCTTGTTAATTTTCTGTTTTGTTGATCTGTCTAATATTGACAGTGGGGTGTTAAAGTCTCCCACTGTTATTGTATGGGAGTCTAAGTCTCTTTGTAGGTCTCTAAGGACTTGCTTCATGAATCTGGGTGCTCCTGTATTGGGTGAATATATATTTAGGATAGTTAGCTCTTCTTGTTGCATTGATCTCTTTACTGTTATGTAATGGCCTTCTTTGTATCTTTTGATCTTTCTTGGTTTAAAGTCTGTTTTATTGGAGACTAGGATTGCAACTCTGCTTTTGTTTATTTTTGTTTTTTTTTTTTTGCTTTCCATTTGCTTGGTAAAAATATTCCTTCATCCCTTTATTTTGAGCTTATGTGTGTCTTTGCACATGAGATGGGTCTCCTGAATACAGCACACCGAAGGGTCTGGGCTCTTTATCCAATTTGCCAGTCTGTGTCTTTTGATTGGGGCATTTAGCCTGTTTACAATAGGAATGCCCGTAACTGGAGTTACGGGTGACAATCAAATGCAGAACTGAAATTAATGGAAATCCAATCATTCACATTTAACTTTGTCAGTCATTTACAATGTGAGGATAGTAAATGTTCTTTTAGACATCCAGGCCCTGGCCTGTTTCCTTTGTCAACTATGTGACTGTCATAAATTGATTGGCTTTGGTTTTGCCACACTCTCCAGGGCAAACTAAAGCATATCTCTTTATTTTAAAATGCAGAGGCACCGTCTCCATGTTTTTTGTTTTTTGTTTATTTTTTTTGAGACAAGTCTCTTCTCTCTCTGTTGCCCAGGATGGAGTGCAGTGGCAAAATCTTGGCTCACTGCAAGCTCTGCCTCCTGGGTTCACGCCATTCTTCTGCCTCAGCCTCCCGAGTAGCTGGGACTACAGGCACCCACCACCATGCCCAGCTAGTTTTTTGTTTGTTTGTTTTTGTATTTTTAGTAGAGACGGGGTTTCACTGTGTTAGCTAGGATAGTCTTGATCTCCTGACCTCAGGATCCACCCACCTTGGCCTCCCAAAGTGCTGGGATTACAGGCGTGAGCCACCACGCCCATCCTGTCTCCATTTTTAATAGAGAGAGAGAGTGCAATCAGAGAGAAGCTAACTATTCTACTTAACATTTCTACTACAAGTAGAAATGCTCCCTGCCAGCGGTTGATTCTAGAGATGTCTTAGCCTCCACCATCCCTGTTTAATGAAGTCTAATAACAGGCCTCTCTTTACCCCTCACATCTCTCCTTAGATTGAAATGTCACTGCGCCTCCTCACAGTGCACGGCAAAAGCTTCTTCCCACCCACCCCCCATGCTTATCCAGCGTTGATTCCTCACTGTGTGTGTCAGTCATCTCCTCCTCTCGAATTTCACAGCATGATCAAATCTCACCCCTGCCCTTCTCATCCCTCTTGTAGCCCACTGTGTTTCTACTCCCCCTGTCTACACCTGTGTTCTCAGGTACTCTCACTCCTCTCGTAGTTTTTCTTGTCACTTTCTCATTCCCAAACCTCCCTCTTTCCCCACAAGTGTCCATGCATTCCTGTGTTTTGCAGTACCTGAACAGTTCATAGACCATTTTCACTGGTCTTGTTTCATTTCACTGAAAATAACCCTGGGAGGAAAACAGATGTTGGTACCATTTCATAGATGAAGCTGAGGCTACTAGGATTAGGTGATTTGCTCTGTGTTATGGGTATTCAGAAGGAACTACAGGGAGAGCTGAAGACCTGTAATCTAAATCCTGTTCCCTTTCCCTGTACTACACTGCCTCCTTCATCTAAGTGCTTTTCTTTTCGATCCTTTAATTGCTCATCCAACGTGTATGATTGAGTGGCTATTTTTGTACCAGCAATGTGTATACAGTAAGGAGCAAGATAGACATGGTGTCAGCCCTCATCAAGTGCACAATCTGGTGATCCTTCTCATCTGCTGCCCAAATGCCTCTCACTCTTGGACATGCCACTATTCCATTATACAAGTAGAGATTGGAGATTAGAAGATCCTAGCTGCCTAATGGCTTCTTCAGTCTATTGCTGGAAATTCCTTAGCATGACTGTTTGAAACAGCTCCATTCTTTATTTTTGGTTTTAATAACGTTACCAGGATTCTCATTCAATCAACTAATACATCACCTACTACTCTGCTTCACGGTCAAAAGCTTAGTGTTGGGGCACAAAGTTACCTCTTACCCTTGAAGAGAGTTGCAGAGAAAGTGGCAGTCAGGAAAATGCCACATTTCTCAATTCTTAAATTTACTCTTTTTTTGTATTTTAACATCTCCGAAAATTAGATCCTATTTTACTTATAACTGGAAACATTTAAAAAAATTCTTAGAAATATAAAATAATAGTACATCTTATGTCATATTCTAACAGAAGTGTATAAAACTACATGAAAGCCTGTGGGAAAGTGTTAACCCCCTGGAGGAACTGGGAAACATTTCTCCGAGGAGGTAGCAGATGGGCCTTTCAGTGGCTATTTATTAACCAGGATTATAACAAGCAAACTATGCCAACCATTTTGTTTGTTCATTCTACTAACATGCTTAATATGAGCCTCTATTGTGAGCTTAGCACTTGGTGAACAGAAGATCATCCTCCATTGTAGTAGAGAAGACAGACATACATTACCAATTACAAGACTGCATGTATTTTTAACTATGATATCTCAAAGTGTATATCAGAAGTACAGTTTGCTTGTGAGAGTGCATATGAGGGTGTCGTGAAAGTATGAGCCGAGAGCTCTTTAGGCAGACGGGTAAAAATTATTAGGCAAGGAATGGGAGAAAGGGTTGAGAGGGAAAAGCATTTCAGGTAGAGGGGAAAAGATGTACAAGGGCCCTAAGGTGGGAAGGAGCACAGGTTGTTTGAGCATGTAGAAGACTGGAGTGACTGGATCCCAAAGAGTGGTGGGGAGTGGGATTCAAGAGGAGGCTGAAAAAGTAGCCTAAATCAATGGACCCACAGGATTTTCATCTTTAAGAGCCAGACACCTTCTAAGCACTCTTGCCTTGCAAGGTAATATAACTGAGGCTGTGTCTTCCCCTCCAGGCTCACCTTGTGGCAGCCTTTGAACAGAGTCTTGGTAACATGACAATCAGGCTCCAGAGTCTGACCATGACAGCTGAGCAGAAGGTAAGGCAGAAAGGGTACTTTAACCCTCCCTACTTGGAGTTAACAGCAAACTTGAAAATACTATTCTTTCATTTCAGATCATTGTGTGGATGTTAATGTACTTCTTGAACTGTTAAAGTTTAATTGTAAGGAGTCCAATCTATTGAGTGAAAATATGACAGATTGATAATGGCATCAATGATAGATCTTGTAGTTATAATCCTACTCTTATGTGTTTGTTTATGCCTGTTGATCCATCTGAAAGGTTTTGTTGAGCTACTTCATTCCCTCTCCTCCTGTGTTGAAGCCGAGTTGTACTTCAGTTGAACTCTGTACAGAATGATTTTAAGCTGACCAATAATTTTTTCTGTGCCCTAGGATTCAGAACTGAATGAGTTAAGAAAAACCATTGAGCTGCTAAAGAAACAGAATGCAGCTGCCCAGGCTGCCATTAATGGAGTAATTAACACACCTGAGCTCAACTGCAAAGGTAAAGTAAGGGAAACAGCCTTTAGCCAGAAGACCTGCCTGCCCTTAGGAGCCCTCCCCTGACATCATATGATGCAACCTCCTTGCTAGAAGACAGTGTCTGCATAATTCAGCTCCATGTCAGGCAGGCAGGACCTGCAAGGCAAATACCTTTAATCAAGTCACTTCTGGCCTCTACAAAGATGGCTATGGTAGTTCATCTTCTTCTCTGATACATCTGAAAAATGGAAGAAAACATGTTTCTATTGGCAGAGTGTTAAAGTGTTTTACAACCCTTAATTTCACTAGCACTTTGATATTTGCATGCTGATGTATGGCGTAAGCTAAACTGAGTTCCTCCCTTATTTGTCCAAGAAAAGATTTCTTTTTTTCTCTGAGACAGAGTCTTGCTCTGTCACCCAGGTTGAAGTGCAGTGGTGCAATCTTGGCTTACTGCAACCTCTGCTTCCCGGGTTCAAGTGATTCTCCTGCCTCAGCCTCCCAAGTAGCTGGGATTACAGGCATGTGCCACCATGCCTGGCTAATTTATGGATTCTTAGTAGAGACAGGTCTTGCCATGTTGGCTGGGCTGGTCTTGAACTCCTGTCCTCGAGCGATCCACTCACCTCGGCCTCCCAAAGTGCTGGGATTACGAGCATGAGCCACCGTGCCCAGCCCAGGAAAACGTTTCTAAGTGAATTATTTTGTCCTTGTGTATCTTGGGGCAATGTAGGAGTGCAGGTGAGTTAGCTCTCATAATAATAATATTAGCAGTAATAGTAATCATAGAAGTAGTATGGAGAGCTAGGATTTATGGAACACTTACTATGTTCTAAGTGCAGTGCTAAGTGTTTCAATGATTTCATTATCTGCTTTTCTTTCTACAACAATCTTGTAAGTGTGATTCTGTTCTTTCCTCATTGTACTCATGAGGACCCTAGTGTTCATAGATGAGAGTCACTTTCTTTTTCTTTCTTTGAGATGGAGTCTCACTCTGTTGCCCAGGCTGGAGTGCAAGTGGCATGATCTCTGCTCACTGTAACCTCTGCCTCCTGCGTTCAAGTGATTCTCCTGCCTCTGCCTCCTGAGTAGCTGGGACTACAGGCGCATGCCACCATGCCTGGCTGGTTTTTGTATTTTCAGTAGAGACAGGGTTTCACCATGTTGGCCAGGCTGGTCTCGAACTTCTGACCTCAAGTGATCTGCCTGCTTTGGCTTCCTAAAGGGCTGGGATTACAGGCATGATCCACTATACCCAGCCGAGAGTCACTTTTTAAGGTCAGGGAATAGGGAGAAACTGAAGTGGGGCTAGAACCTGATGAGTTGGTTTGACCCTACAACCAGTGTTCTCAAAAGACCAGCCTTTAGGTGTAGTTCTGTCCTTATGAGAAAAACTATCTGCAAACTTTATGTCAGATATCACACATTTTCAATATCGGTGTTGTTTAGTCTATTGGGCCTCCTGAAAAAGTGATAATAGCTTTGAAATGGGAAGGATTTGCAAATGAGTTGGCTGGACAGAGTCAAGGGGATAGCACATGGAAGGGCCCGTAGATGAGGCAGGCATGGCACTTCCAAAGGGCTGCAAGAAGGCCACTGTGACAGGAGCCCAGAGAGCAGGAGGGGGGCGGCTAGCAATGAAGGTGCCAACTGCTCAGTTCACAAGCACATTTCCGCACCTATCTAAAGCTTAAGAGCTGGTGTTGGGGAAATTCTCCCTACACCTCCCTTGACTTCTGTTTTGTAAAGTGGGGAGAGATACACCTCATTTAATTGACTGAAGAGGGCAATGCACTCACCTATTCAAGGATCTTAGAAACAGCTGTAGGGAACAGAGATGATGTATATGTGGAAGACACCCAGTAGTCCTCAGGTGGGTGGGTTTTGCTTAAAGGGCAAAATCCTGAGATAAAGAATAGGGCTCAGGCTGGCAGCTGCTGATACACCCTGCCTTGGTCTTCAGGAAACGGCACTGCCCAGTCTGCAGACCTCCGCATCCGCAGGCAGCACTCCTCAGACAGCGTCTCCAGCATCAACAGCGCCACCAGCCACTCCAGCGTGGGCAGCAACATAGAGAGTGACTCAAAGAAGAAGAAGAGGAAGAACTGGGTGAGTGCACACCCACTCTCCTGGGGACTGACGGACAGAGTCAGTTGCAGAACTGGCTGCTGCATCCCCCCAGATAAAGTCCAGCCCAGCTACTATCTGTGGAACATAGCACTTTGGGAGTAGATCCCAGGAAATGGTCTGTGGGTGGGTTTTTACTAAAATCAATATTGTACTCAGCAAAACACTAGAATCTATAACATCCCTACCACCTTGTATTTTTTTCTCTTTCATGAGACTTTTCATAAAGTACTCATCTTTCATTTCATATATGTGTCATTTCTTCCTCATTATATGTTGGCCACAAAGTTTCAGGTACTAGAGCAAAGTTATTCTTAAATGATTTCTTCATAGATCCAAAATAATTTTTTGAGCATATTGCTAGTTATCCCATCTTTAGCTATAATCATTATCTATTTATTTACACAAATGCCTAGGGATAGCATCAAACCAACCCTGTCTTTGAAAACTTTTTGACCATGTCCTATAAATAAAAGTTTCCTAATGTCAGTGTTAGAAGTTAGCAAGTAGTTCTAAACCAGGGGTTGTACTTCAAATAGCAAGTTTAATAGAATCAGTCTCCATTACAGTGTTTCTCCATGTGTTCATAATCCCAATGAGTTATTTGAATTTCTGTACAGTGGTGCCTTGAGTGGTTTTTTCCACTCTCCCGGAAAAATTCCACCCCCCACTCTCCATCCAGTTTTTTAGTTCTTCTTTAAAGGCTATAGAGCTCTGACTGAGATTTGCTATCCCTTGTCTTCAGTGCAAGAATATCTCAAGTTGATCTGGAGTTGACCAGTGGCTCCTGTTCCCCATTTGTGCTGACGGCATCCTGTTTCACTAAGTAGCTTCAGTGTCCTCATTCATTCTGTACACTTCTCACTCATTTTGTGTTATCTTGGATGGGTGGCAAGGTCTAGTGATACAGACGTCAGGGATTTAGTGATTTTGGTTGTCAATGACTTGCACTGGAAGCAAGCTAAAAAGCCAGTTTAGTGTGACCCTCTCATCTTTCTGATTAAATTTTCTTTTTTAAGTTACTAATGGCTCTTAGTCAACTTATTTGTTATGACTAAACACAGATAGGATTAATTCATATTGCTGTCTCTAATATGCAATCAATAAACATGGTCTGCTTTGATTTTCAAAGTGAGGAGAGAGATATTTTCTATGAAAAATAATGGTTATTCCATTTTCTTCAAGAAATAAAACTTGCTTATGTTGCTTTAAGACAACTCCCGGTTATCAGTCAAATCAGGGAAGATGCATAATTGGCATCCTCAGCTAATCCCAAAGCTTAGCTCTGTCTGATCTTTGTAATCTCCTCTTCCACCTGGCTTTTCACCAGAGGTAGAGGCAAGGATTTCAGCTGATGGCTTGTGTCCCTAATCCTTCTGTTTCTGTGACTGCTCTCTGGAAATATTATCAAAGGTAGGAAATGGGAGAGAAAAGGGATCTAGATTTGCCCACAAGCTCGACATGCGGTTTATTATAGATGAAACCTGTTGATGGGAGGAAAATCTCATCAGTTTTTAGAATGGCCTGTTTTCTGAATTTTTCAGTGGCTAAGAAAACCCCTGGAATGTATTTTCACAAGGAAAAATGACTTTAGAAAAAGGAAATTACTTTTAAAAGGCCTGTTTTCAAGATGAAACATTAGTTTTTGGCCTAGAAAAATCTGATTATGGCTTTCAGAGAAGACATTGCATTTTAATTCTTTATGTTCTCATTAAAATGTTTAGGTCTCCACTTCCTGCAACAGATTGGGGGGAAAAGAATTTTCAGATCCATCTCATAATCTGGGGAAATTGTGATATACTAGTTCCTTTTCCCCCCATATGGTTAATAAATTCCTTTAAAATAACCATTTTCTGAGTAACAAGTGAGATGGCTAATTCACTGCTTATTAGATTATCTTATATACACAAATAGCAGAAACTCCTAAGTGGATAGGTTAAGGAGCTATGCAGCCATCCAGGGCCAATGTAACAGTGAAGCTAGAATTGCTCAAAAAAGAAGACATCCTCTCCATCCTCCCCAAAAATTTAAAGCACAGAGAGGTGACTGACAAGAGAAAAGAAGAGAATGAGAAGCACAGGAAGGTGGGGGGCAGCCATTTCAGCGAGACAGGGAAAAGCTGGAAGAACTGGAATTGTAGAGGACTCCCCAACCTGCTATTCCCTTCCTTTCAGAAGGGAGGAACATGCCCCCAGTGCTTTTAAAGATTTGTGCGCCTACTGGAAATCTCCCCTGTGTGTGATGTTTATTATTAGCCATGTTGTGTCTGAAAGTCCAAAGCTTTCCCTGTCACTGGCTTTCTCTGTTAAAAAATTGTCTTTTTTCCTCCCCCTTCCCCATTTTTGCTTGCATTTTCTCTGGCAGGTCAATGAGGTAAGCAAGACCAACTTTAATATCAGATACCAAGCTAACCCATCCATTGATATGACTAACCTCATCCGCATCCATCACCGTGTCTGAGCATCCTGCTTTGTTGCTGTGTAACCTCATCTTCCCAACATCCATCTGCTGAGCCAGGCTCTGTCTTGCTGTTGGCATCTAGTCTTGAACCAAGAGTAGGCATGGAATGTTACCCACAGGTGCAGTCCCTCAAGCTGGCAACACCAGATAACTCTTCTTCCCTTAATGCACTGATTCAAAAGAGCTCTTGGGAACCTCTTCCATTGGTGGGGGGAAAAACATGGGACAATTAATTGCTTTTTCATATGCATGTCTCTGTTTTGCCAAGGCCTAAGCATTGGTTGTCCCCGCTGCAAGACTGACAGTCTTGTATATTCAGTTACGCAGCTCCTTCAAGCAAGCTTTCGGGAAGAAGAAGTCCCCCAAATCTGCGTCCTCTCATTCAGACATTGAGGAGATGACGGATTCTTCTTTGCCTTCCTCACC
This sequence comes from Symphalangus syndactylus, assembly GCF_028878055.3. NCBI lineage: Eukaryota > Metazoa > Chordata > Mammalia > Primates > Hylobatidae > Symphalangus > Symphalangus syndactylus. The sequence goes on along the minus strand of NC_072428.2, from coordinate 36,172,606 downwards.
AAAGTTACCACACAATGGGTCCACAGGTTCCACCCCACTGCTGAGGAATTCTCACTCCAACTCCCTGTAAGTCTGTCTGTCTAGTCAGATAACATCTTTGGCCCCTGAGAACCCTCTCCAGTAGGAATGGCTAGGAGTCCTGTTATGACACATCTGCTCCTTGGGACCCTTTATGCTTTGCTTTAATAGGACTGTGCATGTTCTTTCAATGCTTTAGGACTGGGAAAGTTGAAAGAGAAAAGAAACTTAGGTTTTCGTTCTGACAGTGTCGATATCCATAACTAGCCGGTTGGCCTTAAGCAGGTTACTTAAGTTCTGTTTGTTTCCATACCTTTATATGTCAATTTGGGCTGATGGTTTTTGTGTACATATCCTAGCCCTAAGAATTGAACGAGATAAATGGATATACAGGAGCTTGCTTCCTGCAGCAGTAAGAAAGGCTGGCCCTGCCCAGTAGGGCTGAATTTCTTTTGAGACCATGGTGTACCAGGTCTAGAATTAAAGAACTGGAGCACAGGTAGTGTGCAAGGAAAGTTACCAGCGAGATGAGACAGTGCATGAGAGAAGAGGGAAGTCATGGCCAGGGTCAGGACAGCCACTGAGACAGGGTTAGAGAAAGAAGTTTGGTTGTATAAACTTCAGTTTCCTCACTAGTAAAAATAGGGTTCATTATATCTACTTCACTGGATTCTTGGGAAGGCCAAGTTAAATACTATGCATGAAGGGCCTTTTCCATGCTGTTCATCTTTCTTCATTCTCAGGGGGCCAGGTCTGTGGAGCTGACCCTAAGTCCACTTAACCAGCCAGCCCACTGAAGACAGCATAAGGGTCTTAAGGCCCTGCCTTAGCGGCTTACCAGATGGGTAGAGGGAGTAAGGCAAAATCAGCCTGTCCAGAGGCCAGGTCTTTGTAGTATACCAACTGCATGGGAGTGGAAGAGAGGAAACAGAGGATAGTAGGGTTATGACCTTTGTTTTGTTTTGTTTTTGTTTTTGAGATGGAGTCTTGCTCTGTCACCCAGGCTGGAGTGCAGTGGCATGATCTCGGCTCACTGCAACTTCTGCTGCCCGGGTTCAGGCAATTATCCTGTCTCAGCCTCCCGAATAGCTGGGACTACAGGCGCATGCCACCATGCCTGGCTAATTTTTGTAGTTTTAGTAGAGACGAGGTTTCACCATATTGGTCAATCTGGTCTCGACTCCTGACCTCAGGTGATCCACCTGCCTCAGCCTCCCAAAGTGCTAGGATTACAGGTGTGAGCCACTGCACCCGACCAGGGTTATGAGTTTTAAGCAACCTCACCCACTATTGAAACATGGCCCTGTCAGGGTCTCTGCTTTACTGAGTTAGATGATCAATTCCTCTTTTCTTGGGGAGCACCGTAGTAAGAGGTAGCCACAGGGATGTGGACTTCCTGCTGCTATGGGTGAGGGTAAAACTGAATTGGGGAAGGAAGAAGGGCACTGAGGGACTGGACTTTGGTTTGGCCCTGTAGTGCCCAGCCCAGTGCCCTGTGTTATTTTGAGTGAAGAGTTAGACAAATGACTGAGAGGGTGTGTCCTCCTCCATCTGCAGAGTGCCTAAGGAAGGAGTAAAGAGCCAGTTGCCTGTGACTCTCACACATGCCATCATCCCAAAGCATCCCGACTCAGTTGTCTCCTGACCAGGAGAAAAAAACTCATCATGTCTTCTTTATTTATTGATTTAAACTTTTTATATAGCAACCTGTGTGAGCAGAGCACTATTCCAGATGTTCTGAAGAGACCAAAAAGATGTCAACCAAGCCAGGTGCAGTTACTGTCGCCTGTAATCCCAGCGCTTTGGGAGGCCAAGGAGGGAGGATTACTTGAGGCCAAGAGTTGGCAACCAGCCTGGTCAACATAGTGAGACTCTGTCTCTACAAAAAAAAATTTTTTTTGATCGGTCAGGCATGGTGTTGCATACTTGTAGTCCCAGCTACTTGGGAGGCTGAGGTAGGAGGGTCACTTGAGCCCAGGAATTTGAGGCTGCAGTGAGCTGTGATCACCCTGTACTCCAGCCTGGGTGACAGAGTAAGGCCATGTCTCTATTTAAAAGAAAAAAAAGTTAAACAGATTCTCCACCCCTGAGAAGAGTAAATACTAGTGGAGACATGACACAGTACAGTTCATTCTACTCCTGAACTTTCACTCTGAAGGCCCCATTCTCAGTTGTGGTTACGATAAAGTACAAGACAAAGTTCCTACTCATGGACCCTATACACCAAGAGAGGAGATGAATGTTTGTTTAAACAAATAAATCCTGAATAAACTAGGAAAATTAGAGAGTGCTAAGGGCTAATGCTGTGAATTAAAACAGTGCTGAGACACAGAGTACCTTGGCAGCAACTTTAGATGGGGTGGTCAGGAAAGAGCCCTCTGAGTAGGTGACATTTCAGCTGAATCTGCATGCCAGGGGTAGCCACTGGGTTAGTTTCAGCGGGTAACATTAGCTGCTGTAACAAACGCAGCCCAACGCTCAGCAGCTTTACATATGACTGTTTATTTCTTGCTCACTCCAAACCCAGTGCAGATAGTCCTAGTCAACAGGTGGCCTGCCCTCTAGTGATGTAGGCACCGAGGCTCCCGCCATCCACAGGGCCCAGTCATCTGCTCAATGTTCTGTGTCCAGCCAGTGGGCGTGGGGGTGTGGGGAGTGCAGAGGAACCTGCAGGAGGGTTTTTAAGGACCAGGCCTGGAAGAGGCTTATGTCGCCTCTTCCCAAAGTCCACTGACCAGGACTCAAAGCCATACCACCCGCAGCAGAAGTGAAGGAGGAAATGGGCTTTGGTGAACACATAGCAGCCTCTGCCACCCCAGCCTCCCAATGAGCAGGGCAGTCTTCCTGACCCAAAAAATAAATAACACAAGGAGCCTGATGTAGAAACAGGTTTGATGTGTCTGAGAGAGAGAGGGATGGACAGCGTGACTACCCACATATGCGAAGAGGCTACAGCCACAGACATAGTCAGGGCCTGGAACATGCAAGCCTTTGAAGTGAATTTGCATCCGATTTCATGTATAATGGGTGGGTGTGGTGAAGTTTGAAACAGGAATATGAGATAATGTGAATCTACAAAGATCAGTCTCTGTTCTGTGTGTAAGGAATATGGGGAAGGGAGATCACCCAGGGGCTCTTAGCCACTCTGGCCCACTTGTTCTTTGAACATTCCAATCACATTCTCCACCTCAAGGCCTGTGCCCTTCCCGTGTCCTCTGCCTGGTATGCTCCTCCCTCAGATATGTATTTCCTTAGGTCTCTGCTCAATGTGACTTAATGGATAAGGCCTTGCCCATTCACTTGCATAAACCAACATTCCACCATGAGCCAGTGCTCCCCATGGTCCCTTTGCCCTGCTTCATTTTTCCCCATTGCACATGTTGCCCCCTGACACCTGACATAGAGGTTTTCCTTGATTATTTGTTCTCTGTCCCCCACCCCAACCCCAGATCTACAGTAGAAGCTCCGTGGAGGTAAGTACTCTATTGGTTTTGCAGGCACTCAAATATTTGGTGGAATGAATGAGCCACTGATAACAGTGGTGAGTCCTGGGTGGATTTAGGATATATTCTTGAAGAAAAGTTGACAGTGTGTGGTAATGGATCAGATATGAGTGCAAGGGAAAGAGGAGAGCCATCCTGGGATATTCCTAGATTTACAACTTGAGTACCTGGGATGAGTGAGAGACACAGAGAGGGCAGAGTGAAGAGTTGGAGCACTACTTTGGTTACATTAAATTTGAGATGCCAGCAGACATCCATATCCAGGTCAACCAGCCTGGACTTCCTAGAGGTGTAGATTTGGGAGACACAGACTCATTGGTGGTGTCGAAAGCTGGGTAACTGGAAGAGTTCTCCAAGGGGTTGAATGAAGACGAAGATGATCAGAGGGCAAGAGGACTGAGCTCTAGTGCACTCTGATATTTGAAGTTCAGAAAGAGGGAGTTACAGCTGCCGGCCAGCAAGGTGGGAGGAAACCCAGCAGCAGAGAGGAGAAACTGTTGCTGGAGGGAGTAGGAACGCGGCCAGATGCTGCTGGGCGGTCAAGTAAGATGAGCAGAGAGAGGTGGTGATGCACTCAGCTGTGCAGGACCATGGCAGAACTATCCTCCAAGCCACTCTCCCCAGAGGAATCGGGCGGGGTTGACTCCTGGCTCCCCAGCCCTTTTCTTACATTCCACAGCATCCATGCACACTGGAGATGTTTGTTTTTGGTCTCGTTTTCCAAAGGGTAGGCTGAGAGCAAATGCTTGTTTCCAACCTCGAAGGGTTTGTAAGAATGTGCAAATCTAGATGTGAGAGGGAGTTCAAAGACAAAACCATAGGCAGAGGAGTCGGGCTTAGGAAATTCCCCAATCCGTGGGCGAAAGGAATGGTAGTTGTGGTAAGGCAACGTTTTCCCACACTCGAGGCATTTTAAAATTAGGTATGCCACCAGCCCTGACTGTGGACAAGACAGTGGAAAAAGGCTTGAATCACAGTTAAGGGACTGAGTAGGAAAAAACACACATAAGGTGTTTTCAGTGAGCAGTTTATGAAGTGGACAAGCATGTATTGGGCGCCTAGTGGGTATAGTTCAGGAACACAGGCTCTAGAGCTGAGCAGACCTGCCAGGTTTGAATCTGCCTCTATCATTTTTAAATAGTGCAGTCTTGGGCCTGTTTGTCTCCATGTCTCTGCCTCCCCATTTTAAAACTTGAGATAATTACAGTACCTCTTCATGGAGTGAGTATTGTACAAAGGAAATGGAGTAATATACTTCAAATGCCTAGCCCATTTGTTTAGGTATTCCATAAGCATTTGTTAGGTACCCATTATGTCAATGTGATCAGATGCCAGAAATGATGCAGAGAATAACCCTGGTCCCTGAGGAGCCAGCAGCCAAGCAGAGGTAATATGTTAAGTGAAATGAAATTATCAGCAATATAGCATAACTAGTCAGGGAAGGAACTAGGGGAGAAGGCTCTGTCTTGGACATTAGGATTAGGGACTAAAGCTTAGTTAAGGCTGCTGCAAAAGAAGTGTTTTCTTTTTTTTTTTTTTTTTTTTTTGAGACAGAGTTTCGCTCTTGCCTCCCAGGCTGGAGTGCAGTGGCGCGATCTTGGCTCACTGCAACCTCGACCTCTCAGGTTCAAGTGATTCTCCTGCCTCAGCCTCCTGAGTAGCTGGGATTACAAGTGCCCACCACCACAGCTACACCACCCAGCTAATTTGTGTATTTTTAGTAGAGACGGGGTTTCGCCATGTTGGCCAGGCTTATCTTGAACTCCCGACCTCAAGTGATCCACCTGCCTCAGCTGGGATTACAGGCGTGAGCCGCCACGCCGGGCCAAGAATGTGTTTTCAACATCGTGTCTACGTTATAGGGCATCTGTCTCATGAGGCCTCATCATTGTGTGTTTCTGAGAGCTGGCTGATTCTGGAGGAGCATAGGGAGGACAAAGTCCTCCCAACACAGACTTTCTTCATTTCAGTTTGGTACCATTTGTAAAGTCAAGGGTTTGGGCCAAGCTCTACAAAGTAACCCATGTGATACGTTCCACAACGTGAGTGCCAAGAAGGTATTTTCTCTCTTGCTGAGAGCTTTATGGGAAAAGGGTGCAGATCAGGTGAAGATGACTTGAGCAAGTTGCCTTATCGTGGAGTGCTGGACAGACCAGCCTCACATGGTGTCAGCCAGAACAGACTGTTCTCTGCAGTGAATCTGAGCCTTCAAGATCTGTGTAGGACATGATTTGGCTAAGAAGGGAGTATCACAGTGGAATTTTGTTCAGACTTGACACTCCATTTAAACCAAGAAACCATAGTCTTCTCAAGATAGACCCAGTTTTTGCAAGCTCCTCCTGCAAACCTCCCAAACCAAAGAAAAAAAAAAAAGCATGGTTCTGTCAGTAAACCTCACAAACCACAGGCTATTCAAAGTACAGAGAGCTGAGAAAGAAAGGATGCTGCAGATTCTAAAGACATTTCTCTCTCGCCCTTTTAGTCCTGAATCTATTGGCTTCAGTCTCTCAAAAGTGTGAGATGGAAATAATTAGATCATTTTCAGGAGTTCTTTGGGTTTTTCAATAAGATTTTGAAGCTAAGAATCTTTCTTGGTAACTGGTAACTTTTAAAAACATAAGGTGGTTTTACTGTGTCTCTCGAATCAAAAAAGTTGAGGTTCAGGTCAAGAAAAGAGCAACAGAAACATTTGGCTATTCAAGTGTTAAATTTTCCTTCCAGTTCTTTCTGCCCCTGAAATACAATTTCATCTCTTTTAACAATTTTATAAATCATTTTCCTTTGGGAATTAAAATTTCCACACCCTCACCCAGTTTTACAGGTCAGGTTTTGTTTGGCCCCAAACCCAGAGCTTGGGTCTTGGAGAGGAGACTCGTGTGATCATTTATTTCTGCAGAGACCACATGCTCATCATCTCCTTTAGACATAATCGGCTTCAGCTTTGTAACTTTATGAACTTGAGAATGGGGGTGTTCGGGGTTGTTTTTCTGTCTTCAGTCCAAGAAATGTCAAAGCTTTCTATTCTGGAGCACCCAGTAACCCAGATGCTAAGATCGCTGAAACTCACACAACTATTTTTTTTTAAGAGAACTATCTTTCTTAACATTGCAGTTCATCACGACTTTTATGATCTTCTACTTTGTGCTGATTTGCCAGGTGTTTGAAGAGCAAACCTAAGTAATTAAGAACCCTAACCTAGAAGAACCACCTCTTCAGAAAGAGGAACTCAACAGGGTCCCATGGTGACCTTGACCTGGTGTGCAGCAGAGAAAAGAAGATAATTAGCCAGGCTGTTGCAGAGTTTTCAGATACAACTTTGGCTTGCATGTCACACCGTCCCGTCTGTTCTCAAACTCCCTGAAGAGGTTTCCCTTCTTGCCCTGAGTGTGTTAAGCAGTGTGGGGGCTGAGAGAACTAAAGAAGGTTGATCTGTCTAGCCACTTTTAGGGGAGTGAGTTTTCAGAATGTGATCAGGAACAGATTAACACCTTCCACGCCTATCTTTAGGTTTCATCCCCATTTTGGCAAATAAAAATCACCCCTCAGTTGTTTAACAAAGGAGTTTCTAATCTTTAAAACAGAAAGCTGACCCTGCTTCTCTGAGTCGGTTTGGAACTCAAGGGCGTGTGGTGTCATGGAAGCCCAGCTGTGTACACATGGTCGGGGAGGGGGTTATCAAACTGGAAGGTTACTGCTCTCTTTTGCTAGCTCCTGCTTATCCCTGTATTACTGGAATTTTGCTGAAAGGCACACCGAAGCCATTCTGATTGCCAGAGCTCAGCAAAGAAAGAATGTAGAGAATGAAATCTTGTCTCTAAAAAAAAATAAAAATAAAATTTAAAAAGTGAAACCACAAAAAGCAGGAAAAGAGTGAAAGACAAAAATAGGAACAAAGAAAAAGGACAACAAACAGAAAAGTAACAGTACGGTAAATAATAATCTAACTATATTAATGATTTTAAACATCAGTGGTCTAAATAAACCAATTTAAAGAAGAAAAAAAGAATACAGAGAAGGAATAAAGTCTGTTTTCAGGCGCTTTTGGTATTGTCACCTCCAGGAAGCACCAGGCAGCTGGTTATTCACAGTTACTGCTAGACAAACCTGATGATTGATGTGGACCAGTGTTCAGCAGGGGACTAAAAGGAGCTGCTTTCATCAGTAACATTCCTCTTTCCCTAGGATTTCAGAATGCATGGATAGTGAAGCTGAGACTGTCATGCAGCTCCGAAATGAGTTAAGAGACAAGGAGATGAAGCTGACGGATATCCGCTTAGAAGCTCTCAGTTCTGCCCACCAGCTGGACCAGCTCCGGGAGGCCATGAACAGGATGCAGGTGAGAGCCCAGGCGCATGGGCTGAGCTCAAGGCTGTCTATGAAGGAGCTCCCAGAGGCTGCTCTCCACTAAGCCCTGAGGGCTACATCAGAATGTGGTGGCAGCCCTCGCTTTCCCAGCCTCTATCTCTTTTCAGTCCCTCCCACACATTGCTCAAAGACCAGTCTTTTGGAAGAATAAGAGTACCCATGTTCTTCCTTTACATAATACTTTTAATGATTCCCCTGGTGCCTGTGGCATGTGGTACAGTCTCCTTCACCTGGCCTTCAAGGCCTTCTGCAGGGTCCTTTCCACTGTTAATCCACACCACCCTCCCCAGCTCCTCTTCCCAGAATCTACTCGCCAGCCAGATGGAGTCACTGACTGCCCCCTTTGCATCCCTGGGAATTCCTCTTTCATATTGTTCCTTCCACTGGAAATATTCCTCTGCACATCCAAGTTAGACCCTTCCCTTAATGCTCGGCCTGATGCCTTTCCAAGTCTTGCAGCTGGAGAGTTAGTACCTTAATCTGAGTATTCTTGTAGATTTGTTCTTACAGCCCCTCCCACCTTCTGCCATGGAGTGAAGACATTTGGGTCTTCTGGGCTTTTTGCATACCTTTCTCTGGACATAGCACCAATGCCTTGCACACTGTAGGTTCTTCATGAATATTCATAGAATGAAAGATACCTCTGGAGTCTGCTGGGACCTTAATGGAGTCAGTGTTTCCCAAAGGAGGTTCCCTGAAACACTCTTTCCATGAGAAGCTCTATGAAAAGAGAACATCTCGATCAAATATGTTTGGAAAATGCTGCACACCATGTGCCTCTCTGTTCGATTCATGGCGTAGAGGAGCTCATTAAAGATTCTGAGAAGTCCTGCAGGAAAGAAGCCTGTAAAAGCCAGAGTTGCACAAACCTCTTAGATCATAAGACTTTTTCACTTAACCCTCAAGCAGCAGGGTTGCATTTCAGAGGTATTTTGAAAGGCCTGTTCTCTGAATGAATGGACCTCCCATGGCAGCATGTCTTGTGTCTACAGCAGGGGCAGCAAACACTGCTGAATCTGAGGGTGTTGTTCGCCTTGGGTGGGAGACCAGCCTGGCTTCTGCAGGGAACTTTCAGATCCTTCCTTCAAAAAAATCTTGTTCACATTACTTCTGCCTACTAACGGAGCTTCTCCATTACTCTTTGCAGAGTGAAATAGAGAAGCTGAAAGCCGAGAATGATCGGCTGAAGTCAGAGTCTCAAGGCAGTGGCTGCAGCCGGGCTCCTTCCCAAGTGTCCATTTCTGCCTCCCCGAGGCAGTCCATGGGCCTCTCCCAGCACAGCTTGAACCTCACTGAGTCAACCAGCCTGGGTGAGTGGCCTACAGGGTTTGGGGGCAGGAATGGACCTACAGCTGGCACCCTGATCTCTAAGAGAGAGCCCCAAAATAAGCAGATCAACAGATCAAATGGAGAGGCAACAGGCGTGTGTGCACTTGGGGTGTGTATGTGTCTGGGTGTGAGTCTGCTACCAACATGAGCCCAGCCGTTAGACTGCTCTCATGCTTTGCTCCAGCACCCCAAATTCTCTAAGCCCTGAGCTTGGATCCCCTCGCCCACCATGCTGAGTTCTGTTTGATCCATTTTAAGAGGCTGACCTGCAAGCTGAATGCTGTACACAAACCCCACAGTAGCAGGTCCCAGTTGGGGCAGTGGCTTGGTCTGTGATCATCCTGCCTTCAGGATGGATTCCAGGCTGGCGCAACCATCAGTGAACACAATCTAGGTTTTCTTTGTAAGCGTATTAAGGCTGATGCTTTTATTTTTTATCCATGATGCTGCTGTTGCTGTTGTTTTGGTTGAGTCTCTCCCTCGCACTTCCATCCGGCAAGGTGCATTGTCAGCCTGCTGGTTCTTTGGTTGGTCCACCATTGGTTTCTGTGATTGCATTCTCCATTTTTCCCTCTCCTCTTCCCCTACCCCCCAACCCCCTGCACCCTGACACCTGTTTGTCCCGCTGCTGTGCCAACCAGCAGCGGGGGTGTCAGGAAGCTGGCTTTGCTGTTCCCATGTGCCTAAGGCTGTTGATGTTTTCCATTCGCAGACATGTTGCTGGATGACACTGGTGAATGCTCGGCTCGGAAGGAAGGAGGCAGGCATGTTAAGATAGTTGTCAGCTTTCAGGAGGAAATGAAGTGGAAGGAGGTTAGTTGGATCCCTTTCCCTGCTCTGCCTGTCCCTCCCCCAGGTAGAACTACCTAGCTTAGTGATCTAATTGTAAAACCTCTATCACCTCAGAGCCTGAGGTGATTTGGAAATATTACTAATGCTTCTCTTAACTAACCATAATCCCTTGCAGCATTCTGACACAAGTAAAGTGTGCGAACGGCATTTCCCTTTCTCGTGTGCTTGAAAGTCTAATAAAGAATACTAAAAATGGTCCCACGTTTCACTTTCATGTAATTAACTAAATACTAACATCCATTGGAAAGGGCCTTTCTGAATCTAATATACTCCCAAAGCACTTCAGAGGCAGCTATGCACATTCAGCATGTAAGGTGCAGAAATAAGCTGACCACATGCAGCAGACCAAGAGCACCAGTTTTATCGATCAGCAGTCACCAAGAGTAGACATCTTGGTAGACATCAAGGGACGGAGATGCCAAGCCCTGGGAGCATGCAGGTGGCTGAAGATAGAGCTAGTGGGGCGTCCTGACTCCCCAAGGCTGGGGAATCTGAGTTTTCCTAGTACGGTTTCTGTTCACTTCCAAAGTCTAGGAACTTCCAGAGTCTATACCACTGCCAGACACTATTTTGGGATGGGGGCTAGAGTTGATATTGAAAGTTGAATTTTAGCCAGTGATTAAAACCCAGTGATGCTTTGAATGACTATTTCTCGAATAAATGTGAAAAGGCCTCATGAGTCACCATTTCAAGTTCCCTTGAGTTTTTTGTTTGTTATTTCTTAGTATTTCTAGCCAACATGCTATTGTAGTTTCAGACAGCTAGGGAACCCACAGAACAAAGCGTCTGCAGCCAGACCTTTCTTAGGGGATTCAGCTTTGTGGCTGGCTTGCTAGCCTCACTATAGGGGGTAAGCTCAGCATTTTGGCACTTCCATTAGCATCATCTAGCCATGAAATATACAATAGATAGCTCCATTTTCAAAACATAGCTAGTAAAGTGATGGACTATTAGGGGAAACTCATTCTTTTTTATTTTCTTTTTCTTTCTTTCTTTTTTTTTTTTTGGAGACAGAGTCTCACTCTGTTGCCCAGGCTGGAGTGCAGTGGTGCGATCTCGGCTCACCGCAACCTCTGCCTCCCAGGTTCAGGCGATTCTTCTGCCTCAGCCTTCCAAGTAGCTGGGACTATAGGTACCTGCCACCACGCCTGGCTGATTTTTGTATTTTTCGTAGAGATGGGGTTTCACCATATTGGCCAGGCTGGTCTCAAACTCCTGACCTTGTGATCCACCTGCCTCGGCCTCCCAAAGTGTTGGGATTATAGGCGTGAACCACCACACCCGGCTGGGAAACTCATTCTTACAGTAAATGCAGGTTATACCTTGTGGACTATGTATTCTTGTGGACTATGTATTCTAGTGATTGTCAATATGAACAGATAGAGCATACCTTTTACAAAAGTTTACAAGTCACCTTCAAAAGTTATATTATTCTGCATCACTACAGCATCCAGGTGAGGTTGGTTGACCAGGGATTATTATCCTCATTATATAATCGAGAAACCCAAGACCCCAAACATTACTTATTTGAAGCCAGGGGCAAGTGGTGGGGTCAGATCATGACACTGCAAGACTGGTGCTCTTTTCTCTGCCGATTTTGCTTAGCGGCCATATGACACCTCCCCCACCTCTGCCCAACCACGCTCCTGACTCTACATCCTTATGAGCATGTAAAAACCCAATATTATGGCATGTTCTACTATCGGCTTTTCTTTTATCAGTGTGATCTGGTTAGCTGCCACTATGCAAAGCCCTGTGAACAGAGATGCAAAAGAGTTAGAAAAGGATTGTTTTGAAAGTATTCTTCCCAGAGTTTTACTAGTTTTCTTAGTCGCACGTTTTAAGTTTTAACAAGAATAAAAACAATAAATGTTATTTAAAAACAAGAAAGAAGAAAAAAATAGAAACACATTTTGTCCTGACAATGTTTAAGATCTAGTAAGGAGGTAAACTTGATATGCAAAACTATGACAGAAATACCTAAAACTAATATAAATCAGCACAGAATATATCATTATATAAGTTATGTACAGAATTGCCAAAGCAATTTAAGCTCTGAGCCTGGTGGGGTTAATCACTGAAGGCTTCCTGGAAGAGGTGAGTTTGTAAGCAAGGTTTGAAAAGAGAGAGGGGCTAGACAGATGTGCAGAGTTCCATACAAGGAATATGTGATTTATGCCCTGTCTGACACATTTACTTAGCAAAAGTTTCCATATTCCAGAGAGGAAATCCTCTCTTCGTGACTCTTGGACCGCTGTTTTAGCAGTAAGCAGGGAAAGGTATTAAGACTATTACTTCCACCTAAGTTATACCTGGTATTAATACAAATAGGACTTTTATTCCCCTCTCAAACCATTGGCGGAGTTCTAAGGCAACATGAGTCCTCTGCTGAACTGAGTCAGAAAAGATCCACCTGTTTTTCACCTGTGTACATTTCCTTACCCTTAGGATTCCAGACCACACCTCTTTCTTATTGGCTGCATTGGAGTTAGTGGCAAGACGAAGTGGGATGTGCTTGATGGGGTGGTTAGACGGCTGTTCAAAGTAAGTGTTTCAAGACAGCGGCTACAGCAAACTACCTAACATGGGCATCCGGGTCTGGGGAGGCAAAGAGAGGTTGATGTCCTGAGCTTGGCCATTTCTCAGACCTGTCCCCTTCCCTACATGTTTATGTTGCTGGAACTTTTTCCCTGGCTCTCAAGAGAATGGAAGGATGGTGGTAAGTACAGACTGGTCATTGGCCAAATTCTTTCCATCTGCCCTTTGCGGTGGTGGGCCAGCTAGTGAGTGTGATTTGAGCAACTCTTTGATCCTCTCACAGTGAACTGCTAATGTCCAACTCTCTTTTCACCTTAGAATTGTGTCTTAGGACATATACTTTGGAGTATGTAATCTGTGGCCAGGGCTTAGACATCGGATTTCTAGCCTTCATTTTGGGGGATTTGATCTGATTTGCCCAGTATCCTGTACCAACACTTCAGAGTCTTTGATTTGTTTTACGAGTGACGTTAATGTCTGATCGATGGCCAGGCTCAAGGATGTTGCCATACTTATTTCTCTATTCTTTTTAATCACATCATTAGATTGGGTGTTTGCCACGGGATAAATAACTAATGAGTACCAAGGTGAACCTTGAAACACACAGTGATTTGAAGGAAGCTTTTGGTACATTTTTTCTATTGTCCTGAAGTAAGTCAACAACTATAAGTGCTCATTAATCATATTCCCTGAGTAGTAATAATAGCCCACGTTTTTTGTGCCAGACACTATGCCAGGCCCCTTATATTATCCCATTTAAAGGTGAAGAAAGTGAGGGTCAGTTTGGGAACTTGTTCAAGGTCATGGATCTAGAATTAGACCACGTTGGTCTAGTTTAGTTGGTCTGACTTCAAAACCTAACTTAACTATTATGATGGCGCAAAAGTAATTGCTTTTGCATAATTACTTTTGCAACAACCTAATAGTACACTATAGTTTCTTTCTAACAGCTAGATCCAGGTAACCTCATACAGAGAAAATTCTGTTTTTTTGACTGGAGATTTTTCCCCATCCTGGTAAGCCAGCCTATAGAAATGAGATCAGAGAAGACATATGAATGGCTTAGGATGGACCGATTCTCCTACCTAGGCCAAAAACTTATCTGTGGTGATGGGCAGTTGGGACATCCTTGGATTAGAAGAACAGTTTGGGCTGAAAAGAGGCACATTGGCGTCATAGTAAGTGAGGAAATGAGACCATGCAAGGCCTGTTACTGGGATTCCACCTAAGTCATCATGCAGTCACCTCCTAGTACATGGACCTTAGTTCTACATTTACTAACCTAAAACGTTTTGTTCATTCAACTAAGAGGGAACACTTTCCAAATTAAACACACGTTTTCCTTCTCAAAATCTAGAGCTGATTTTCTCTAGCAGCCTGCATTTTAATCTCTTTGTATGATCTTTGAGCCAAAAGAAGGGGATGGAAGAGAGATTTCCTGTCAAAATTACTTTTTCGTGAATTTTCCAGCACCATTCACAGGCCCTGATGTCTTCAAGACTTCAGTCGAACTTAGAAAAAGCAGCCTAGCTTTTCCGTGCTTGGTTCATCCAGACTAAACGTTCACAACCTTGTTAGGGGTTTGTTTTTTTTCCTCCACTGCTAACCAAATAAATCTGTATTTTAAGAGGCCTGTGGTATTCGGGCATTATCCCCTTAGAAAGTCAGTTCTTCTCCCCCTCATCCCACAGCTCAATTTCAACTCAGACATCTGAGAAAGAAGAGAAGATGATCATAAATCACCCAATGAAAACATGAGTCATGGGCAGATTTTAGCCACATCTTTGATGGGGTCTTTATTTTTTATTTTTTCCAGGAATACATCATTCATGTCGACCCAGTGAGTCAGCTAGGACTGAATTCAGACAGTGTTCTTGGCTACAGCATTGGAGAAATCAAGCGCAGCAACACTTCCGAAACACCGGAGCTGCTTCCTTGTGGCTATCTGGTTGGAGAGAACACGACCATCTCAGTGACTATGAAAGGTAATTGAGCTGGTTGCAGAGGTCGGAGCTTTCAGGAATTGCAGTGTTCATTTTGTGACTTGGCATAGGCACTTGTGGCCCCAGTTTTGTTCGTGCATGTGTTTGTGGGCTGCTTTTCTCCCTTCCACCACAGTTACTCTACGCAAGTTGAACCGTCTTTTGCTTTTTCAACCACCTTAGGAAACAAAATCATTTTAGTTTATTGCTCCAATTATCTAACAAAAGATCCCTTTAGCCTTATGACTCTGAGATGATGGAATCTTAATAACCCTGTTGAAATAGGGCTTTACCAATACTGATGAATTACTCTTGCCAGCAAGCTTTGGACGCCGTCCCGTTCTACAGATGGGAAAACCACGACTTGTGATAGGCTGCAGGAGTCACTCTGAGCATCCTGATGAAACTGCTGAAGCTTGTGCCCATGCATGATGCTGCTAGAGCTTCCGGTTTCTCATTACCTAGCGATATTAAGCCCCAGGCCAGTGCATTCCTTAGAACTCTAGGCCCACAAAGTTCACTGAGGAAAAAAAAAGCTTCACTGCCACGCAATTCTGGGAAACTACATCGTTATCCCCATTTGTGTTTAGGGGACAGGAGTGCACTGGTACATGAAAGCCTCTGTCATTCAGTGTCCTAACTCCTGCTGTTAAAAAGGCTGTTTAATCCAATCTGTCCCAAATTTATTTGATTGTAAAACCCCATCATTTCCTATATGTTATGGACCACCTGAATATAGACTTTCATAAGTACTGTACTAGGCTCATTCTTTGTGTTGTCTCATTTCTTTCTTCCCTGAAAGGCACTGCTCTTGACTGCAGTTTTGCAGTTGTTTGATGCAAGGTGTATTTCCTGGTTGGTAGAGTTTCCACAAGCACCCCACCATTTTCCATCAGCAGGAATTAAGATCTTGCTCTGCAGGTGGCAAGTGGTACATACTGCTTGAGCCTCACACAGCCTTCTCCTGCTGGCAAGTGAAATTCCACAATTGTGCCTTTGGACTATAAGTGACAGAAACAGACTCAGAAGTAGCTATAGCAAAAAAAGAAATGTATGGGCTCATGGCCCTGGGCAATCCAGGGGTACACCTCAAGCACAGCTGGAGCCAGGTGCTCAGACTGTGAATCAGGACCAGGCCTGCCTCAGCTTTGCCCGTCGGCTGTGCTTATTTATTGAGCTCTTTGCACATGGTTGATGAAATGACCCCCTGGTAGCCCAATTCCTTCTTCTAGCTTAGGAACCTGAAGGAAAGAGGGATTTTTGGGAAAATGTAACAGAGAATTCCTAGGGATGACTCTGGCCCACTGTAACTCTAATGCCCATCACTGAATTGGTTGTTATGACCAGGGAGAGGATTTGTCCAAGCCTGGTCACCAGCCCATCCCTTTGGGTTGGTGGAAGAGCTGGACCAGTGGAGGAGAATCGGTGTAGGAGCTGGATTGGTTCCACTTGAACTGCCAGGAATGAGCTCCCCATGGGAAAGAAGAGTTCTACCATGAGGGGAAGCAGGAAGGAGTACCAGACACACTGGAACAATCATCCTCGACAAGAACCCTTTAAGGAGAGCCTTTTACGTCCTGAGTTCAAATTGCATTTCATCCCTCCTGCCAAGCATGCATTGTTCACTTGCTGGTTTTACACATGAGCATTACAAAGGACTGAGGAGTAAAAGGAATGGCCTATTGTTGAGACCAGGCCAAGCCTCTCTAGAACGTAACAAGATTACCTGCCTCTAGTGGAGCGTGCCACCCCTCTGCAGACCCTAATCTGTCTCTGCTGTCAGCACATCAAGTTTTAGCACCTCAAGGGATCAGCTCGGGTTTATATTTCAGTGATACCTGACTCTTCTCTTTCCTAGAGTACTTAAAACTTATGCCTGCAAGGCACTAAAAACCACTCAAGGATTTGAGCTGAAAGAGTTGCCTGAGCTGCAGTGATTCACTTCAGTGGTACCAGGGGAAGGGGGTTTGACTTTGCATTTCCTGAAGTGAGCTCTTGTGCTAAATAGTCACCTCCTGTGGGGTTTATGGCAGAAGACTGAAACAGAGCACCATATCTATATATCTATATATCTATATAGATATATAGATATATAGATATATATAGATATATAGATATATATAGATATATAGATATATACAGAGAGGGTGTTCTAGTGGTTTTTTCCTGTGTTTATTATTATTATTAAATTTAGAGACCTTACACTCCATACTTTGCATTGAGGTTTGAGCAAGTGTACGCTACATCAAGCTCAGTAGCAGGAAAATCTTAGGCTTGTCCCTAGCAGATAAGGCATCTGGGGGCCTTTGTCATGTTCATTCTGGAAGAGTCATTGTATTTAGGGGTTACTTGATTGGGAGAAGACTGGAAACAAACATATAGATGCATTGGGGGGATCTGCTAGCAGTGACTGAGTATGTAGAAGGAATATGCTATTATAAAACAGTACATACATTTTATTAATTTTGCTAGTTTCTTGAGAGTGGCTTTTAAACAATGACCTGAGATTCTGGACAGCTAACCTTGGATGGATCTTCTCTTAGAGACAGTATCCAAAAGATACCTCTTGTGAAGCCAACAACCCTGATTAATGACATTGTCCCAGATAGGAAAGGAGAAGGATAAGTTTCCACTTGATGTTGTTGAGGACCAAGAGTCCCAGCTAACAACATTTCAGACTATGTCTGCCGGTATTCACATTCCAGAATCAAATGATCCCGCCTTGCATTTTTCCTCCTTTTAAAGATAAAAGTGAGGCCGGGCGCGGTGGCTCACACTTGTAATCCCAGCACTTTGGGAAGCCGAGGCGGGCGGATCACGAGGTCAGGAGATCGAGACCGCGGTGAAACCCTGTCTCTACTAAAAATACAAAAAATTAGCCGGGCGTGGTGGCGGGCGCCTGTAGTCCCAGCTACTCGGAGAGGCTGAGGCAGGAGAATGGCGTGAACCTGGGAGGTGGAGCTTGCAGTGAGCCGAGATTGCGCCACTGCACTCCAGCCTGGGCGACAGAGCGAGACTCCGTCTCAAAAAAAAAAAAAAAAAAAAAGAAAAGATAAAAATGCTGTTGCCTTCATGGCACATCTTAGTGTAGATAGCAGTGGTACCTGGTATGTGGGAGGGAACAGGGTGAAGAGCCAACCTCAGGGTTGTGACAGATAGGACTCAGGTTTTGTTTGGGCAGATGCCATTGGTATAGTATACTAGAGGGGTGTGTGTGTGTGTGTGTGTGTGTGTGTATGTGTGTGTGTTTCTGTGTGTGTAGTAAGTATAGTAAATCCAGACAGGCAAATAGAGCCCAGAGCCTTATGAATTCTGCAGAGGACAGATGGGGACTGAGAGCCAAAATGTTCAAGGTGAGTTTGATTCTGGGAAGTTAGCCAAGACAGGAGACAGAAGCACATGGCGTTGATGAACAGGGAGGTGACTTCCTAGAGCAGCAGCACTTTGCTCTCAGCCTCCAGTGTTCCTGGGTGTGCAGGAGTCTCAGGTGAGTGGGCTGCCGAGGAGAGGAATAACCTCAGGTCTTGGCAGTCCCAGTTAGGCAAGCACAGAGAGCTGCCTTTTCTACAGGGCTTCAGATGCTTCCTGTCTCTCTCAAATGCAGGGCTCGCAGAAAACAGCCTGGACTCACTGGTGTTTGAGTCCTTGATTCCCAAGCCCATCCTGCAGCGCTACGTCTCCCTCCTGATGGAGCACCGTCGGATCATTCTCTCTGGCCCCAGCGGCACTGGAAAAACCTACCTGGCCAACCGGCTGTCCGAGTATATGGTGCTTCGAGAGGGACGGGAGTTGACAGACGGGGTTATCGCCACCTTTAACGTGGACCATAAGTCCAGCAAGGTGAGGAGGTCATTCCGAGTCTGCTGTATTTTTTGGCCCTCTCAAAACTGATGATATCACCACTAGCCTGATGGGAAAGCAGCATTTCCTATCAACTCTCCTTGGGTGGTTTTAGAAAGCCAAGTGAAAGAGGTCCAGAGGGGGCTAGCAGAGAAGAAGTTCCATCTATGGTTAAGTTGATCGAGCTCATTTATGATGCTCAGTGCTGGTAGTTCTTTAATGTTATCCACGATACATCTGTTGCAATTTACCAAGAATTTATCATGTGCATACTGGGTGTTACTGATTTTCCAAAATAAAATATTTTGTGGAACAACGATAATAACACCAATAACAAAAATAACAATAATAAAAATAATAGAAGCCCACATTTATGGACTGTTTGCCCCATCACCAGCAAACACCTTCTGACAGCAATACCTTCAAGGGAGTAGTTGTCACCATCCCCATTTTACAGAGAAGGAAACAGAGGCTTGAAGCAGATTGGTCCTGCACCTAAGACCACTCAGATGGTACTACGTGGTAGAACTGAAGCTCAAGTCAAAGTCTTGGACTCTAGAGCCATGTGGCCAGCAAATAGGTTGGATCCTGCTTCATAGTGAGCAATGGAAACCTGTCTGAATGGAGCCTGGCCTGGTCTGAGCCGAGAGTTGGAAAGTGCTTTCTCAGACCTGTTCATTCATGCATTAGTGAGCATTGATGGATAATTCACTCTAGCTGGCCCTATGCAAAGGGACCAGAGGATCAAAGGTGGATTGGAAATGACTCCTTCGCCTTAAGGATCACCTAGTGTGCTTGAAGATACAGGTTCCTAGACCTCACTTCTTGATGATCTATTTCACTAGGTTGTTTGAGGCTGGGTATTTGCACCGTCTACAAGTTCCCCAAGTAACTTGATGTAGGTGCAGGGCAAGAGAGAAGTACCCAGAGCCCTTCTGTTGAGAGTCTTTGTGTGAGTTAGAGAACTTCTCCTGGGACCAGTAAGTGAAGGCTCCGCAGGCATGGGAAGCCACATGCCTGGGGCCCAGAGATCACGGTGAAGAGGGACTAAGAGAACTAGCCACTTTAAAAGGTGGGCTTTTTCTACTGCTAACAAGCCATATTTTGACTTCAAATGGAGGCCCAGGGTGGGTGTAGGTGCTGGTAGGAGATGGAGAAGATGTTACCCCCTGAGCAAGCAGGCTGGCATCTAAGACAGACCAGTGTGGTAAAGACACAGACTGGGGCAGGCACCCAGGTCTGACCCATGCCCGCTGCTTACCCTCTGTGCACTCTGAGGCCAGGCACCTTATCATACCATGCCTCAGCTTCTCCTTCTGTGAAATGGACGTAATCATAGTACTCACCTTCTAGGTTGTTGTGGGACTACAGAAGTTCCTGTGTGTAAGGCCCTTAAAGCCCTGCCTGGCTCTAAGTGATGCCAGCTATCATTATGACAGTAATGGCAGGCAGCCATCCTAGGTTCTCTGCCAGCTCCTTACCTTGCCATTTCATCCGTTTCCACTGATGCACCATTGTTCTTCCTCTTCCATTTTTGACATGCGTCCCTTACCCCAGGCATGCAGGGCTGTGTTCTAGTCCCTGCTGAGCCAATGCCCCACCCATTCTCCAAGGTTAAATACAAAGCCTGCCCTTTCAGCAGGACTTCCCCAAGCCCGGTGCATGTAGACTCGTCTCCCCAGTGCTGTGTGTTGTGTCTGCCCCAGCACTGCTCAGCATGACTTAAGTGTGTGTCTGGCTCCTCTGTTGCTCTGATGTGTAGAGGGCTTCTGTGTATGTAGCTCTCAGGCTACATACATACAGAGCACAGTGCTGTGCTTTTACCCCAGGCTCGAGGTTTTCAGTCATCGGGTGAATACTGGAAGTTAGGACCCAGTCCTAACTCATCCCATGCCCACTCTGCATCCCCTGAGCACCAAGCCAATGCCCTGTAATAGGCAGGCACCCAGAATGTGTTTACAGCGCAGAATCATGAAGGGCCTTTCCGCCTCCGCTGGACTGGGTGAGGCAAAGGCCCTGAGCAGTGTGTCTTCACTGAGTGCATTCACCAACTTGTTCTCCTTCGGCCTTCCTGGCCACCATAGGAATTGCGCCAGTACCTGTCCAACCTTGCTGACCAGTGCAACAGTGAGAACAATGCTGTGGACATGCCCCTCGTCATCATCCTGGACAACCTACACCACGTGAGCTCTCTGGGCGAGATCTTCAATGGGCTGCTCAACTGCAAGTACCACAAATGGTAAAGGCTGGTTCTGGACCTCATAGCCCCCAGGAGAGATTGCTGCCACCTGATGGGGCACTGTGTGCACAGGTGGCCCGGGGCCAGTGTGGGAGTGAAGCTGTGCACACGCATAGGGTTGGGAGTGGGAGGCAGCTAGCTGTCCACCGGCCTGGAAGCACAGGGCCACGGGCCTCTGTGACCACCTTGTTCTCTAGCTTGGCTTGGACTCACAGCTTTCTTTTCCTTTATTTTATCTGCAGCCCTTACATAATTGGCACAATGAACCAGGCTACCTCTTCGACTCCCAACCTGCAGCTTCACCATAACTTCAGGTCAGTTTTCCCTTCCCTTGTCCAGTTAAACTATGGAATCACAAAGAAGGAAAGCAAGAAGGGGTGGATAGAGACGCCTGTGTTGAGTATGTGTTGTATGCTAGGTATTGTTAAGCATTTTTCTCAGCTTAATCCATTTAATTTTAACTTCAGCCTCAAGTAATTACACTTACCACTCTCAGTTTACAAATGGGGAAACTGAGGCCCAGAGACATAAGTGACTTGGGTGAGGTCACACACTGGTCAGTGGCAGAGTGGAACTTGCACTCAGGTCTCTGCCTCTGAGTCCTGCTGTCACAGGGTCAAGGGGGCAGCTCTGGAAGGGACTGCAGGTGACCCCGCTGCCCTGCTTGTTTCCAGTGGCATTTCTCTGTCCCAAGTGAACATGAGCAATGACAGCTTTTACCTAAAATGTTCCCACCTAGCTGGGTCTGTGGGCTCTCGAGTCCCAGCTGCTGTGACTCCCTGCCAGCTTGTCTTCCCTGCCTCGCTGCCACAGCACCATGCTGGTGCTCTCTCATGGCCAGAGTGCGCGAGGGACTGTTCACCTCGGTCGTGCTAGGTTGCATTGCTGCCTGACATCGCCAAACACCCCTTGCCCCGTATTGAATCTCAGTTGACTCCACCTCTCCTGCCTAGGCCCTTAGAGGTGGATGTGAAGCTGTCTCCTGGGCTGGGACCCCTGGCTCATTTCCACTGGCCATTCTGCAGGCATCTCTGAGGGAGATCTATTGAAAGTGGGTCTGAATGTAATTACCAGAGAAATGTTGACTCCTCCAGCACACTGAGAGCATGGCTCACCTCTGCATTTAGGCTGTCCCGGTCTTGTTCATGCTTTCCCCTAACTATCCCTCAAGTCCATCGTCCCCCTCTTTCCCCCCATCCCTGCCCCATCATCACCCAGCACACCATTGCCATCACCTAGCCAGTATGTCTGCTTGCAGCTTTCCCCCTGCACCCTGTAGCCAATCCTCTGCACTGTGGCAGCCAGACCAGAGTGAGCATTCTAGAGTGCACATCTGACCATAGAACTCTCGTGCTTAAAGTCCTTCAGTAGCTCCAGCTCCCTGTGGCCTACAGGATGAAATCCAGACTCTGTGGGTTGGCAGGTCAAGTCTGAACTTCAGTTACACTAAACCTCTGGTAGTTTCCCCAAACACCCATGCAATTTCCCATGCCTTTGCAAAGGCTGCAGCATCACCCCGCTCCTGACCCCAACACATGCTCCTGCCTTTCCTTATGTTGCTGCCCATTATCTGTCCAGTCTCAGCCCAGACATCCCCTCCTCTGGGGAGCCTTCCCTGATTCCCTTAGGCTTTATCATATTTCATTTCTTTCTTTGCCTGTCTGCCTCCTCCATCAGACTGTGAGCTCCTGGGGACCAGGACTGTGTCTTAGTCACAGTGATGGTTCCATAGCCTAGCACAAGGCCTGACACCAAGCACAAGAGGCAGTTTATCTCAGTGGTTAGAGCCTAGCCCCCGGAGCCAGGCTTCTTGGTTCTCGTCTTAGCTCTTCAATTAACTAGCTGTTTGATCCTGGAAAAGTTACATGACCTGGCTGTTCCTCAGCATTTCTGTCTGTAAAACAGAGGTGGAGATAATATCTATGTTAGAGGGTTGGTATGAGGAACTGCGAGTTAATACATAGTTACAATGTTTAGAACAGTGTTCGGTGCATAGCTAATCCAGTTTGTTGCATTAGCATATACACCTTCTGTTTCTAACGTGCTTTGGTTCCTGAGGTCAGCCATCATTTGGATCACTATCATCATCTTGAAAAGTGTTTCTGACTTCCTCCAGATGGGTGCTTTGTGCCAACCACACGGAGCCTGTGAAGGGTTTCCTTGGCCGATTCCTGAGGAGGAAGCTCATGGAAACAGAGATCAGTGGGCGGGTGCGCAATATGGAGCTGGTAAAAATCATTGACTGGATTCCCAAGGTCTGGCATCACCTCAACCGCTTCCTGGAGGCTCACAGTTCCTCGGACGTCACCATCGGTGGGTGGGAGACTGGGATTGGGGGAGCGGGCTGGCATCCTCAGGTGCCCACCCTCTGGGCCCTGGCCAGGACAGCACTTTGCAGGCACAGTCAGCAGAAGCAGGACTGTCCTTAAAGATAGAAAGGGGGGCAGAGGGACAGTCACAGACCAGGTAGACCCCAAATTGCTAGTGGTCTTCAGAAAAGAGATGTGTCCAGCCTGGCCCAACGTAGAAACTGCTGGCTCACTGAAGAGCTCCCATCTCAAGGTTCTCCCAAGCTGAAGCTACCCTCTGGGATTGGCTTTGCTTGAAAAATAAAATTTTGTCAGCATTTCTGAAAGCTGGACATTTAGAACAGAGAAAAAAGATCACTAACCATCCCACCATCTTGACATAATTTTAATTTGAGATTATTTTTTCTGTCCTTGTTTATATATATATATATATATATGTATATGCTTTATGAAGTGGCAATCATATCATACATATAACATGTTCCTTTTGGCCGGGCATGGTGGCTCATGCCTGTAATCTCAGCACTTTGGGAGGCCAAGGCAGATGAATCACCTCAAGTTAAGAGTTTGAAACCAGCCTGGCCAACATGCTGAAACCCCGTCTCTACTAAAAATACAAAAAATTAACTGGGTGTGGTGGCATGCACCTGTAATCCTAGCTACTCAGGAGGCTGAGGCAGGAGAATCGCTTGAACCCAGGAGGCGGAGGCTGCAGTGAGCTGAGATCACACCATTGCACGCCAGCCTGGGGAACAGAGTGAGACTCCAAAAAAAAAAAATCCTTTTTCATTTAGCACTATCTCATGAGCATTCTCTGTTGCTACTCAGTTGTTGTTGTTTTTTTTTGTTTTTGTGTTTTGAGACAGTTTTGCTCTTGTTGCCCAGGAGTGCAATGGTGTGATCTTGGCTCACTGCAACCTCTGCCTCCTGGGTTCAAGCGATTCTCCTGCCTCAGCCTCCTAAGTACTAGGATTACAGGTGCCCACCACCACATTCAGCTAATTTTTTTGTATTTTTTAGTAGAGAAGGGGTTTCTTCATGTTGGCTAGGCTGATCTCGAACTCCTGACCTCAAGTGTTCCACTGGCCTCGGCCTCCCAAAGTGCTGGGATTACAGGTGTGAGCCACCATGCCCAGCCAATTACTCAGTTTTAAAAAGTATTTTTAAAGGCTACAAAATAATCAAATGCAGATGTACCCTCATTTGCTTAACCATTTCTGTTCTTTTGGACTTGTAGTCATGGGCTTCAATTTTTTTTTTTTTTTTTTTTTTTGTGGGGGGACGGAGTCTCGCTCTGTCGCCCAGGCTGGAGTGCAGTGGCACGATCTCGGCTCACTGCAAGCTCCGCCTCCCAAGTTCACGCCATTCTCCTGCCTCAGCCTCCCGAGTAGCTGGGACTACAGGCGCCCACCACCACACCTGGCTGATTTTTGTTTTGTATTTTTAGTAGAGATGGTGTTTCACCGTGTTAGCCAGGATGGTCTCGATCTCCTGACCTCGTGATCCACCCGCCTCGGCCTCCCAAAGTGCTGGGATTACAGGCGTGAGCCACCACGCGTGGGCTTCCATTTTTAAAAATCAAGATTAATAATGCCACAGTGAGCATCTTCCCCATAAAGCCTTTCCTGGAGGAGGGAGACCCCCAGGTGGAATCAGGGATCAGAGTGTCCTTCTCTGTGCCCACCATCCAGGGCTATATATCTGCATTCAGGCCTCAGCCCTGCCATCCCTCAGAACGTCTAGGGTCCCTCCTGTGAAGGGTACTCGGACCATGGCTTCACCTGATGCCCCATCACCCATGACCATTTGAGTGCTAATGTATTTTCACTGTGGTCTCCAGGCCCCCGGCTCTTCCTGTCATGCCCCATCGATGTGGACGGCTCGAGAGTGTGGTTCACCGACTTGTGGAACTATTCCATTATCCCCTATCTCCTGGAAGCCGTCAGAGAAGGACTCCAGGTGAGAAGACACCCCTGTTGGCTTCCTTGAAGCTGAGGGGGACTGTTCTGGTGACCAGATGAGTTGTCTTTATCTCCTCCTCCAGAAATCTGACTGACATGGGGTGACAACCCCTCACCTGGGAGGTCATCAGTGTAGTGCAGTGTAGGGACACACCTGGCTGCAAGTCCTGGCTCTACCACCCATTAGCACTGTGACCCCAGGCCAGCTGGTTAGCCTTTCTGTGCCTCAGAGCCCTCATTGATATTCTGCCACAAAGAGTTTGTCGCAAGGATGAAATGAAAGTGCTCAGCATCGTGAGTGCATGAGAAGTAGAACCATACACATGTGTAGTACTTCACAGTTTCCAAAATATTCTCCTATCTGCCTTTTGGATTAAGCCTTGGATTAGTCCTGGGACTTGGACAGAAATTTGGTTTTTTACTCCATTTTTAAGAGGAAAAAATGAGGCTCAAAGAGAATAAATGATGTGCTTAAGGTTATAAAAGGGAAGCTTGAAAGGTCTGGGATTTGAATCCGTGCCTTCCGGGTCAAATTCCAGGTTCTTAGCCCTGGGGCTGGTGGCACTCTTTCCCTGACATCAGCACCCCTACCCTCTTAGGAACTTTGGGGCCCATAAGGCTGCCAGTTCCTCCTGCTTGGCAGCAGTTGGAAAGCACAAATTCTTTTTTTTTTTTTTAGACAGTCTTGTTCTATCATCCAGACTGGAGTACAGTGGCACAATCTCAGCTCACTGCAACCTCCACCTCCTGGGTTCAAGCATTTCTCGTGCCTCAGCCTCCCAAGTAGCTGGGATTACAGGCGTGTGCTACCACACCTGGCTTTTTTTTTTTTTTTTTTTTTGGATTTTAGTAGAGATGGGGTTTCACCATGTTGGCCAGGCTGGTCTTGAACTTCTGGCCTCAAGCGATTCACCCACCTTGACCTCCCAAAGTACTGGGATTACAGGCATGAGCCACTATGCCCGGCCCGGAAAGCAAAAATTCTTTACTTCTCACTTAACCCAGGGTTTAACTGGAAGCTTACCATTAATTTGGAACTTGGGATAGTTTCATTGTTGAGCCTGGAGGCAGCCTAAGAAGTTCTGTAGGGCTTTTAAACTCACAGTGAATAATTAGCAGACATCACATGTGGCTGAATAATCCAGAAACCAGTTTGGTAGCCAGGTTTCCAAGAGCTTCTTTGTTTCCTTGGCACTGGACAGTGGGAGACACAAGATGCTATCGTAGGCCTGTGGAGGGTGCAGGGACTGGTGTGCACTCACAGGCACGTGTGTGACAAATGCAAGTTAATGGCTGTAGTCAGTGTTTGTCATTTCTGTATATTGGGCTGAACTGAGGAGTATTCAACTATTTTCTGTCTATGATTTATAGCAGCAATGCTGGTCTTCAGAGGCATTCAGGACAAAGGGAGCTTGAAAAGGAAAATATTTTGCCTCTTGTGATGCATTTCACTAAACTGGAGCATACGCGTTGCAAATTCAAGTCAGCATATTTAATAAAGTGTATTGTGAAAGCAGGAAAAAAGCAAGAAATTAGGCAACTTTTGGCCAGCCTAAAATCATTGGTTAGCAGAACTCTATCAACTGTTGCTTTCATACAAGAAGGTATGAATTATTTTATCTTTGCAGTGGAACCTCCCTAGGTAGGTAAAGTCACTGACCTGGATAAATTGACCATAATTTAGTCCTTAATCAAATGGTTTTGTTAATACCACAGACCCAAACAACCACCCAGTCATTCCTATTTTGGGACCAGTAGAAGCATCTCCTACCTGCTGAATTCTTGCAGTCTGTCTCATTTCAGAAGACTCTCTCCTCTGTTCTCATTGGTGGCTTCCAGGGAGTGTGATATGCCCAGCACCTCTGGGAAACCCAAGCTGCTTAAGAAAAGCAAAGAGAATTGCAGGCAGATGAGGTGGACTGTTTGCCCCTGATTCCACCTCACCTTCTCCCATTTGCTTCATCTTTGCTCTAAATGTGGTCTTCTGGTATACGAAGGGGAGCGAACCTCAGAGTCATTAGGAAGAACTCACGGGCTCTGCTGAATAAAGGCCTCCCCTGCCCTGGAAGGCATTAACTGGGAAGCAGGGAGCCTATCTGTGCTCCAGCCTTGAGCTGCACTTGAGCAAGCCCCTCACTGGTTAACAGTGGTTGGCGGTGCCAAGGCCCTGCTCCTTTGGACCTGAATCTAAAGGAAGGCTTTCTGGGCATGGCTGGAAAGGAACTCCCCTTCCCACCTAGGAGAGGTTGCTGATGGAGCTGATCATAGAGGATCATTGGGTGTCCTTCCCACCATGGGAAAGTGAGGCCTCAGCCATCTGGGGCAGGGAGCAGAGACATGCTCCAATCTCACTAGTTCAGTGTGAGGCAGGAAAAGTCATCACTGCTTTGTGCTTGGAGGTCATTTGAAGGTTAGTCTTTCAAGAGTGTGGAGCTGCAAAGGGAGGCAGCCAGAATTTGCATCCTACTAAGTGGCTCAAAAGTGAGTCACTATGCCCCAAACTTGTGACCTCGCCATCCTGATCAGCCCAGGAGACCATATAGACTCTGCGGATTCATGGGGAAGCTTGCTGTGTTCTTCATGCCTCTGGTTTTGAAGGAACATTTGGTGATGTTTTCTGAGGGCCTGCTACTTGCCTGGCACCATTAGGGGCCTGAAATGCATGATCTCATTTAGTTCTGACAGCCCAGTGAGTCTCTTACAGATGAGGAAACTGAGGCTCACGGACGTTCTTGCCCCTTACCAAGTCCACTCAGCAGGGTATGGTGGAGTGAGCATTGGTGCCCAGGACTAGCTGGCCCCTTGGCTACTTCCGTTATTTTCAGGCTATTCTGAGGACACCCATCACTCCGCTGAGAAGCCTCAGGTGGCTTGGGGAACCAAATACTGAATTTTATGGAGTGGAGTTCTCCCTATGATTTCATTTGACAAAAGGATTCCTTTATTTTTAAAAAATTAAAATTCCCTAATCTCCTTTGTGTTACTTTGAGTCCACACCTACTCTAGGGTCACCTGCCCCTCACCTAACCCGGGGAAGTGGCCATGAAGGGAGCACATTGCAGTTCAGAGTGAGGTTCTAGGCTGAGAACAGCTGGAGTCCCTAGAATGGGTTCTGACAGGGCTGCCGTGCACCAGGAGCTGGGATGGAGGGCTGCCCATGGTAGTATGGATTTGGTGGGAACGTAAGGAGACCTGCTGTCATCAGGGGATGAGGATGGCTTCCGGGCAGCCCTTCCCACAGGTACACCCATGCCAGGAGGAAACATGATATCGCCCTCTAGTGAGCATAAGGTAGCACTGCAAGGGCGTGTATGTGCACATGCACTTGTGGAACCGCTTGGAGGACCTTCCTGAATGTGCAGCCGATGCATCCTTCTGTGATGTGCACACGCTCCGAGGAGCCCCCTGAATCCCACAGTCAGAAGGCTCACAGTGGCCCAGGTTTTAGTTTGCAATGTCTCAGCTCCCTGTTGTCCTGCTCCCATTTTTCCTGAACCAGTGGGGATGCCAGGTTCCTTCCCCTGCCTTAGGGAAAGTGAATGTCCTCCCCTCTGCGTCTGTCTGTCCAGCTGTCTCTGCTGCTGCCCTCGGGGCCTGCAGTGGAGCTGAGGAGCTTTATGATGTTTCCTTTGCTTGCCACAGTACTTACCCAGCCATTCATCACCCAGACTTGAACATGTCCAGTGACAAGTGAGGAGGCTTATAAAAATATTTTCTGTTCTTGCAGATGATGTTAGCATGTACCTAATGTACATTTGTCTTATGACTCAGTCCTCAGCCCTGCTTCCCTTTGGAGCTGTCATTGGAAACACTTGCCAAGGTGTCTGAAGTCTACAGGGTAATTCAAAAGACCTTTCTCTGTGCCCAGGGCAGACCTGGTGCCTGCAGGGAACAGGAACAGTGCAGAGTGAGTGTGAGGCCGTTTATCAGATTATCCAGCCTCCTCTGAGACCCCAGACAGGTCTCCCGTCTCTTGGCCTTGGGTTCTCCATCTATAAATTGACAAGTTTGGACTAGAAGAGTGTTTTTTCAGGCTGGTTTCTATGAAGCCCAAAAGTTCCCCAGTCTACTCAGTTGAGGACCAGAGATGAAGAGCAAATGTTTGAAAGCCACGAGGCCAGAGAATCTCTGAGGACACGTTCAGCTCCAGGAGTTCCAGCCTCTGTGATTCTGCAGCCCTGGGCATGTCCTCATCCAGGCTGTAGGGTGGAGACAGAAGCAGTAGCTGTCACAGAAGCAGTAGCTGTGAGGGTTTGGTTCAGCCTCATGTAAGGTCTGGCTTGGGAAATGCAGCCCAGTTTCCACAGGGAAAGACCTCAGAGGGAGAAACTTCTCAAAATTGCACAAATGGTTCTAATCTAGAGCAGCCTTCTTCTGCTCCAAATATCCTACTTTTGCATTCTCTTCTGCCCTGAGACACATGCCCACATACACACAAACTTATGCCCCTCACGCAATTCCTTCCTGCTCACGCAATAATTGGCTTTCAAATGCCAGACTGAGCTCCTAGGCCTGAGACTCACTCCTGCCCCAGGTTAAGGAAGACTTAGCGACAGACTGGGCCAGAGCACAGGACGGGAGGAGTATTGGTGTCTGGGAAGGCAATGAGTCATAGGAGGCTGCATGACTTAAGCAGAGGGGATTTTAGCCACGAATACAGAGAGATGGGCCCATCTGAGAAGGGGCAGGGTGGGCAGCTTCCCTGACAGAAATCATACCTAGAGGTCCCAGATGGCACAGGCAGTCATAGGAGCATGGGCACCGCTGGCAGGGACAGTGAGCCCAGCAGGCTGACACACTGATATCTGGCCAACAGCCTGCTCCGCGTCTCCCTGCTCCGGGTCTAGCTGAGTCACGTGGCTCACATGACTCAGTTGTTCAAGGTGGTGTCAGTCAGGAGGAGCGGAGAGGAAAAAAGGCCTGGCAAAGGAAGCTGAGGTTCTAGGTTCAAATCGGGCTCTACCTGGCAGTCTTTCTCAGCGGGCTCTGCTCTTTAGGCCTTGATTGGCCCATTTGGGTAAATGAGGGGGTGTGGCTAGGTGGCCCCAGCTCCTTCCCGTTGGAAAGACGTGGTTTTCTTGGTTCAGAGCTCAGCTTCGCACTGTCGTCAGCACCTTGCTCTCTGTACCCTCTCCACGGCAGGATTCCCGGGAAGGCAGGGGGAGCAGACAGACAGACAGCTGTGGCCACCCCAGAGACACACTGCAGCCGTGGTGGCCCACAGGACTCTTCAGTCTCTGTGCCCCAAGACCCCCTGCAGAGTCCTCTCTGCAGAACTACAGGTGACACTGCCCTGGCTGTGAGCATGTCCTGCCACATGGACCAAGTGGGCCAAACTAGTGGGCCGTGGAATTGAACATAGTTTCCAATTCTGGCTTCTCTCCTCCCTCGGCCTATTTCCTCATCTGTAAATCACAGGTAGTAGTACTTCCTCTTGGAGTTGCACGGTGGTTAAGCAAGATATTCGTAAAGCGTTTCTCACAGTACCTGGCACAAAGTCAGCTGGAAGATGTGGTGGTGTTAAAGGAGAAAAATATAAAGCCTATACCTAGCTGTGTAATATACAGAGCCTCATGTTGGGAAGGGGTCCAGTCTAGGTTTCTGTTCTTCAGAGAATGTATGTATTTCTTGAAATTGCTACTAATGGTCACTAAAATCATTTTACTGTTAGATAATTGAGGCTTAAGAAAAGGAGCTTGGAGGCGTGGTGTTGATCTTACTATAAAATTAAGTGATAATATAGTTTACTGTTTTAAGAGCCAATTAACTATTATGGAATTTCGAGAAATACACGACAAGAGAGAAGCCCTCATAATTTCACTGCCTATGTGCAACCTCTGTTAGCAATTTGCTGTTTTGATAAGGAGCAGCACTTCTATATAGGGGCTGTGAGAGTCAGACCCATTTCAAGAAATGGGGTTTTATTGAGCCAGGACCAGCCTAGCACAGTGGCTCACACCTATAATCCCAGACCTTTGGGAGACCAAGGCACGAGGATTGTTTGAGCCCAGAAGTTCGAGGCCAGCCTGGGCAACATAGAGAGATCCCATCTCTTAAAAAAAAATGTTTTAAAAATTAGCCAGATATGGTGGCAAACAAGTAGTCTCAGCTATTTGGGAGGCTGAGGCAGGAGCATCACTTGAGCCTGGGAGATTGAGGCCATAGGGAGCGTGATCATGCCACTGTACTCCAGCCTGAGCAACATTGCAAAACCTTGTCTCAATACAAAATCAAAGTAAATATTGAGCCAGGGCCATTGTGACCTCTGCCTGCAGTGTTGGTGCCCAGCACCCAAGGTATGTAGGCAGTATTCTTGGGTAGATGCACCGAATGGAATACTGGAGCTGGCTCTTGAAAGCTGATAGCACCTTTTTCCAACTCCACATCCAGTGACATCATGTCAGTGGTTTGAAATCAGTCATGGTGGGATTGTACCATGGATGTCGGCAAATGCTTCAAATCAGGTCATCGTTTTTCCCCCACAGCCAGTTTTTCAAATTGGATTATCAAGGTTCAGAGTTTAGGGTCACACGGTGAGTCAGTGGCAGAGCTGAGACATGAACCTAGATCAGCCTGACTCCAAAGCCTGTATTCTAGACCACTGGGTCATGCTGCCTTCAGCCTTAGCACCTCGAACTGTCTGCATCTTGGATGACTTCCTGAGCATGGAATAGAAGTGGAATTACTCCATCAGGGAAGGCATGATGCTGGATTTGGGGAGCTTTTCAGAAAGCTACAAAACTGGGGCTACAAGAGAGATCTGGGCCACTTCCAGACTGTTCCTTCTTTGCCTGTTTTCAGCTCTATGGAAGGCGCGCCCCCTGGGAGGATCCTGCCAAGTGGGTAATGGACACATATCCATGGGCAGCCAGCCCACAACAGCACGAGTGGCCTCCCCTGCTGCAGTTACGGCCTGAGGATGTCGGCTTCGATGGCTACTCCATGCCTCGGGAGGGATCGACAAGCAAGCAGATGCCCCCCAGTGATGCTGAAGGTGACCCGCTGGTGAGTCCTCAGCCACCAGAGCAGCTCAGCATTCGTTGAGCACTTACTGTGTGTTGGGTATGATGCAGGGCCTCTGGAAATACAAAGGTGACTAAATCCAGCCTTGCTTTGGAAGGCTGGACCCAAATGACTGGGACATTTTTGCCAATATTTTCTTCCATGGTTTTAGTTTTTTGCTAAAAACTTGTCCTCTGAAACTTTTTTTCTGGTACTAGATAAAAGATTAAGAATTGATTTTTCCCCTTAAATGTTCTTATACCTACTGTCTCTATACAACTCTTTGCCCTCTGATTTGGGATGCCACCTCTGTTACCTACTATCCTATTACTTTGATCTCTCCTACCAATAACAGAGCAGAGGAAGAGATTGTTAAGGACCAGAAGCCCAAGGCAAATGATAGGGTAAACAGGGAGAGGTTTGAGGGCAGGAGGGACTCACAGAGGGGAGGGGGCCTGAATATGAGTCCCATGGCCATTGAGATGAGCTAAGTCTTTAACACTGTTTAAGCTTCTTATTTATTCGGCTGTTGCTAAAACAATAAAGGCCCTTTAAGAAGCACCCAGGCTGAGGTGGCTCACACCTGTAATCCCAGCACTTGGGGAGGCCAAGGTGGGTGGATCGAGACCAGGAGTTCGAGACCATCCTGGCTAACATGGTGAAACACCGTCTCTACTAAAAATACAAAAAAATTAGCTGGGCGTGGTGGCGGACACCTGTAGTCCCAGCTACTCGGGAGGCTGAGGCAGGAGAATGGCGTGAACCCGGGAGGTGGAGCTTGCAGTGAGCCGAGATCGCGCCACTGCACTCCAGCCTGGGCGACAGAGCAAGACTCCATCTCAAAAAAAAAAAAAAGAAGAAGCACCCGGGCTGGGTGTGGTGGCTCATGCCCGTAGTCCCAGCACTTTTGATGGCTGAGGTGGGTGGATTGCTTGAGCTCATGAGCTGGAAAACAGCCTGGGCAACGTAACAAAATCGCTTCTCTACAAAAAATACAAAAATTAACCAGGCATGGTGGCACATGCCTATAGTCCCACCCAGGAGGCTGAGATGGGAGGAGGGCTTGAGCCTGGGAGGCAGAGTTTGCAGTGAGCCAAGATTGTGCCACTGCACTCCAGCCTGGTTGATAGAACCAAACCTTGTCTCAAACAAACAAACAAAAGAAACACCCGGGCCAATAACAGTAGTATTTCTAATCGACTGTAGTACTCTACCAATGTAAGACCCACACAGAGTCATACTGCTAAATTAGACCTAACAAATCAAAAGCCCAGTAAAATAAAGAGGAAGCAAATATACCAAAACCTCCCATGGTTAAAGGACTATTATCATGCCCTAAATTTAGCCCCAAGCTTTCTTGGCAGACATAGCAAAAAGAAAACATAACATAGAATATTATTTACATTACCTAATGAAAGAAAATATTATAAGAGATGTAACAGGATTAAAAGACAACTGATTTACTGTTCTATTCCTAGCAGCTAATTAAGTCCCTAGATTAAAAAAAATAATAATATTCATAGGCGATTCAGGTTGTCTGCCATCCTACTGTTTGGTGGGATATAGCTGTGGTCCTGTTGAAGATTGTAGTGGGACTGTATTTTTTAAGGATTTATTATTTGTGTTGCCATGTACAACCTAGTTTGCAATATTTATAACAGTAGTCTTACAAAGGAAAGAAGCATACTTTAAACAGCCATTTGCAACGTTAACCATTGCTGAAAGCCAAGGTCACGGAGGTATTTTTTGCGGGGGCAAACTCATGAGGTCTTAACTTACATAGAAAATAGAGTTTAGTATATTTAGAGGAAAGAATGGCCAGCCCATCCCTAAACAATCTTTTCTGAGCCAGTAACATTTGTATCACTGGTTGGACACAGAAGGTGTGTAGGTAAGACCCAGGATTCTTGGAAATGCGGAAACAGAATTCTCCTTCCAGCCCCAGGCCCCCAGAAGTGAGCTGTGCCAGTCCAGCCACTTCCATTACCAAGTTGGATATTTGGTATTTCTCCTCAGTTCTGCTCTTTCTGCCCAGGGCCATGTGTCTCTATTATCATAGCTCTCTTATGTATTAATCCTTCTCACTCATGAGACTGAGACTTTCATGAAAACAGGATTTACTTGCTTTTGTTCCAGAACCATATACTGTGGACATACTGGGAGTGTTTAATGAGTGAATAAGTAATCTCAGTTGCCAAGGATTGTCCGTTATACTTCAGCTCTGCCTCTTCCCTAGTTATGGCTGTGCAGACAGACACCAGATGATGGTGCTTCTGCAGCCTGGCACATCTGGGTAGACTCTGCAAAGCATCCTGAGGGGCAGCTGGATTGTACGCCCAGCTGCACCACATCTTGACCTTAGCTCAGAGAGGCCCCATATTCCTGACTTACTTGCTATATAAAATATAAAATACATACACACAATTTACAGTTATAAATAAAAGTAGTTTTTATTCCCTTTCCCCACTCCCAAACAAATGATCCGTAGAACGTAAACAAGGGCAGATTCAAGAACACTGTCGCTAAACTCTTTTAAGTTAGATGATGATGACAACAGATGACATTTATTAAGCACTTACTATATGCCAGGCCAGCCCCTCTTCTAAGGGTTTAATACACATTATATCATTTTATTCCCTACTTCAACCCTATGAGAAATGTTGCCATTCTCCCCATTCCGCAGATGACGAACTGCTGGCTCAGATATTTAGGTAACTTGCCCAGAGATTCCTGAATCATAAGCGAAGGCTCTTTGCACCCGGAGGCTTTGCTTGTAACTGGTGCTCCCCCTCACCTCCCTGCCAAGGCTTCCATAGGAGCTGCAGCACAGTTGGCTCCAGTCTGACCTGGCCAGAGCAAGGAGAAGAGATGGGTTTGATGCTTGTCAAAGTGGGAGGGGGTCCGTGTGCTTCCGATGTCGGTGATGCTGATGCCAAGTTCCAGGAGCAGGGATGCTCAGCCACACCTTCATCCAGGCCGAGGGCTATGCCTGAAAGGTGTGCCCCTCCTAAATAAAAAATAAATATAATATGTATACAGAGCATCATTTTGTTTTCAGTGCTCTACGTGTATTAACTCAATCCACCCATAACATTATAGGGCAGGTACTATTATTATTCACATTTGACCAGTAAAGAAACAAGTATAAAGAGGTTAAGTAACGTGCTCAAAGTCATGCAGCTAGTAATTGGTGAAGCTGGGATTTGAACCCTGGAAGCCTGGCCCAAAGTCCATGTTCTTGTCCACCGCCTCCACTGTGGGCTGTTACCCCAGGTGAGTCTGGAGGAGGTGGCGTGACCTTCTAGGAGTCCAGGGTGGGCGGCCAACTAGACAGAAAGCAGCTCATGCTTCTCCACTCTTCCCCTAGATGAACATGCTGATGAGGCTGCAGGAGGCAGCCAACTACTCCAGCCCCCAGAGCTACGACAGCGACTCCAACAGCAACAGCCATCACGATGACATCTTGGACTCCTCTTTGGAGTCCACTCTGTGACAGGGGCTCGGAGCCCAGCGCCCTCCTCTTCTCCTCACCGCATTCCACCTGCATCCCCCACATCACCCTGAAGGTGACTTCCTGAGCCAGCCCCCAGCCACAGCCTTAGAGCTGCGGGAACACCGAGACCCCTCGTCCTTCAGCCTCGACCTGGGTGCAGGCATCCCGGGCCAGCTGCCTGCGGACCGCTTCCTTCCACAGGGAGAACTGCACTACCTTCTGTTGTACTTTAATTATTGTTTTGCCTTGTTGCTGTGACCTCCCTAAGACACTGAAGATACTTCTCGGGAAAGGATCATCGCCGTTGAAATGAAAAGAGAGAGACAGAGGGAGAGAAAAAAACAAAAATAGAACCCACATGAAGCTCTGAAACCAAACAGCATCCTGCCATGAGCTTCCCAGAGACAGAAGAGACTGGAGTAAAGTCGGAAACACAGAGAAGCACAGCTTCCTCTCAGCACAGACCCTCCAGACTGGGTCTCGGAGCCACGCCACCCGCCCTCCCGCACAGCCGGCCACCGGGAGAACTGGTGCTAACCAGGGTGCTTGGTTTGGTCACGTTCAACGCACTACAGAGCTACGACACAGGGAAACCTTAGGAGAAAATAAACCGTGCTTTCATGTTTTTTAAATGGTGCTTTCCTTACCCGAGAGGTATTTTGCCTGTTCCAATCAAACCACCCCATTCAGGTCCATCAGCCTCTGATTAATATTCGTGAGAGGGAGTGACAGAGTGAGAGTGTGAGTGAGTGGATGTGGCTGTCAGTGCAGAACAGCATGTGTCTGTTTCCTTCTGATATATGAATGAATCAGGTTTTTTTTTTCTGCAAACACTGTGTATAGTGAGACTTGTTCTACTTTGGAGAACAGATTACCTTTTGAAAATGAGGTTGAGTTTCTTCCTTTCTGATGCATTGATTTTTGAAGATTTTTTCCCCCCCTTCCCCTCTTGGTCAGAATCAATCCTTTGGTGAAAGTAAGAACCGCAGGAGTTGAGTTTTGGTTTGGTCCTGCTCGGTTTTGGTTTTTAGTTGTCCATCCTCACAGTCCTACACACTCGCCTCCTCCTGCTAGGGCCGGGGGTATCTGTGTCCTTTAAAATGGATGAGGACCTGGTCCTCGACATGTGGGTGAGCCATGGACCTTGCCTTCCCTTCTCGTCCTTGAGGGTTTAGAACACACACCAACACCTCCAGCGTCCCCGCCCCAGCTTCCGGTGGGGTGACGCGGTCACCCCGCAAAAGACTTGCACTTTCCTCAGAACCAACATGACGCAGCTCAACAAGGGTGAGGGTCACTCCCTCCCAGAAGCCCCGTCTGGACGAGCCTTGCCTGACCTCTTCGGTGCTGACCTTCCCAAAGTGATGCCTTACTGGTTTTGTACTAACTGTGTTCATTTTACGTAAGTGTCATGCCTGCCTGGGGTTTGTTTTTTTGTCATTGTTTTCCCCATTGAAACAAACAGGGCTAAAAAGTCATCTATTCATTAGGAGAACTCAAGTTGCTGTGACTTTTCTCATCCAAAAGACTCATTTGTGTGGATGCGTGACCATGGGAAAACGAAAAAAAAAAAGATCAATTTTTTAGGTTCTTATCAGTCTCCAGCTGACAACCCAACTGGACAATGATCTGTCTGGTGCAGGAGAAGGCAAAAGTTTCTACAAGTCTACGTGACCTTGCTGATACTTGCTCTAATAGAAACCCAATCTGCTGTGTCTTCAACATACTGGTATTTTCATTACAAAGTATGGTAAATTTTTGAGTTGTTTGTTTCTGTTTTATAAAGAGAATCCTTATTGGACACCAGTGAAGGTGTCTCTGTTTTAATGATCAGGGTTTTTATTCCATCTTTTGCATTTCTATTTCTGAAGGTTTGTCTCTTGGCATCTTTTTTTGTTTCTTACTGTAAGAGTTTGACCCGAAACTGCTCACTTCACATTGGATGACACCATGTTCTTCCTCTTTGAAAAGAAAAGGGGAATGTGTCCCACTAGTGAAAGGAAAACTTTTCAACACTATCCCTGCTTAAATTTCAGCAAACTCAAGACTATTCTGCTTAGCCTTCATTAGTCATCTGGGTGTGAGTGTGTCTTGTTCTGTTTTTGTTTTTAATAAAACTTTCAAACCATATATTTAGCCTGTGACCAGGGGGGCCAAACCCTAAGACTTCTGGTAAACCTGAAGGGTGGCCCTCCTCAGACAATTTGTCTCCCAGCAATGACCCTACACTCGCGTACTGTGAATTTGGGAGGAGGTAAAGTTGACTTCTCCTCGTGGGCAGTTTTCCAATCACCTTGTGAGTAGACACCTGCCAATATTGTTTGAAACCTTTTTTTAATATGACATGCTCTCTTGTCATTCTCTTCTCCCCTTTCCCACAGACTTCCCTCCCACTGGGTCCAGGTTCAGAACTAAGACTTCTGTACCTGGTGCTGCCTGATTGGTGAACATTGACTTCAAGTAGCATAGCCCTTGTGTGACTCACAACTCCATGTCCTTCCTAAAGTTTCGGGAAGCAGGGTTGTCTAATATGCACATTTCTTATTTTGGTCATGTTTTTACTTTAGTGTCACTCACCTTTTACAAAGTGACTTTGTACTCATTTAGGGCTCTATCGGAAATGCTTCCATTTTGCCTTTTCTACAGTTAGGCCAATTTTGAAGTATATAAATTCTATGCAACATTTATGTTGAGTTACCAATGGAAGCCAAAAGTTCTCTTCCCAAACTGCCAAGAATAATACAGGCCATAATTGAAATGGGAATACCTTTTAAGTTTCATTAGGGGTGGGGTGGGAGTGGGACAGGAACAAGACTTGCCTAGATCTTTGTTGTATCTTGGGGACTTTTACTTCATTGTTTGATGCTTAAACTTCAAAATTCTCTGTATTCAAATTTGATTATGGCGAATCTACTTCAAAAAGGAAAAATAATCCAGCTTTGTGGATATTAAATGGAAGGTTTGCTGTTTTGATGTAGTTGTTTCCAGTGGAGCAGTTTATGAAATATGTTCTGTAAGATGTACATTTTTTCATTGTAACATAGAAATTGTAAATAATTGATTAAAGTGCTGCATTTTGATGAATTTTTTCTAGCCATTTTTAAAGAGAAAACTAGGAATTGAGTATTTTGTGTACGGTATGTTTCCATCCTCCCTCCCCTTCCTCCTCCCCTCCTCTCTCTCTCTTCCTACCTATTTAATTTTCATTTGTCATGAGGTTTTTGGATTTGCCAATGATCTGCTGGACATCATGCCCCATGTCATAGAGAATAAAGCTGATGATTGTACCAGTCTTAAATTATTCATGATTCAATAAAATTGATGCTTATTTATTCAGATTAGTGGTTTGGCTTGTCTGTGCTAGAGCAAGTCCTCATAGGAGTTTCATTTCATGCTAAGAGCAAGTCAGTCTTATCTGGATGCAGCAAATGCAGGGAAAACCCAAAACCTTTGCAAACCCATCTTGGCTAGTATGCCATCAATATCCCACATCTTCTCAGTGTCTCAGGTCTTTTTGCCACTCCTGTGGAGCTTGTTAGAACTGTTGAATTTCAGATCCTGTCAGACTTTATGAATCACCAGGGATCTATTGGATCCTCAATTTCTAACAAACTCCTAGGCAATACCAGTGCTCTAGTGCCTGGACCACACATTGAGTGGCAAGCAACATCAGTGTCCAGCCAGCCCCCTAAGTCGACCCCTTGGCATGACAAGGATTTTTTTTAATGTATTGAGTACCTACTGATTTCCAAATGCTTTCCCAAATACTCAATATAATGCAAAATGATGCCAGAGAGGTATTCTTACTCCCATTTTACAAGTGAAAAAGCAAAAATGACATGCCAAGGAACCTATAGCCAAGAAGTGAGTTGAAGTTTCAGCCCCATCTTCTGACTGTCCTGCCTTGCCAGGCTGCCTTCTAATCTTGGGGGCCTCCTGCCACATTACAGCTCACATCCATAGCAGACACAGGCAGTGGGAGATGACCTTACATCTCAGCA
Source organism: Symphalangus syndactylus (assembly GCF_028878055.3). Taxonomy (NCBI): domain Eukaryota; kingdom Metazoa; phylum Chordata; class Mammalia; order Primates; family Hylobatidae; genus Symphalangus; species Symphalangus syndactylus. Next base: position 36,133,174 of record NC_072428.2, on the reverse strand, counting down.
TTCACTTTGAATAGCAACAACAAAAAAGGCAGGGTTTGGAGCCCTGTGGGTTCACAGTGAAATTGATCCCACATGGCTGGCTCAACTGCTCACGACACGAAGTGTCTAACTCTTAACATACAACAGTTGCCAAACCAGGGGAGGAGGTAAAGAATCCAGATATTCAGCATAGGCAGTTTTAATCCCTGTCTAAAAAATAATAAAGGAGGGGTAGTACAAGTTTGACAACTAGATGTCCTGAATTCCAAGATTCCATGTCAAACATTCTATCCCATTGCTCTGTGATATATTCTGAGGTTACCTAGGAAGTATGATCAGCATACATAAAGGGCATGGTGGACAGATGGCTTTTTAAAGAGCAGGGAAGAGCCAGGTGCGGTGGCTCATGCTTGTAATCCCAACACTTTGGGAGGCCCAGGCAGGTGGATTATCTGAGCCCAGGAGTTCGAGACCAGCCTGGGCAACATGGTGAAACCCCGTCTCTACTAAAAATACAAAAAATTAGCCAGGCGTGGTGGCACGTGCCTGTAGTCCCAGCTACTCAGGAGGCCGAGGCACGAGAATTGCTTGAACCAAGGAGGCGGAGGTTGCAGTGAGCCAAGAATCGCGTCACTGCACTCCAGCCTGGGCAACAGAGCAAGACTCTGTCAAAAAAAAAAAAAAAAAAAAGGGGGAAGGACAGGAACTGCATTTGTGTACTCACTGGGTACCAGACGTACAGAAAATTTCACTCTACCATGTATAATTACAGCACCTCTAAGAGGTAGTGTAATTATCTCCATTTTACAGTTAAGAAAACTGAGGCTGAGTAATGTTAAATTAATACATACTAGAAATGGAATTCTTGGTATATCTGATTCAAAACCCATGCCTTTTCTGCTATGCTAAGCTACAATCAGGTTGGACTTTGATGGAGGATTACACATCCCTTCTGCATTAGCTGTTTATAGCTGTGTAACAACCCCAAATTTGGCAGCTTACAGCAGAACATTTTCTAACAGTTTCTGTGGATCAGGGGTTCAGGTATGTCTTGTTGAGTACTGTGCCTCAGGGTTTCCCACAGAGCTGTATTCACCGTGTCTGAAATAAAATTTGCAAGGAAAAAAATATTTAAAAGCAAGAACTATATAAAGCATCATATTTAATGGTAAGATGTTAAATGTTTTTCCTTGCAGATGAAGAAGCGGATAAAGATGTCTCTTACCACCACTGAATATTGTGGTAGAGATCCTGGGTCAATACAGAGAAACAAGAAAAATAAATTATGAGGATTGGAAAAGGAAGAAATTCAACAGTCTTTATTCACAGGTAACACTTTGTACTTAGATTATGCAACAGAATTCACCGGTAAGTTATTAGAAATAATAAGGTAACTAAGTTTTCAAAGTCAGTACATAAAAATCAGTTGAACATCTATATGCAGCCAGAAGTTTTAAATTTTTAAGAATACCAATTTAGGCCGGGCACGGTGGCTCACGCCTGTAATCCCAGCACTTTGGGAGGCCGAGGCGGGCGGATCACGGGGTCAGGAGATGGAGACCATCCTGGCTAACGCGGTGAAACCCCTTCTCTGCTAAAAAAAAATAGAAAAAATTAGCCAGATGTGGTGGCGGGTGCCTGTAGTTCCAGCTACTCAGGAGGCTGAGGCAGGAGAATGGCGTGAATCCGGGAGGCGGAGCTTGCAGTGAGCCAAGATCGCACCTCTGCACTCCAGCCTGGGGACTGAGCGAGACTCCGTCTCAAAAAAAAAAAAAAAAAAAAAAAAAAAAAAAAAAAAAAAAAAAAAAAAAAAAAAAAAAAAAAAAAAAAAACAATTTAAGAGCAAAAATATCAAATACCGCAGAATAAAAGCAATATAAGGTGTGCAAGACTTGTATAAAGAAACCTATTAAACATTGTTGAGAGAAATTAAACCCCAAATAAAAGTAGGAAAATATTATGCTTTTGAGTTAGAATACATGTTGTGAACACATCAATCCCTGCAAGATGGACTATAGATTTGATGCAATCTCATTTAAAAGCCCAACGGGGTTTTTACAGAATTGACAAAATGATTCTAAAACTTACATGGAAATGCAACAGGTGAAGCATAGCCAATGAAGAAAAACAAGAAGAGAGAAATTTTTCTACCAAAAATCAAGACTTATTATAAAGGTCATTAAGACCTTGTGCTATTGGCATAAGAATTGACAAATAGTTAAAAAGAACAAGATAGACATCCCCGAAATAAACCCAACACACACTTGCTTTGCTATATGGAATCATGAATAATGTCTCAGAAGCGAAGAAAATGTGACAAAGAACACATGACAATGGGATCCGCTGGTTTTTACTCTAAAGCCGAAGGTTGGACTGCCCTCTTAAAGGTTAGTATAACTAAGGCACCAGCTCAGGAAAGACATTTTGTGTTAGAGCACTGTCGTCTAGGAAACAGTATAAAATTTCAACTGTCAGCCATTATTTGCTGTTTGTTGGTTTTTGTTTTGGAGACTGGGTCTTACTCTGTCACCCAGGCTTGAGTGCAGTGGTGTGATTATAGCTCATTGCAGCCTTCATCTCCTGGGCTCAATCGATCCTCCTGCCCCAGCCTCCTGAGTAGCTGGGACCACAGACACACACCACTAAACTCAGCTAATTTTTTTTTTTTTTGAGATGGAGTCTCACTCTGTCGCCCAGGCTGGAGTGCAGTGGTGTGATCTTGGCTCACTGCAACCTCTGCCTCCCAGGTTCAAGTGATTGTTTTGGCTCAGCCTCCCAAGTAGCTGGGATTACAGGTGCATGCCACCACGCCCAGCTAATTTTTTGCATTTTTAGTAGAGATGGGGTTTTGCCATGTTGGCCAGGTTGGTCTGGAACTACCATCCTCAAGTGATCTGCCTGCCTCGGCCTCCCAAATTGCTGGGAATACAGGTGTAAGCCACCACGCCTGGCCCCAGCTAATTTTTAAAAAATATTTGTGTAGAGATGGGGTCTCACTATGTTGCCCTGGCTGATGTCAAACTCCTGGCCTCAAGTGATCCTCCAGCCTCAGCCTCCCAAAGTGCTGAGGTTACAGGTGTCAGCCACTGTGCCTGTCATAATTTATTGTTGAATGCCCAATAGCTGGAATACATGTGTCTGGCGTATAACAGATGGGTTGTAGCAGACATCAATAATTCCTTAATTTGGGCCAGGCCCAGTGGCTCATGCCTGTAATCCCAGCACTTTGGGAGGCCGAGGTGGGCAGATCACGAGGTCAGCAGTTCGAGACCAGCCTGGCCAACGTGGTGAAACCCTATCTCTACTAAAAATACAAAAATTAGGCGTGGTGGCAGGCTCCTGTAATCCCAGCTACTTGGGAGGCTGAGGCAGGAGAATCGCTTGAACCTGGGAGGCGGAGGTTGCAGTGAGTTGAGACTGCGTCATTGTAGTCCAGCCTGGGTGACAGAGTGAGACTCTGTCTCAAAAAAAAAAAAAAAAAAATCCTTAATTTGTACCCTTTCAGCCTGACTTCACCCGAACTTCCAGTGGTCAACTCCTGGCACACGCACAGTGGTCCATCTCAAGCACCTGTGTCTCTCTGCTTCTCTACCTGGGACCTTTCTCCAGTGCCGCAGAAGCTTGTCCAGCCCCGGGGCAGAGCGGCCCACAAGTACTAGGGACTTAGTGGCCCAGGGGCAGCCCGTGCCCAGCTTTCCCATCCATCTGTGGGACAAGTGGGAGGCATGGGAGGCACCCTCCACAAGGTGCATTAGAGGATCTCCAGTGGGACTGAACCCCACGTCACCCACAGTCAAAATGAAGGAAACTCAGTTGGAATTTCTCCCTTCCTTGTCATGTTTTCCTCCTCCCTCCCTCAGAGCTGGAACGATGATGAGTTGAGTCAGGCACCGAGGGTGCAGCCCTGGGAGTCCTCTTTAAATTTTGCACCCACTCGCCTCACTTGTCTCAGGAGAGCCTAGTCCCGGCCCTACCCTCAGCCATGCTTCCTGGCACCACAGCACAAATGATCTGCACTCAACTCATTTCTCAGGATCTGCTAAGACAACTCGGCAATTCCTCTTAGTTATTGTTATAGGTTAAGCTGTGTCCCCCAAAAAGACAGGTTGAAGTCCTAAACCCCAGCACGGAATGTGGCTTTAGGGAACGGAGTGGTTGCAGGTGTAATTAATTAAGATGGGGCCTCACTAGAGTAGGGTAGGCCTTTTATCTCATCTGACTAGTTTCCTCATAAGAAGACAATGTGAAGATCCAAGAGATGAATGCCGGCTGCGGTGGCTCACGCCTGTAATCCCAGCACTTTGGGAGGCTGAGGCGGGCGGATCACGAGGCCAGGAGATCGAGACCATCCTGGCTAACACAGTGAAACCCCGTCTCTACTAAAAATACAAAAAATTAGCCGGGCGAGGTGGCAGGCGCCTGTAGTCCCAGCTACTCGGGAGGCTGAGGCAGGAGAATGGCGTGAACCCTGGGGGTCGGAGCCTGCAGTGAGCTGAGATCGCACCACTGCACTCCAGCCTGGGTGACAGCGAGACTCTGTCTCAAAAAAAAAAAAAAAAAAGAGATGAATGCCATGGGAAAATGGAGGCACAGAAAGGAGTCAGGTAGAAGCAAGGATGCTACCCAGAGTCTCAGAGGGAGCACAGCCCTGCTGACACCCTGACTTCAGACCTCCGTCATCCAGAACCTCAAGAGAATAAGCTTCCATTGTGTGAAGTCACCTTGGGGGTGGTACTTAGTTATGGTAGCCCCAGGAAACCAGCACAATCATTTATCCAACAGAAAAGCATACATATATGGGCCAAGAAACATAGACACAAATGTTCATAGCAGCACTATTCATAATTACAAAAACTGGAAACAACCCACATGTCTGCTGACAGTAGACAAATTGTGATCCGTCACTATCACCCCACAGTGAAAATGTGTGTGGATGAATGTTGAGTAAATGTTGAGTAAAAACCACCAGACACAAACTGATGCCAAATGTATGATTCCACACCTATAAAGTTCACAATAGCCTTCAGGAGTGAGTGCAGGCTTAGGTCATAGAAATATAAAGGAAAGCAAGAAGGGAGGGGCAGCAGTTGGGAGGGGTGGAAAGGTGCTTTGGCATGCTGGCACGTGTCCTCCTTCTTGACTTGGGTGGTGCTACGGTCTGAGTGTTTGTATCCCTTCAAAATTTATACAATGAAACCTAAATCCCAACGTGTTAATATGAGGAAATGGGCCCTTACGGGGTGATTAGGTCATGAGGAATCCACTGTCATAAATGAGATTAGTGCGGTTCAAAAAGAAGGCACAGAGCTAGCTGGTCCCTTCCACCGTGTGAGGACACGGAGCGGAGAAGCCACCGATGAACCAGAGAGCAATCCTTCACCAGACGCCAGGTCTGCTGGTGCCTTGATGGAAGAAAAAAATTTCTGTTGTTTAAAAGCCCCCCAGTTTATGGTATTTCTGTTATAGCATCCTTAACAGACCAAGACAGGTGGTGGTGACACAAGTGTTTGCTTTGTTGGAGATCTTTGAGCTATATGTCTTTGTTTTGTGCACCAGAAGGTTTTTAGAAAGTAAACACGACCCCAGGCTGCCCACCTGGCCACCATACCCAGTGAAAGCTGCAGTGCAGCTGAGAATGCTGCCCTTGAGCACTGGCTTTGGCCTCCACCCCATCACTAACTCACTGCTGAATTAGTGAGTGAATGAGTGAATTCTCAGCAGTAGGTCAGTTCCTGAATCCATAAATTGAGGACACTTTGTCCACCTTGACACTAACTGATGTGTAAGCTTGGACAAGTTAATGCCACTCCCCTAAGCCTCAGTTTCCTCTTAAGTACCCACTCTGTCTTGCAGGATTGAGGAAGGTGATGCATCATATGTGCCAGACGCCATGAAACACTGACTCCGTCTTCTTCATCCTCCCAGCTCTGACTGCTTGCCTCTGCAGTCTTTGCAGGAGTCAGAGGACGGAGCTGCAGAGCCTCTGAGGCCAGAATTAGGCCCAATCGGGGAGGATGCAGACAGGCACATCAGGACCCCATACAAAGGAAAACGTCCTAAGGGCCACAGGAATAGGCTGCTTTAATTGGATACTGAGCGCCCGGTCACCACTGGAGTTCACACAAAGGCTGGAGAACGACCTGACTGAAGCAGCGGACGAATCCTCGCCCTGGGTGACAGGTGGGTCCAGATGTCTCAGGAGGTTTGTTCACCTGGCAGGATTGCCTTGGGCAGGGGAGATAGTGGAAAGGGTGTTGAGGTCTGGAGACCTGAGTTGCTTAGCCTACCCTAGCTGCTACTCTTAGAGAAGTCCTATCCACTCTCAGGGACATAGTCTTCCTCTCTAATGAGGGATGGGACTAGTTCAATGGTCCCTTAATGTGGCTTATCGCCAGTGACCCAGAACCTCTCCTACTGCTGCTGGATCAGAATGTCCTGGGGTGGAGAATCAGGAATACAGGCCTCCCCCAACTCCTATATTCCAGGTCCGCAATTAGGGGCAGCGCTTTCGACCTCACAGTGGCCACAAGAGGGCAGCAAAGTCCAAGCAATGCCATTCTCAGGCAGGCCCTGACTTTCCGGGTGGACCTGCAAAGCAGTAAATTCAGCTCTCTCTCAGATTTAGGTAGAGTATTTTTAAAAGGATTGGTCCCTGGTGTGGTGGCTCACACCTGTAATCCCAACACTTTAGGAGGCCGAGGCCAGTGGATCACCTGAGGTCAGGAGTTTGAGACCGGCCCGGCCATCACAGCGAAACCCCATCTCTACTAAAAATACAAAAATTAGCCAGGTGTGGTGGTGCATGCTTATAATCCCAGCTACTTGGGAGACTGAGGCAGGAGAATCGCTTGAGCCCAGGAGGCAGAGGTTGCAGTGAGCCAAGATTGAGCCACTACACTCCAGCCTAGGCGACAGAGCGAGACTCTGTCTCAAAATAAAATCAAAAGGACCCTCAGAAGGTCGAGTATACTATTTTTCCCTCTACCTCATGCTTGGAGAATGAAGCTACATTCTCTATAAAGGAGATAGGAGAAGGAATTGATGTGTGTCAGGCATCTTCTTAAGCCAAGCAGCCTGCCTTCGTGGACCATGTGATCTGCATAACAATCGTGTGCGTTTGGTGTCATCATCTCTCTCATGATTGATCAAGGGACTTGGGCAAGGTCTTGCTAATCAGAGACAGAGTAAGGATTTGAACCCAGGCCCTGCCAGCAAGCGTGGAGTCTTGCTCCTATACCAGCCTGCACCCCTACCAGCCACTGCTGGCTATGCATTCACATCCATGACCTCACTGGAATTCTGCCTCGGCCTTGCAGGTGAGGCCCGGAAGGTATAATGACACTTAGGAAGGGAAACTGTCTCAGAATGGACCCTGAGCTAATGATGCTGCCAGAATAAGAATCCAGGTGCTCTAACTTCCCTTCCCAGGCAACTAGGGGAGCAGTTAGGCCCACAGGCTCTAGAGTCAAATCAGGGCTCCACTGTTTGCAAGCTGTGACCCTGGGCAAATGGCGCAGCTCTCTCTGAGCTCAGCTTGCAAATCTGTAAAATAGACATGACAATATTGACCTGTAGTTGACGCTATAAGTGTCCTTCTCAGTGTAGGGGTGGAAAGGTATGATACCTTTCTTCACCCATCATAAGACTCACGAATGACACTCCTATAACAAAAGACAAGTTAGCAAGAGAAAAGCATAACAAATTTACTTAAAGTTTTATGTGACACAGGAGCTTTCAGAATAAAGACCTAAAAACTCAAGAGAAAACTCTCTGTTTTTAGCCTTAGACCCCAGGAAGATTGCACAGCCATGTAGAAATGTGATTGGCTGATTGGACAGAAAGGGTATGATCTAATGCTAATAGGCTGAGTGGGGAAACCTTGCAAGACCCGACTGTACAGATTCTTCTTGGCCTCTCTGCGTGGTGTTCCTTCCTCCCTGGTATGGGGCAAGGTCCTTTCTGGAATAAGGGTCTTATTATCTGCTATCAGACAAGGTAGGTCAGATAATTTCTTTATGGCCAGCTCTTACACAGAAAGGCAGGGGAAAGTTAAAGTCATATTTCTAGGTTTTATGGCTGGCTTTGGGGAAAAGGAATTCTAGTATTTATGGCCTGACTTGGAGGAGAAAGGTTAGCAGAAGAAAAAGGAAAAAGGACAGAAAGAGACTTTGTTTATGAAACCCTTTCAGTGTCATTCAGTTCAAAGCACTCAGCATGCCAAGACACCATACTTCGGGATATCGTTTTCTGAACCCTGACATTAGCAGCCACCGTCAACTCTTCCTATCTGAACTACAATCGTTATCACAGCTGTTTTTAAAAGGTCACTGTCTTTGTTTTATGCTGCAATAACAGAATACCTGAGACTGGGTAATTTATAATGAACAGATGTTTATTTCTTGAGGAGGGTGAGAAGTCTATGGTCAAGGCGCCTGAATGCTGGGCAAGGACCTTCTTGCTGCATCATCCCATGGCAGAAGGCAGAAAAGTAAGAGAGAGAGCAAGAGGGTGAGGCGACTGAACTCATCCTTTTATAAGGGACTCACTTTTGCAAAAAATAACCCACAACCCACTCTCTCGATAACAGCCTTAAGCCACTCATGAGGGCAGAGCCATCATGACCTAATCACCTCTCAAAGGTCCCACCTCCCAACACTGTTGCATTGGGGATTGTATTTCCAACACACAGACTTTGAGGGACATATTCAAACCATAGCAGTTGCCCAGATCTTGCCAGGCTGGAATTTGTTTCTGGCCTCCTGTCTAGTAAAGACCACTGTAGTTTCCTGTGATGGGATTGCTGCTAGGGGACCTGGGTTTCAGTTTAGACATTTCCATGAACTTGCTGCATTCCCTGTGGGGAATCACTCCCTGTCTGTGGGCTCAGGACGGTCAGGTGTGAAGCAAAGGCAACATGTCAGTGAGCCCTCCCTCACTGCTGACCCGTCCCCTTGCTTCCTTGACTTTTCTTTGCTCTGTATCCCAAGTGAGCGCTGGACCTGCCTCAGGCACCACAGTGATGGAGAAGCTTGGAGGGTTTTTTGGGTTCATTTACAGCTTCTGAGCCTCTTGGCTCTGGTCACTTTTTCAGTGGAACACTTCTTCTTCCTTTTATTTTTTAAGAGAAAGGGGCTAGGCATGGTGGCTGACACCTGTAATCCCAGCACTTTGGGAGGCCAAAGCGGGTGGATCACCTGAGGTCAGGAGTTCGAGACCAGCCTGGCCAATGCAATGAAACCCTGTCTCTACTAAAAATACACACACAAAAAAAATTAGCCGGACATGTTGGCAGCCACCTGTAATTCCAGCTACTCGGGAGGCTGAGGCAGGAGAATCATTTGAACCTGGGAGGTGGAGGTTGCAGTGAGCTGAGATCGTGCCACTGCACTCCAGCCTGGGTGACGAAGTGAGACTTTGTCTCAGAAAGAAAAGAAAAAGAGAAAGAGTCTTACTCTCTGTCACCCAGGCTTCAGTGCAATGGCCCAATCTCGGCTCACTGCAGCCTCAAAGTCCTGGGCTCAAGCCATCCTCCCACCTCAGCCTCCCAAGGTGCTGGGATTACAGGCATGAACTTCTGGGCAAAGCTTTGTCATTCTTAATACTTTTCGAACAAGGAGCCCTGCATTTTCATCTGCACCGGGCCCTGCAGATTATCACCTAGTGGGTCCTGGTGTGGATTCGTGTGCCTGGGTTGTATGCCCATTCGTTGAGCTGGGGTACGGAGATCATCAGATACACCCAGACCACACAGACCCAGAAGCGGGGGGCAGGGTTGCTAAAGAAAAACCGAAGAGCGTTACCAGAAGCAAGAATGGTTGTGGCGTCGGCAAAATTGAATACATGTGCGTATCGACACCGATGTGGGAACGTTCTGAGTAGTTGAGGGAAAACCCAAAATCGTGCCGTCGGAGCTCTTCCTGGCCTGGAACAGCACCGCGGCAAGTGTGGCTCCGTGGAGGGCGTGGCGCACCGTGCAGCAATACTCGCAGCGTGGAGAGTTCCAGTCCCGCAATGGCAGCGTCAGGCAAGCTGCCTGCAATCTCCCTCCCTCGGACAACCAGAAACAAATACTCAGCGCCCAGATCCACACCAGCAGCAACCCAGAGGTCGAGTCTGAGGATGAGACGGTTCCAGGGCCACAGAAGAGAGGAAAACCTCCGGGCAGATGGTGGGGGAAGGGGACTTCCGTGTTCAGGACACCTCCGCCCATCCACATTCGGCCTGGCACCGATCCTGCGGAATCTCTCCCCAACGCACGGTTTCTACACTGGAACGATTGAAACTAAGGGGGTGCGCCAACTCCCCCACCTTCGCGGGTCGCCTGGCAGGAGACCTGGTCTTTGCCTTACCGCAGTGGATGTGGCTGTGACTGAAGGGAGCGACATCCCTGAGCACAGTCGGAGACAAAGGGAGGCGAGGGCCACCCCCAGCCCGGAAACTCTGCCCCGTAACTCGGCCAAAGGAGACGCCGCATCGGAGCGGCTGTTCCGCAGCACCATGCTGTAGAAGGTACGTTCCTCTGATGCCCTGGGCGCAAACCCGCAGCCAGCCTTCCCACACTGCCAGGATAACCCTTTTGAGACCTCCCCTATTTGGAACAGGCAGCGCTCCCTTCTTTTACTGGAGACGAAGCGAACCTGGGCTTAGGGCGCCACCTAGAGCCGAAAAAGAGGAAACGACCTGGCCGCGAAGCTTCGCTAGGTAAGCATGTCCCATAGAAACCCAAACAAGACAGACAGAGAAAACTGGAATAAATAATCCTTCATTGTAAAGACACAGACGTATACCCGCAAAAACCACCAGCAAGCAGGAGACCATGAACTACGCCAAGGGACAAAGCAAAAATCCAGTGACTGGCCCTAACGACATGGCGATTGGTGAGCTCCCTGACCAAGAATTCAAAATAGCAGTTTTAAGGAAACTCAGTGATCTCCGAGATAGCACACAAGCGCAATTCAGAAACTTATCAAAGTTAACAGAATATTAAAGTAATTTTAAAAATCAAACAAATCTTGAAACTGAGACGTTCATTTGCTGAATCGCTGAAATTCATTTGCTGATGAACTCTATAGACTCTCAACAGCAGAGGGAAACAAACAGAGGAAAGAATCAGTGAGCTTGAAGACTGGCTATTTGAAAATACAGGCAGAGGAAAGAAAGGAAAAAAAAATAACTGAAGGGAATGAAGACCGCCAACAAGATCTACAAAAGTAACTCAAAAAAACAAATCTAAGATCTACAAAAGTAACTCAAAAGACCAAATCTAAGAATTGTTGGTGTTCAAGAGGGAGCTGAGGCCGAGCATGTGACTCATGCCTGTAATCCCAGCACTTTGGGAGACAGAGGTGGGAGGACTGCTTGAGGCCAGGAGTTCGAGACCAGCCTGGACAACATAGCGAGCCCTCGTCTCTACTAAAAATTAAAAAAATACTAGCTGGGCACAGTGATGTGCACCTGTAGTCCCAGCTACTCAGGAGGCTGAGGCTGGAAGACCGCTTGAGCCTGAGAGATGAAGGTTGCAGTGAGCCGTGATCGTGCCACTGCACTCCAACATGCGTGACAGAGTGAGACCCTGTCTCAAAAAAAAAAACAAAACCAAAACAGTGGGAGCTGAGCAAGAGCAAGGGGTAGAAAGCTTATTCGAAGAACTAATAACATAGTAATACCCAACCTGTGTAGCACTCCTTTCCTGTGCCAGGCACTGTGCTAAGCAATTAATATGTACTATCTCATTTAATCCTCTCAGCGACTCTATGGCTAGAGTATTATTAATGGTGCTTCATGAAAGGAAAAACTCAAGGAAATATCTCTTCTTCCTGTAGCGTGAGAGCATGCTAAGGAGTGCAAGCCGCCCCCCAACCATGGGGTGAGAAGTGCCCCCTCTGTTCTCCCAGCAGTCCTGTGCTTCCCTGTTACAGAGTGCCCCCCCACTCTGCTGTGATGGCTGTGGCCCTGCATCTCTTCCACATGAAATGAGAGCTGGAGGCATGGCTGACTCCATGATACAGATCTAGTCCCTAGGACAGAACTAGGCTCCTATGAGGAAATGCAATAAGGACAGCGAACAAAGAAAGAGAGAGGTAGAAGGAAGCTCAGAAGTTTAAAGGACTCAGTCTGGCAGAAAAAGAAAGAGGGGATGAGGAGGGAGTAAGATGAAGGGAAGTTGAGTGCAAGGAAGTTCAGAGAGGGAACTCTACAGAATGTGCATGGAAAATAAAGTTAATCAGCAAGGGTGGAAAGGTATCTTAAATGTCAACACCAACAGATAAAAGACCTAACTGTATATCAAATTGAACTTTAATAATTTAGTGGAATATAATTTTAATGGAATATAATCTTGTGCTTTGCTTTGTAGATGTGTTGATGGTCATAGTATTGATGTAGTAATTCCAGCACTATTTGTGACTAAGGAAAGTGAAAGCAAATATATTGTCTGGGGGAATAATAATTCTCATTCACTAAGAGAGAAGGGAGAAAACATATGGAATGAGAACAAAGGAAGAACACCACATTGCTGTATTAAAGTAAAGATTACCAGTAAGACCTCCCTCTTGCTCCAGATAGACAGAGAGATGATAGCTATAAGTCTGTTCCCTGAAAGAGCATAGAAGCAATGATATTATGGTACAAATGATCACAGCCACCACACCGTGATTTCTAAATGCCATTCTCTAATTTTAAAAACCTGAACTTCTTGGAGAAGTGGCTGATTCCAGATATTTGACAGAAAAATTACAAGGCAAGCCTGAACATCTTGTATCAGAAAACATGGAGGTGCTAAGAACAAACAAACAAAAACAGTGGAGAACACAGGATCCAGCTTAAAGGGGCATCCCTGGCCAGATCTGAGAGACCCGAGCATCAACAAGAACAATGGTGGCTACGTATCATAAGATAATTGAATAAAACAAAAACCCGTGAGTCATTGTGACAAATAAAGGCTAAAGGTGCTACTATGCCAAACCATACTGCTCAGCCACAGGCCACTTTCTTTTGCCAGGCAGGCATAAAGAGGACCATTTGAAAAGAGTTGGCGAGATGAAGGAAAGGCACGGTACAGGCCTGCATAATATTACAGAGATTTCATTATGAGAGAGGAGGTGTTGCCAAATGAGAACATATTTCTCTTCCTTATTATGGGTTAGACAAGGGCTTAAAAACTGGTGGCTTAATGTCCTGCTGTGACTCACAGATATTTTTACTCACAAATTTCTTTAATTGGGAAATTGCACTTAAATTCCAGATTTCTGGAAATTCTCTTAAAAACCAGGCAATCTAGTCTTCATTCCAACCTGAAAACAATCAGCTAACATGAGCAGAAATTGTCCTATTCAGTAGGGCCTGCATCCTTGGGCTCATCAGAGCTCCCAGTAGTACAGGCTCCCTTTGCTAATTGTTGGCACCTGTCTGGCTCCTGGAGCCATTATCCTTTATGACCACTAGTTTGTTTATGTTTCTGACTTATGAGCTATAAAACTGGAATGACCACTACTTTAAACTTCACTGCCTCTGAGAATTAGTGTCTGTCATTAGGATAGAGGGGTGTGTGTGTGTGTGTGTGTGTGTGTGTGTGTGTGTTTGATGAAATTTGATTCAACATCTACTAACAAGATAGTTGGGAGAACGAAGAGATGAACTCCCACTTGTGAAGACTAGATTTGGAAGCACTCTTCCTGGACTTCACTGAAGAATTTAGGACATTAGGCCAGGTGCAGTGGTTCATGCCTATAATCCCAGCACTTTGAGAGGCCAAGGCAGGTGGATCACTTGAGATCAGGAGTTTAAGACCAGCCTGGCCAACATGATGAAAACCCATCTCTACTAAAAATACAAAAATTAGCCAAGTGTGGTGGCACACACCTGTAATCCCAGCTACACAGGAGGCTGAGGTAGGAAAATAGCTTGAACCCAGGAGGCAGAAGTTGCAGCAAGCCGAGATCACCCACTGCACTCCAGCCTGGGTGATAGAGCGAGACTCTCTCTGAAAAAAACAAAGAATTTGGGGCATCAAAAGTCTCCCTGTACTCGGAGCACCCAACCACCTCACTTGTCATGTGGACACCTCTTCTTTACCTTCCATTCCATGTGAGCTTGGGTGGGGGTAATAATTGAAACAGGAGGGGAAGTAGATACAACTGAAATTAGAACATTCCCTAGGGGAAAGGGGTCAAGTTTTCCAAAAAGTTGATGGAAGGCTTCAAGCCGGTTAATGCCTTAAGAAGGCTGTTTTGAAAGGGGGCCAAATATGATGATGGGATGGGTTTGAGGAGGAAAATTGGCTAATTGCGTAAGGAACTTATCTTAGATGTCTCGGAAGAGGCATCTGGTGGTTGTTTACACAACAGCCACCCTACCCTTCTGACTAAGAGTACCCCAGGTTTGTTCAAGCATCAGTGTGCCCAGCGACAGAGAATAAACCATGATTGGTCTGATTATGGTATTGTGATTGGTCTATACATAGCAAGAATCCAGTTGTGTCCAATGAGAGACATAAGGAGGATTCTGGGAAGGACTTTCCTCCAAAATAAAAGAGACTCATGCAAGAAGTTCCCTTTGCCATTGTCCCTTTTGCGTCCCATTTTGGATGCTGTCATATGAAGAAGTGATGGTTGGAGCTGCAGCAGCCACCTTGCCACCATAAAGCAACCAGCTCCAAAGCCAAAATGCCAAGGAAGGTTGAGTAGGAGAATACAGGAACAAGGCAGTATGGGAAACATGACCTGGTCCATTTTCACTCCTCCACTGATGCCTATAGAGAGGTAGCAGTATCCTACTGAGAAATGGGGTCCCAGATCCCAGTGTGGTCATGAGCAAAGAAGTTAGTGGTGGCTCTCAGGGCAGCTGGAAGTGGTAGGAGAACTATTATGGCTCCAAGGAATATTGGCAGGCAGAAAACTTGGAAAGAATGTAAAAAGAAAACCTTTCCTTTCCCAGTGGGAACTGACCTTGAAAGGTGGTAGGGACTGATTATGAGAGGTTGTAGGAAAGCACAGAATAAATCTCTACAGTAATGAGCATGGAATGGTCTACCTGCAGAACATGATAAGCTATGCCATAGAACCTGAGTTGCAGGCATGATCCCCTGATGAAGACACGATGCCACTAACTATAGGCCTTTGCATCCTATGTGAGCTACTTGTTGACAGGTTGGTCTATGTTTGTTTCTCCTCCTATTTCAAGGTAAGGCCAGGTGTGGTGGCTCATGCCTGTAATCCCAGCACTTTGGGAGGCTGAGGTGGGTGGATCACCTGAGGTCAAGTGTTCAAGACCAGCCTGGCCAATATGGTGAAACCTCATCTCTACTAGAAATACAAAAATTAGCTGGGCATGGTGGCAGAAACCTGTAATTCCAGCTACTTGGGAGGCTGAGGCAGGAGAATCACTTGAACCAGGGAGGCAGAGCTTGCAGTGAGCCGAGATTGCACCACTATACTCCAGCCTGGGTGACAGAGCAAGACTCTGTCTCAAAAATAAAACATAAAAATAAAAAAGATAAATGTGGGAGCTTCTTCAATGCTAATTGATGGATCAAAATATGGTCATGGAGTGCCAATTAAACAATCTGATCTATTTTTCTCCTTGTCTTAGACCACTACCAATATGCTGCTATTTTATTTATGGAGACACTGAGGTCTAAAAAATTAAATAACTCGGCCAAGGCATACACAGCAGTGAATGACAAAGCTAAGATGTGAACTAAGACATTTCTGTCTTCTTTTCTCACATAACAACTGCCTCTTTGACAGTGTCTTTCAACTTACAAGTTAGTCCAAAATCAAAGAAGTTTGGATCTAACTGCCTCCTGCTACCCTTCTCAGTCAGGTCACAAGAATCTTTGTCACAGAAGTATTAATAGGCAGTGTTTTCACTGACTTCAGTAACATGACTTGAACATAGTGGATTCTCAATGAATGACTTGTGGGCGTAACTCAGGCTAAATTGCAAAAAATTGAGGCACAATAGAAGGACAGAGTAGGGATGTTTTTTTTTTTTTTTCTCCAAATCATGCCCTTCCTTTTGTAATTCAACCATTTCCTGAATACCTACTAAGTGCTGTCTACCGTAAAGCAGTTCACTGTTAGAGGTGGCACACATTAGCAAGTGCAGAGCCTCTGGAGCAAGACTGCTTAGGTCTGAAGCTCTGCTTGCCAGTTGCCAGTTGTGTGACCTCCAGCAAGCAAACTCCTTCACACTTTGTGCCTCTGTTTCACTGTCAGTATAAATAAATATATTAAATAGAACCTACCCTGTAAGGTTGTTATGAGGAATAACTTGGAACTAAATACGTGTAGTTTGTGTAGACTAGTACCTAGTATGCAGTAAATGTTATGTAAATGTTATTATTCTGTCTACTTGTAACTTGGCCTTGAGTAAGAGAGTTCCATCTTCGCATCCCAGTCCCCTTCTCCAGACTGGAATCCAAAGCCCAGGGTCTATCTCCCCTCTGCTCTCCTTTCCCAAGACCCAATTCTTCTTCCTCCCATATCCCCTCTGCAAGGAAATACCATTTTTCCCAAATGCCATCTTGCTTTTTGCCCCCATTCAGTGCCTATCCCCAAGTCTAACCGAAAGTCCATGTCCCGTAAGAAGGCTTCTCCCCTTAGGTCACTTCTACCCCTTGTCTTTTGCCTAAGCTCCAACTTGCACACTGTTACCGCCCAGTCTTGCCTGCCTGTTGGCTGGCCTGCTCTGTGTGGCTGCCATAACACAGACTTTGTGTCAAAGACTGTGCATCACATCACACAGACTTCCAGCCATGGCATGGAGTGCAAGGGATGGGAATGCATCTTGTGCATTTTTCTGCACCCTCTCCCATATGCATGCACACACACACTATCATACCTGTGTATTTAATCAGTGCTCAGCAGAGCCTGCTGGATGTCTGACTGCACCATCCACTCACTCCTCTTCTCATTTTCATGCCCCCCACCCAGACTGAATCACCAAACTCCGCTTCCCTACTGATTTATCTTGCATCAGCCCAGTATCTATAGACTTAAAATAAGACAAAGGCAAAACAAATCAAGAACTTTCCTTAACAACACGAATCTTCTCAGCTGCAGTTTCATTGGTCTGCTTCCTTTTATAGCTAACCGGCTTGAAAAACTTGTCTATATTCAGCTTTCGGATTTTTTTGACTATGACCCACAGTAGGAAATATATATCTATAAAGCAGCCCAATGCACACATACACTCTCGCACAAGCATACACACCCAAACACAGGCACCTGCACACACATAGTCACACACAAACACACATATAAAATGGGAACAAATGTTTTATGAAACATTACTCATGGAATGCATGCTAAGATTTTTCTGTTCAATTCCATACTATGTTATGCTATTTAATTTTTTTAAAAAAACTAACCTACATTTTTGTCCGCCTCCTTTTTTCTTATTGGATTTTTTGGCATTAAGAAATGTTTAAATATGTCAAAGATCAAACGGTAGTATAATAAAATTTCTTCTTACTACTTAGAATTTACAAATGTTAACTGCCATAGTTCCTTCAGGTGAAAACCTGGCAAAATTCAAGTCCTCTTTATGACTTCCACCTCGCTCTATTTCCCTTTCTCCCTCTTTCCAGGCAAGAATTGGATGTGTATCCTGTTTGCGTTCTTCACTTTTAGTAAATCTATGTATATCTACTAGATATAGTTTTCCAATTTGAAAATTTTATATTTTACATTTTCGTTAATTTATTTGGCGTAAATGTTTGCATATGATAGGAGCTCAGGATCAGAAGTACACATGATTTTGAAGAGCCGATTGTCTCAGCATCCTTTATTGAAGTGTGTGTTTCCTCTCCGTTGATCTGAAATAGCTTCTCTATCAACAGCAAGCTTTCATATATATTTGGTTCTGTTTCTCGTGCATTTTATTCCTCAATTCACTTCCATTTGGCTTATACCTCCATCTCACAAGGAAAACTGGTCTTGTCAGGGTCCCTGGTGACTTCTACCTAGTAAAGTAGTTTCTATTCATCTTCATTGACATTTTAGAAATTTCAGGGGAGTTGGCATCCTGCTTTTTGAAATGTTCTCTCCTCTTTGCTTCTATGAGGACTTACTCTCCTGGCCTTCTGCCCACCTTTAGGGCAGTATCCTTTCCATCATCTTCACTAGTGCCTTCTACTCTATCCAGCCCTGGCACCAGTTCCCCCGCCTCCTCCTCCTCCCTCTTTTTCCACCCTTCTTTATCTTCAAAAAAAGTATGTAAATAATGCATGAACACATTCCTAAAGTAGATAAATGAAGCAGGGCACAGCTGTAAGAGGAAATATGAAGCATCTTTTCATCTCTGCCTCCCCCCCGTTTCCCCACAGAGGTACTGTAGACGGTTGGAGACATGGGGCACAGAATGGGAGCTGCCCCCAATATCCATTCGCCCCTTCATCTCCTGTAATTGAACTGCCCAGAAGTGAGTTGACATTTCCCTCCCTTGCAGCTCTGTGTAGTCCTGTGACTGAGTTGTGGCTCAAGGTTGAGAAGGGAAATTGGTGTGTGTAACTTCAAGGACATTCTCTCAAAGGAAAGAACACGCTCTTCTCCCTCTCTTTTCTCCTTTCCACTGTTGGATGCCTAGAGCCAGAGCAACACCTGGAACCATAAAGTAGGAGCTGTGTGTTGAGGGAGAGAGGGGAAGATTAGAAAGGCATAGACGCCGATGATCTTGGAGCCACCATTCCAGCTCATACTTGTACACGGGTGATAAATGTGCATGCTTTTGTGAACTCTTATCATTTGAGATTTTCTCTCACACCCAAAATTTATCTAACTACATGCTAATATACCTTTTCTTTTTCGTAAAATGTCCATATGTGATTCTGTGGCTGAATTTTTTATTTTTTATTACCAAACAGTATATTCCTCCATTTCCCTCACTTCTCACACTTAATTAATTCCTACAATCTGTTGATTTTACCTTTAACTTCTCAGCCTCTCTGCACCCTCATTGCCACTCCGCCCATCCAAGCTACCATAATTTATAACTGATGCCAACTGGTCATTCTGCCTCAACTTTTGCCCATAGATAGAACTAGCTCATTCTTCAATTCATTCTCTACATAGTGTTCAGGATAATTTTTTAAAAACAATCAATTTATATCAATCCATGCTTAAAACTCTTCTGTACTTTCCTGTCCCATATAGAATGAAATGTAAGTCTTTTATGGGCCCACAAACATCCACAGGATTTACTCTGTGTTCATCTCTTTGGATCCATTTTGGTCCAGACTATCACTCTCTTTGACCACATTGTATCGATTTCCTTTCAAGCCTTTTCCACCTCTTCCTGCCCTTCACAGACTCGGTGATAAGCAGGCTGGAACACGGATATGGTTTGACTGTTTCCCCACCCAAATCTCACCTTGAATTGCAATAATCCCCACGTGTCAAGGGTGGGGCCAGGTGGAGATAATTGAATCATGGAGGCAGTTTCCCCCTTACTAGTCTCGTGGTAGTGAGTAAGTCTCACAAGATCTGACGGTTTTATAAATGAGAGTTCCCCTGCATAAGCTCTCTTGCTGCCATGTAAGACTTGACTTTGTTCCTCCTTTGCCTTCTGCCATGATTGTGAGGCCTCCCCAGCCGTGTGGAACTGTGAGTCAATTAAACCTCTTTCCTTTATAAATTACCCAGTCTTGGGTATGTCTTTATTAGCAGCATGAGAACAGACTGATACAAACACCCTTTCTACAATATGTGCCTCATTGGCTTCTTCAGCTATTTGCTAAAATGTCACCTTCTTCAACAGGCTCCTCTGGCTAGCTTTACACCCTACTTATTTCCCTCATAGCCCTTCTCACAATTTATAATTATGTACGCACTTGTTAATTTACTTGATTATTTTCTTCTCCTACTGGGCTATAAGCTCCCCAAGAGAAAGGTGTCTGTTTATTTCAGGAATCACTCTATCCACAGAAACAATCATATATCTAGACACACAGAAAGCATGCGATAAATACTTGCTAAAGGAAACTGCCCTGAAGTAGAGTTAAGAAACCTTGATTCAAATACCATCTTCACTGCCGGATGCAGTGGCTGATGCCTGTAATCCCAACACTGTGGAAGGCCGAAGCGGGCGGTTCACCCAATGTCAGGAGTTCAAGGCCAGCCTGGCCAAAATGGTAAAACCCTGTCTCTATCAAAAGGACAAAAAAATAAACTGGGCGTGGTGGTGGGCACCTGTAATCGCAGCTATTTGGGAGGCTGAAGTGGAAGAATCACTTGAACCTGGGAGGCAGAGTTTGCAGTGGCCAAGATCGCGCCACTGCACTCCAGCCTGGACAACAGAGTGAGACTCTGTCTCCAAAAAAATAAATAAATAAAATAAAAAGTACCATTTTCACCACTAACAGGCCGTGCTGTATTAGGAAAATCAGTCAACCTATCGGAGCCTATGTGGAACATGCAGATAATAAGACCTACCCTGATTATCCTCATGAGATTATGAAAATCAAGTGTGATGATGCAAGGTAAAATTTTAATACTCTGAACAAATGTGAAGCAGGGAAATTTACTATTGAAGCAAGGGAAACTTACATGAGAACTCAGCTTACCCAGTTTTAGAGGAACCTGCTTTCTTAAATATGTGTAAGTGGAATGGGTTTCTATAAAATAGTCTGTCCAAGGCCTTATCAATCATAACTATTTATCCCTGGTCATATCCCCTGTAGCTATAGCTTTAAAGGAAGCATTTTCTTGGAATATAAACCTTGGCACTGCTTATGTCATCAAACCCAGGAAATGGGTCCTTTTGACTTGAGGATGAAGAGTTTAGTGGCAGCTGCTAGTTGAAATGAAACTTTTTGCTCAGAAAAATCAAATTCAGCTCTTTTGCCCCTTTATCTGCTTTGCTTAGTTTGCTAGTGATTGCTTGGATGTAATATTTACAGAAAAGTTTAGTAAAATGTAGGGGGTGGCCTGTCCTTTCACATTGGGATGGCTGTGTGGTGTAAATAATCCTCTTTTAATCACAGTCTAAACATGGTTCTAAAACAAGATGTTTGTGCCAAAAGGAATTCCAAGAGGCATTACCCTGATGGTTGAGGGGTGTGGGGGAGCAGGGGTGAGTTAAGTAATAGAATCATCAGCCCCCCTGAGCTTGAGCCAGTTGGAGGTGGGGTACGCTTTTGTTGCTTTGGATTGTCAAAGAATGAATTGAAACTTCACTTTTTCTTTTATTAAACACCTTATTCTAATAGTATTTTTGTCATTTACACGATAAAGAATGTGGTCTCATTTTGTTCTTAGCAACCTCTATGCAAACACATTTGGACTCTTTTTACATAAACCTTTTATTTGGGGATAATTGTAGATTTACATAAAAGCTGCAAAGACAGTTCAGAGTGTTCCCATATACCCATCACCCACCTTCTCTAATATTAACATCTTACGTTAGTATGGTACCTCTGTCATCACTGATGAACCAATATTGATGCATCATTATTCACAAAAATCATTTCTTTATTGATATTGTCCTAGTTTTTGCCTAATGCTCTGATGTCCTTCTTTCTGTTCTAGGATCTAGATAGGATACTACTTTGCGTTAGATTGAGCTTGTTTTTGCATTGGCATCAAAAAGTCATATTTTTTTCTTTTAAAGTAAAACTATCACGTTAAAATTAAGGAAATGTTTTTCTTTTTGGAGGGCGTAAAGTTACAAACTTATTTACATTTCTGCCAGGTATATAGTCAATTAATACTGGTTGTCTTTTCAAATTTGGATTGTGCAACTCCAGCTAAAGATACTTCTTAAAGGAGAGAGAGTAAATATCTACCAAAAGGACCCCTTGTAGAGGCTGAAGTTCGTGGGGAGAAGTGGTAGAGATTTGAATTCTACAGTGTGTCTGCCCTTAGTGGAAAGAATGTACTCGAAACTCACCTCTGCTGTCTGGTTAATTGAGGGAAAGTTACTTAGCCTCAGTTTCCCATTCTGTCACATGCAGATATTGATCCTTTCACGCAGGGCTGAGGTAAAGATTAGATGAAAAGGAAATAAAAGCATTAGCATTATACCCAGCACACTATGGTGCGTTAAGTAGCCATTATTTTTATTCATTTATACTCAAGTAAGGGAAAGAAGCATTTTAGAAATGTTTTACTTGTTTCAGTTTATTGCCTCTGAGTGAAAACGTCTCCTACAACAGTGGCCTCCAACCTTTTTGGCACCAGGGACTGGTTTTGTGGAAGACAATTTTTCCATGGGTGGGGGGTGAAGGATGGTTTCAGGATGATTTAAGTACATTATATGTATTGTGCATTTTATTTCTATTATTGCAGTGTAATATATAATACAATAATTATACAACTCCCCATAATGTAGAATCAGTGGGAGCCCTGAGCTTGTTTTCTGGCAGCTAGATGGCCCCATCTGGGGGTGATGGGAGGTAGTGACAGATCATCAGGCATTAGATTCTCGTAAGGAGCACGCAACCTAGGTCCCTCGCATGTGCAGTTCACAATAGAGTTCATGCTCCTATGAAAATCTAATGTCGACACTGATCTTACAGGAGGTGGAGCTCAGGAGGTAATTCGAACAGTGGGGAGTGGTTGTAAATACAGATGAAGCTTCACTCATTTGCCCATGCTCACCTCCTGTGGTGCAGCCTGGTTCCTAATAGGCCATAGACCAGTACCAGTTTGTGGCCCGGGGGTTAGGGACCACTTTCCATTCAACATCACTGTCCACAAAACACATGCCAGCAATATTCTTCTCTCTGCTCTTTCTTATGTCTTTCTTGAAACAATATGGTGTATGGTTTCCCCATCTTACCCTATAAAATTATACCATTCTTCATGGCTATAGGCAAATTTCACCACAAAGCCTTCCTTGATGCCTTCAGTGCTGGTGAGAGGGGAAGGGTTTTGGAGTCAGGGATAACCAAAAAGATCTCTGAATCTGTTTTCTCATCTATAAAATGGAATTTAAAATAGTCATCATGTGGAATAAAGAAAATAATATATGTAAAATGCGAATTACTGCATCTAGCATATGGTATGTTCCTCCAATAATAATAATAGCTAATGTTTTAGATAGTAGCAATGAGAAATGGAAAGAAGCAGAAAACCTGTTCAGGGCATACATGCAGAGGCAGATCTTAGCAGTTGATTCATTGTTTTGTGTGGAGGAGAAAGGGGGGAGTCAGGAATGGCACTGGGTCTCTAAATTTTTGAGCAAGAGAAATAAAGGAATTCATAGAGTTAGGGGCAAGAGTCATTTTTGCTTTGTATGAATGTGTTGTTGCACCTAGAGGACATGGCAATTGATACTGATCATATGGAATTTAACAAGTCATGGGGACACTGCAGGGCTGATGTCCAGAGACTGTTGACCGTCTGGGTCTGGAGCTGAGAATGTTAGCAGCGGAATGTATTTGAGTCACCCGGCACCAAAGTATGTTAGTGGTGGTGAATTTGTAGGGGTCTGCAGCAACCTCAATTCTTGCCTCCTCAGAAAAAAGAATTCAACTGATAGCATAAGGCAGTGTGAGAGACTGAGGCAAGTTTTAGAGGAGGAGTGAAAGTTTATTAGAAAGCTTTGGAGCAGGAATGAAAGGAAGGAAAGTACACTTACAAGAGGGCCAAACAGGTGACTTCAAAGATCTGTTTGACCTTTGGCTTGGGGTTTTATATGTTGGCATAATTCCCATGTCTTGCATCCCTCCTCCCTTGATTCTGCCCTTGGGGTGGGCTATCCCCATGTGCAGTGGCCCACCAGCACTTGGGAGGGGCCACGTGCGCAGAGTATTTACTGGAGTTGTACACATGCTCACTTGAGGCATTCTTCCGCTACCATCTAGCATTCCTAGAGGAAGGTCATATACCAGTTAAACTCTGCCATTTTGCCTCTTAATGCGCATGCTTGAGCCCACTCACCCAACTCCTGGGATCTTATAAGAAAGATGCAGATGACCAGTTTTGGGTTTTTTCTGTCTGTTGGGAGACTGCCTTTCCCTGGTGCTGGCTATGACCAATTATTTTAGAGAGTTTAACAACCACCTGACCATCACCTGATGGTCACCTCACATTCCTGGTGGGGTATGGGGAGCCCCTCTCCTGCCCTGCTCATGTCTGACTAGCTACATACCATGACAAGAAGAGAAAACTTTGAGTGGCAGATTGGGGTTCTGCATCATACAGGTGCTAATTGAAACTGAAGAAGAGAGGAGCAGAACACCCAGGTAGCTTGTAGAGGAAGAAGGAGCAAGGGCTAAGGATAGAACCTTGAGGTACATTAACATTTAAGAGAAAGACAGAGATTGAGGAGTCCAAGGATAAGGCTTAGACACCTTGAGGTATATTTCAGGTGAGGGATGTTTAACGCTGATAAGAAGTTGCCAGTGAGAAAGACAGGCTGAACGTGGGTAGAGAAGGGCTTGTAGAAAGGAAGACTTGTAAGAAGGGAGAGTAACATGAAGACCTGTGAAAGGCACAGGTGTGGTTGCAGTTGAATTTTTAGGGGGGGTGGTAGGAACTTGGCCTCATAGATTTCTCGCATCTCTCACCACAGTAAAGTAGTTTATATGTATAGAGAAGTGGTTCTCAAAGTGGGATGTGAGGATCCCTGTAAGTCCCCAAGACCCTTCTGCAATTGCGTGGTGGAGTTTTCCAGAGGCTACATGTGTGATGATGTCCCCATCTCCCCCTCTGATGGCTGCAAATGGAATGTTTGCTTGTATTTTCTTGTGCTTCCTAGAATTTTCTAAGGAAGTAGATGTAGATTTATGTGCATTTCTCGGGATTAACTCCATTTTTTTCTTCAGCACTTCTACTGTGCTCTTATCTGTTCTCTTGTTATACCTGCTACAACACCTGTAACCCTGTTATTCAACCAGTTGTTATTTTGAAATTCCAAAGTTTCCTTTGAGTTTATACAGAAACACAAGAAGTGCACTTTGTTGTCTTGTTTAGCAATGATATAGTATTTTTTAAATTCTTTGAAAATGTTCTACACTTCAAGATTTTACCAAACACTGCTATGATTTTAGAATTTTATATTTTTTTTAAAGTGAAAGAAAATTCATTTGTCACATACAGTTGGCCCTCCATATCTATGGGTTTTGCATCCATGAATTCAACTAACTGTGGATCAAAAATACTTGAAAAAAATTTGTTTGTACTGAATATGTACAGACTTTTTATCTTATCATTATTCCCTAAACAATACATGGATGACAAGGCTGGGCATGGTGGTGGCTCATGCCTGTAATCCCAGCACTTTGGGAGGCCAAGATGGGAGGATTTCTTGAGCCCAGGAGTTTGAGACCAGCCTGGGCAATATAGTGAGACTCCATCTCTACAAAAAATAAACAAAAAAATTAGACTGGCATGGTGGCATGTGCCTGTAATCCCAGCTACTAGGGAGGCTAATGTGGGAGGATCACTTGAGACTGGGAGGTGGAGGCTGCAGTGAGCTGAGATCACGCCACTGCACTCCAGCCTGTGCAACAGAGCACGACTATCTCAAAAAAAAAAAAAAAAACCCAATACAGCATAACAACTATTTGCATAGCATTTACATTGTATTGGGTATTATAAGTAATTCAGAGATGATATAAAATAGACAAGAGGATGTGCACAGGTTATATGCAAATACTACACCATTTGATACCATGGACTATAGCATCTGTGGATTTTGATATCTGAAGGAGGTACCAGACTCAATGCCCCATGGATACCAAAGGATGACTGTATCCTTCTCATATTTAAGGATGAATTGTTGGCTTTTAGAAAGGAGATTAGCAGGCTGGGCTCAGTGGCTTACGTCTGTAACCCCAGCACTTTGGGAGGCCGAGGTGGGCAAATCAAGTGGTCAAGAGCTTGAGACCATCCTGGCCAACACGGTGAAACCCTGTCTCTACTAAAAATACAAAAATTAGCTGGGCGTGGTGGCGTGCACTTGTAGTCCCAGCTACTCGGGAGGCTGAAGTGGTATAACAGGTCGAAAAAGACTGAGTTAATAAATCACCTGAAAAATTGTACTTTTGTTTTGAAAACGGCCAGATATACAGAAGTACCTGGACCTTTTATTCTGCTTGTGTTCATTTAGTACTTGCACCAACTCATTAACAAAGAGCTTCTTTTATACGAATCCCTAACAACAATACAAGTGTTGCTGAAATATTTAAAGTGTTGAATGCCTTTTTAAATCTCATGGTTTTTTGTGGAACAACTGTGTTGAGATTTTTGTGGATAGTGTAAAACCAGTGGTCAATAAAGCTGCTAGCCTACCTTAAAAGAAATCAAGGGAGTAGCACCAACCCACGCTAGTGGTCATTACATTCTCTATGATCCCCCAGTCATCCCAACACCCAGCCAGTTTCACTTAAGAATGAAAAGAAATGAATGAAAAGAATGAAAAGAAAGCAAGAAAATTTATTAGTGTTATTAAATCTCAACCCTAGACTATGTAATATTCAACCCTTTCAATATTCTATATAATGAAATGAGAAGTATACATAAAATATTTCTGCTAGGCCGGGTGCGGTGGCTCATACCTGTAATCTCAGCACTTTGGGAGACCGAGGCGAGAGGATCACCTGAGGTCAGGAGTTCAAGACTAGTCTGGCCAACATGGTGAAATCCCATCTCTACTAAAAATACAAAAAATTAGCTGGGCGTGGTGGCATGCTCCTGTGATCCCAGCTACTCAGGATGCTAAGGGAGGAGAATCGCTTGAACCCAGGACGCGGAGGTTGCAGTGAGCTGAGATCGCGCCACTGCACTCCAGTCTGGGCGAGAGAGTGAGACTCCATCGAAAGAAAAAGAAAAGAAGAAAGGAAGGAAGGAAGGAAGGAAGGAAGGAAGGAAGGAAGGAAGGAAGGAAGGAAGGAAGGAAGAAAGAAAAAGGAAGGAAGGAAAGAAAGAAGGAAAGAAAGAAAGGAAGGAAGAAAGAAAGAAAGAAAAAGGAAGGAAGGAAAGAAAGAAGGAAAGAAAGAAAGAAAGAAAGAGAAAGAAAGAAAGAAAGAAAGATTTCTGCTGCATACTTAAGCGTGATGATTGTTTCAAAGAAAAGCACTCGTACAATTGTTAGAACTAGCCATGTTTCTCATGTAACTCCATTTTTACTTGAAAATATGACTGACAGATAAAGTATGCTCAGAGTTGGATAGCTCATAGATATTTTCTCAAAAATAAATAAAGTAAGCTTATCCATTGAAAAAACAACCGATAGCATTTTTCTCAATAATAAAATTAGGGCTTTTAAATAAAAATTTGAATCTTGGAAGCTTGTATCTGCTACTATAAGCTTGACAGCTTCTCAATACTTACTTTGATGATGAGATGTGTGGTGATATTAACAAATGTGATATTTGATGATGTGTGAAAAGGGTTAATATTTGGAATATCTGCATGAGTCAATGAACCCAATATTTTCCATATGACCAATGCATCATGTTACAAAATCATACATGGGTAAAATACCCATTCTAAGTGGAAGACAGACCAATGGATCTTCATGTAAAGGAGTTGAAAAGTTCATTAATAAGATTTTAGATTACATATTGCAGCTAACCATTAAATAACTACCACTTGTCAAGTCTTGTTGTTCTAAGAACAACCCCGATTATCTAAAAAGACTATACAAATACTCCTCCTTTTTCAACTGCATATCTGTATAAAGCTGAATTTTCTTCATATCGCAACAAACGACAGAAACATATAAGAGAATCCAGCTGTTTTCTATAAAGTCAATCATTAAAGAGATTTGTGGCCAGATGCTGTGGCTCATGCCTGTACTCCCAGCACTTCGGGAGGCCGAGGCAAGTGGATTACTTGAGTCCAGGAGCTCCAGACCAGCCTGGGCAACATGTCAAAACTCCATTTCTACAAAAAATACAAAAATTAGCCCAGCATAGTGGCACGTGCCTATAGACCCAGCTTGGGAGGGTGAGGTGGGAGGATTGCCTGAGCCTGGGAATGTTGAGGCTACAGTGAGCTGAGATCGTGCCACTGTACTCCAGCCTCGGAAACAGAATGTGACACTGTCTTAAAAAAAAAAAAGATTTGCAGAAAGGTACGACAGTGCCACTCTTCTTTTTTTTGAGATGGAGTCTTGCTCTGTCGCCAGACTGGAGTGCAATGACACAGTCTAGGCTCACTGCAACCTCCGCCTCCCGGGTTCAAGCATTTCTCCTGCCTCAGCCTTGCGAGTAGCTGGGACTACAGGCGTGTGCCACCACACCCGGCTAATTTTTGTATTTTTAGTAGAGATGGGGTTTCACCATGTTGGCCAGGCTACTCTCAAACCCCTGACCTTGTGATCCATCCACCTTGGCCTCCCAAAGTGCTGGGATTACAGGTGTGAGTCACCGCACCCGGCTCTACTCTTCTAACTTTTTTTGTTTTATAATATATTTGCCATAAAATGTGATATTTTATTGATATTTAGTGGATTTGTTTTAATTAGTAAAATATTTAAAATTTATCTCAATCTTAATTTCTTGTACAATAAATATCAATAGATAAAACCTATAAAAACAAAAAAAATCTTAAGACTTCAATAATTTTTAAGAATATAAAGGAGTTTTAACACTGAAGTTTGAGAATCACAGGTTTAGACCACAGGAAGGACATCTGGTGGTGGGTAGGACATTTAGAAGCATAAGAAAGGTTTTAATAACCATTGATAATTTATTTTTTTCACGTAACTGCACAACATTAAAAGACATAAAGCTCTATTAGTGAGTTCCCACTGGTTGAGTTTCAGTTAAATGTGTTTTTAATCAGTTTAGTCAAGGGAGTAGGATTGTGATTAATCTGAATTTGAATTCTGACTGGGTGACCACAGGAATATCACCAAAACTCTTAGCCTCAATTTTTGCATCTGTAACATGCATCTACCTTAGAAGGGTTACTGTGAGGTTAAAATCATGTAAATTTTGCTACAGTGTGTTTTGTGGACGAACCACATTAGCAAAGCAGATACCCAGAGCTCTGAATCATGATCTGCATTTCAATGAGACCCTCAAGCGGTCCTTATGCACAGAGTAGTGCTGGTGTAAGGCACCCAGGAGACTGACTGCCTGTTACATTGTAGGTGCTCAATAAATATCTCCTTTTTTTTTCTTTTACTATTTATTTCTTATTCTTTAGCTTATACATGTAACTATTTCAGTCTTTTTGGACTAAAGTTATTGGTTTGATTTTTAAAAATACATCTGACCTGTTAATTTAATCCCTTTTTCTTATCAGCCAAAGTAATCTTTACATTCATTTGTAAAGTTTAAAACTTCCAGACCTGCAGTCTAGATTCTAGAGTGTCTCTTTTCTCCTTTGTTATTAAAAAAAAATTTTAGGCCGGGCGCGGTGGCTCACGCCTGTAATCCCAGCACTTTGGGAGGCGGAGGTGGGGGATCACGAGGTCAGGAGATCGAGACCATCCTGGTTAACACGGTGAAACCTCGTCTCTACTAAAAATACAAAAAAAAAAAAAATTAGCCTAGTGGCAGGTGCCTGTAGTCCCAGCTACTCGGGAGGCTGAGGCAGGAGACTGGCGTGAACCCGGGAGGCAGAGGTTGCAGTGAGCCGAGATCGCACCACTGCATTCCAGCCTGGGTAACAGAGCAAGACTCCGTCTCAAAAAAATAAAAAATAAAAATAGAAATAAAATAAAAAATTTAAAGCAGCCACCCTGACAATGAGCCCCATGTGGTTGTTGTGTGTGGAGATCCACTGCCTGTATAACTAGAAGATCTGTCCCTCCTTTTATAATAATTCATTTTTTCACTCAAAACATATCAAATAACCAATATGTGTATGGGATTGTGAATGACATTAGGGGAACAGTGTGAAATGAACATGCTCCTCACCCTTGTGATGAAGGAAACACTAAAGGAATGAACCAAAATACAGCATTTGTAGTTCTCAGGAACACTTTGTGAATACGTAAGTAATATATGCTTTTTTAAAAAAATCTCGAGTGTTGGCTGGGCGCAGTGGCTCATGCCTGAATCCCAGCACTTTGGGAGGCTGAGGCAGGCAGATCACCTGAGATCAGGAGTTCGAGACCAACCTGGCCAATATGGTGAAACCCCGTCTCTACTAAAAACACAAAAATTAGCCGGGCATGGTGGCATGGGCCTGTAGTCCTAGCTACTTGGGAGGCTGAGGCAGGAGAATCGCTTGAACCTGGGAGGCAGAGGTTGCAGTGAGCCGAGATCATACCACTGCATTCCAGCCTGGTCAACAGAGTGAGACGCCGTCTCAAAAACAAAAACAAATAAACAGGCAAAATACAAACAAACAAACAAAAAACACAAAAAACAAAAAAACTCAAGTATTTTTTTCCTTTTCTACATTTTATTGATTTTAAAAAGCACTTTTTGTATATCTTAAGTGCTTTGACTTCTACATTGTCTTATAATATTGCTTATCTCACATTTTTCACTTGCCTGCCATAACTTTGATGGTTGCTAGATTTTTAATCCTTCTAGCATGTGAGTTATTTTTCCAATAAAACAAATTTTTAATTTAGCATTGTGGTAAAAAAATGCACATCATAACATAAAATATACTACCTTAATCATTTTTAACTGTACAGTTGAGTAGTGCTAACTATATTCATATTGTTGTGCAACAAATCTCTAGAACTTTTTCATCTTGTAAGACTGAAACTCTATATTCATTGAACAACAAATAACTTTCTATTTCCTCCTCCTCCAGCCCCTGGAACCACAATTCTACTGTTTCTCTGAGTTTGACTACTTCAGATATCTCATACAAGTGGAATCATGTACAATTTGTCTTTTTGTAACTGGTTTATTTCACTTCATGTAATGTCTTCAAGGTTCACCCACGTTGTAGCATGTGACAGGGTGTCTTTCTTTTTTAAGGCCGAATAATATTCCATTGTATGTATATATCACATTTTATTTATCCATTCATCCATCCATTCATGGACATTTGGGTTGTTTCCACCTCCTGGCTATTGTGAATAATACTGCAATGAACACGGTTATGCCTTCAGAGTGCTTTGACTCCAGATGTAGACACTAATGCGCACCCGTGCCTGAACGTGATTCTTGACTATAAGAAAGAATTTTTGAGCTGGTAGAACAGGAAAGGTAGGCCAGGTTAGGCTTCCAGTCAGGCTCCCATGTTGGACATCCAGGCAACAGCAGAGAGATAGAAAATAACCTGAATCCTTCAGAGTCCTGTCTGAAAGGAAAGCACTAACTTGGGTTGAATGCTGACCATGCTTAACATTTTGTGTCTGTTGATGGGGAAATGTGGGAGGTTTTTTGAATTTTATGATTATGAAAATGAAGACAATTATTTTCTTCAACTTCACAACATCATATATAACAATAATGAAAAGTGATCACCAACATCAGGAACAAGCCCAGCAGGGGACCTTAGCATGGAGGTGGTTTGTGTTATTTGAAAACAGGGTTAATATAAAATAGAATATATTCAATTTCAAATATAATACAAACTGCCCTGAGTTTGGATTAGGATTGCAAAGAAACATGGGTGTGGGTAGCTGATGGGGCAGAGACTAAACTCTCAAAGGGCACAAAAACCCCTGCCAGGATCTAACCAGATGTTCTTTACTCCCTAGCTTGCTGGTTAAAGAAATCACTCCTGCTGAAAGCTAATCTTTAAAGAACTTTTGTTTCATATGCAGACCCCAGAGTCAGTATCTGGGCTCGCCTGTCAGGCCTGTAGATGGCATTCCTGATAAAATTAGGTTATACACAGAAGGAATGAGTCAAGACCAGTTCTGAAGCTTCCCTGAGGACCAGAGAATAATGCCTTCAAGGAGGAAAAGAAAAACCATTACAAACTTGAGCCACTTAGACTGACTTGCATGGATTTCTCTTATCCCATCATTTCAGTCCTTAGAGAAGGGGAAGTGGCTTATTGCAGATTCAACTTTCAGTATCACTCTGGAGCTCCTTTACTTGTAATATAGCAAATATGGTTACTTTAAGGTACAGGAAAGCAGAAAAGGCACTGGCCTGAGAGTCAGATGGTTTCTAGTTCCAGCATGGCTACTTACTAGCTGGGTGGCTTTGGACAAGTGCCTGCACCTCTTGAACCTCAGCTTATCTCCTATAAAACCCAGTCCCAGGGCTAGAACAGCTCCATTCCTTTCAGCTCTACCATTCTGTGAATTAATGACATCAGTTGACCATTGATTGCATCCATTCTACTTTTTATTTGGCATTTGTTCATTTGATACATATATACATATATAAAAATCTGTACATGGTAAAAATAGAAAATAAGTATTTCTTTATAAGTTATGCAATTAAACAGCTACCTTTTTAAAGTTTAAAAGCCATTGCAAAAAAAAAAGGTGAGAAATCTAGTCTATCCTTTATAGTCATTCACAATAACCTTGGTATAAAATATCCATACAAAATGTGTGTACAAAATAGTGTACAGTTCATAAGAGCTGTGCAAAGACAGCAAAGTTCAGTTAAAAAAAAAATCAAAGAGGCTGTGTAGGTCTCCCTGTCCACATCATGCCCAGTTCCCAGGAGGTTTGCAGCTCAGCAACACCTCTCTAGGAATAATAAAAGGGCGCAAGGTAGAGTGTGTGGTGCGTATACCATGGATACAGAAATTAAAAAGAAAAAGCTTTAAAACACACATACAAGAATAGAGACTGCTTCTTTTTTCCCCCTTTAGAGAACTCACTTCTTTCACCAGAGAGCTTTTGGAAGGTGACAGAGAAGACTCAATATGTATGTTGTGCCTTGAACCAGAAGGCACTTTATATATATATATATATATATATATATATATATATATTTCCTTTTTGAAAATCTTGAGCTTTCTAAGAGAACATCTATGGGAAGACAGGAGTGGGGTGGGGGGTGGAGATGAGAGACTGAAGTGAAATAGGAGCCCCTTGCTATCTATTAGGGGAGGTGAAGGGATCTAGAGAGTCAACGGTGCTGGAGTTAGTTATATAGTTTGGTGTTTTCACTCCTAACTCGGTTTCCTCCTCCATAAACAGGTTTCCTACCATATAGGGTGGTTGCTGCTAACGACCAGCAGGGTCTGTCTCACAGTATGGTCCAGGCCGTGGGGCCATAGAACACCCCACTGTGTTTAAAATAGTTTGCAATAAACAAAATAGAATGGAGCCCTTGCTGAAAAGTTAAGGCTGGGACCAAGACTTAAAGTGAACTGATGTGGGGAGGACTATTTGGAGTTGGTTTTTTGGGAAGGAAATGTCTCTTTGGGGCTACCGCAGGGCCGGTGGCGCCCTCAATGAGGTGATGGTTCTACCGTCGGGAGAGGCAGCATCTGGGCACCGGGACAAAGTGAACGCGCAGACTGGACCCCACCTCTTCGATTTCAAAGCACTTAAAAACAGTACTCTGGCGTGCGAGCGGCTTCTAGGACACGGTGATTTCCACCTCTTCCTCGCCCTCCTCTTCCTCCTCGGAGTCTGAGAAGTCCGAAGGTTTCCCGGGGCTGCTCGAGTGCGCGGGAGAGGGGGGCAGCGGCCCTGGCAGCCGCGGGTCCCGCAGGTGCTGGGGGTCGGGGGACGCGTGGTAGGCCAGGCGGTGGCTGGGGCTGCCCGGGCCCTCCTCCTCCTCCTCTTCGTCCCCAGGGCCCTTCTGGCCCACGTCGCTGAGGTCCGGGTGCGGATTGAGCTTGGTGGGCAGGGTCTGCTCGCGACAGCCCCCGCTAGACAGGAGTTCGCGCTCCTTGGAGTTCCGCCATTTCATGCGTCGGTTCTGGAACCAGATTTTCACCTGGAATGTCCCGGCCGGCGAGAAGAAGGCAGAAGCAGAGGTCAGATCAGGGGCCCGGGGGACGCACGGGGGCGGGGAGTGGAGTGGGGTGCAGGCTCTGTCCTTCGGGCTGTGTCCTCTCCCCACCCCCAGAAATGAGTTCAGGTGGATTCCCTCATTGACTCCGCCCCCGCCTCAGCTCGCGGTTCCCTTTGCCTCATCCGCTGCCGCCCTGCCCCGAAGGGCGGGGTTGGGGGCCGCTGAGCCCGGGAGAGAAGGCGGGGAGTGGGGGTGGGGAGAGAAGAGGGCTATCCTGCGAAGCTTCGAGGGTAGTGGCCGCTGTACTCACTCCCTCTCTAGGCCTCGGTTTTCCCATCTGTACAATGGGATCTAAGCCGTTTCCGAACCCTTGCAATTGACCGGTGCGCCGGCGAGCGGTGAAGGGCGGGGGCGGGGGGTGCTGTGGAGGAACTGCGCTCACCTGCGAGTCTTTCAGGCCCAGCTTGGCCGCCAGCTTCTTGCGGTCGGGCTTGCTGATGTACTTCTGCTTCTGGAACATCTTCTCCAGCGCCTTGCGCTGCACGTCGGAGAAGACTGCTCGACGCAGCATGCCCCGCCGAGGCTTCCCGCGCGCGGCCAGCGGCCAGGAGAAGGTCCCGGGGATGGGCACCACGCTGGAGGACGCTGCAGGGTGGGGGGAGGTGGCGAGTGAGTGGGCGTACGCCCCCCAGTCCCAACACGGCTCTCCCTGGCTTTTTGCTCTGATCCCTTCATCTCTTTAAAGCGCTCCTTTTTCTCCCCCTGGAGAATAGGCCACGAACCTACAAACCTGCGAGAGTGAAAGGCGCTTTCCGCCCAAATAACTTTCCCTTTCAACCGTGCAAACTCGGATTAGGTAAAACCACGGAAATACAGAAAACAGCCCCCACAATAGCCTGTTTCGTTTTTCCATTCAGTGGACTTAGGGAAACAAACTTGCGTACATCAGCTAAAACAGCAATAGAAAAAATAAATTACAAAAATGAAAATAAAATATCCAGCCGAGGCCACTGGGTTTCTCCCCTAAGCTTTTATCATTTCAGTGGCTTTTGCAGTCTTTAGATGAAAATGAGGTGCTTTACTATTTTGATAAAGAGGGAAAAATCCGATTTAGATTTTTTTGAAAAATCCAATAAGTATTCATC
This sequence comes from Symphalangus syndactylus, assembly GCF_028878055.3. Taxonomy (NCBI): domain Eukaryota; kingdom Metazoa; phylum Chordata; class Mammalia; order Primates; family Hylobatidae; genus Symphalangus; species Symphalangus syndactylus. The sequence goes on along the minus strand of NC_072428.2, from coordinate 36,098,308 downwards.
TTTTTTATATTAATCCTTCCTCCCCTCCCCCACGAAACGTAAAGAATTCGGCCCGAATACATGAAAAGTGGCAGCTAATTAGCACATTGACTGCTTCCCAATAGGTATTGGTATGATAAAAGCGGGGAGAGTTTCGCTTTAAGCGAAAGAAAAAAAAACAAAACAAAAAGAAACAGAGACTCTAATGAAGCGTGAATGGTAATTGTGTAGTAATGAACTAACAGAAAAAGACTGAGGACAAGCAGCGAAAGCCATATATTACTGGGACAAAAGAGATTTACACTTTCAAACTAAACACAACTGCAGGCCAAGACCATTGGGAGAATACTGATGGCAGAGGCTTCTCTTCCCCGAATCGTTTTCATTAAATGGACATGAAAAGCTATTTATAAAGCTCGGGTTGTTTTTGTTAGAGCATTGAGATGAGGGAGAAAGGGAGCAAATTCCATTATTAGCAGCAGTGTGAATGGTGGTGGTGGTGGTGGTGGCGCTGGCGCTGGGGCGGGGGATGGTGAATTCTCTCTCCCCCTTTAAAAAATCAACTGCTTGTTTCTTTTGCTGTTATCTGGGAGTGCTGTAGTGATTTTACCCATCCCCGCAGGCCATACCCAGTTTTTCTTCTCTTTATAGGGACTCTCCTGCCTTCTTTTTAGTTTTGACCAGTGGCAGAGCTTTTGAGCCGTAGTTTGAATCATCAGTGAGGTAACAGGAAGAAAACCTGGTGGAAGCTGCCTAAGGTGTTGCTCCTTTAGGCTGGGACACAATTTTGGCTTTCTTCTAACTGCTTCTTATTTTTCAAGATCAACGGTATTTTATAAGACAGGGTGGGAAAGGAGTATGAGAAGGGGTTTGGAAATCAGGCTGGAAATAGGTTGGGATTGGAGGAGGATCTAATCCGCCTCCCCCTGGGCGACCCTAGGCATCCCACACAAGAGGGCACCCCATGTGGTCTTGTGAAAAGCCCGAAGCCCTGAATGAGTCTTAAAGAGAAATTAGCCCCGGCTGGTAGGTGTCTCTCGGCGGCGTGGAGGGACTGGGCCGGTCTGTGTGTGGCTGCCCGGAGGAGCTGACCAATTGGTCATGGTGCTGAAACCTTTGTGGGGAATCGTGGCCAAGTGCACTGACTCTGTGGGAAAACGGCGGCGTGAAGGGATGCCAACAGCTCCTCGCCGGGAAGGGAACCGCCTCAAATTGGGACCATGACAATTCTTGCTAATTTGTAGAGCAGGGAATTGGTGCAAAGTGTCAAGCAGTCACTGCTTGTGCTAAATAGGGCATCAAATTGGCGCGACGGATTCATGAATGTTGTACGCCTCGCAACCTCTGAACCAGAGCATAACCCCGAGGGGTGGACGGAGAAATATGGCTTCGGAGCAGGGAGCGATGGGCTGGGGCTGGGGCGCCGCCCTGCCTCGCGCAAAGAAGGGGGACGAGACCTACCTGGGAAATAAGAAGATCTGATGAAAGGCTGAAAGGACCCTTCGAAGTAGGGAAAGGCGAAGGTCTTGGGAGGGACGCTCTGGAGCAAGGCTGGGGATGTTTCTGGCGGGCGGTGGAGGGGGGACAGAAAGGAGAGAGGGAGACAGAAAGAATCTGATTACGTACTTGCCTATTGTATAGCACACTGAACACACGATATAATTAGCCCTTCATCTGGTTTCAAAGACATCTTTCTTATATGTTGACAGGGTCAAATAAATCTTCCCAACATTGTCTTATCTGTAAAACTCTTTTCTTTGCCCCCAACATAATTCTCTGCGCCATCCCAGTCTACCCCAGTCTCCATCCTAGGCACTAACGGGATAGGTAGGATTGAGTGGGGAAGAAAGAAATTGCAGATTTATAATATTTGCTAATCCAATAAATATATCATATTGAGTTAAAAAAAAAAAACTGTCTCCTAGAAGCTCGAAGGCAGAAACGCAGACGTCCAGGGGCGTGCGCTCAGCGTTACTGCACCAGATGACTGCGCACTGTCTCCGACTGCGTGTGCTCAAGTTCACTCCGAGGATGGGGCGAGCCAGCCTGGAGGCTTTTCTTCCCCGGAATTGACTAGACTATTCTCACATTGCCTGACATAGGGTCTCAGAGTTCGTGCATATGTGTGTGTGGGGGCCCGCTCGCTAGAAGAAACTGAGGCCAGGAGGACTCCGCGCATGCCTGGTACCTGAACGGGCCTTCAGGGTTCTGCCCTCGCTTACCTGTTCTGGGCCCCGAGGAGAGGATAGCGTTCACTCCAAACTTCAGAAACGTCGTCTCGCTGGCAGGGGAGACGGCAGTCGGCGGAGAGCCGCCCCGCCGGCTGCCGGGACCCGGGGAGCCCAGGTCCGAAGCCCCCGTGTCGGTGAGGGCCGTGGGGGCCCCCTGCCTGGGCGGCGACATGCTGGCGGTGGGCACGCTGCGGGGCAGGTAGGCGGGGGGTCGGCTGATGCGGATCAGATCCTCCACCAGGAAGCTGGAGTGGCCGGAAAATGCCGACTGCAAGGACTGGGGCAGCGTCAAGGTGGGCGTGGGCCGCAGGAGGCTAGGGTACCCGGCGGGGGGCGCGAGGAGGCCGGGGAACATCATGGTAGGCGCGGGGCGGGCGAAATAACCCTTCTTTCAGTGGCCGGAGAGTAAACGCCTCGCTTCCCGCCCCTCCCGCCCACACAGTGTCCTCTCTCTTGGGCTTAGCAAACGTCTCCAAGTAACAATCCCACTTGGGCGTCTGCGAGTCCTCCGTGGTCCTCTCGTCGAGGTGATGGTTTTATAGTGGCCCGCCCGCTAAAGCACTTTGAAAAGTGACAGCTCTGACAATGAAGTTCAACAAAGTTCTCCACTCGAGCTTCATTCGCCGGAGGCTCTGGACGCTCTGATTGGCGCAGGGGTGCAATTTATGATTGGATTAGTCTTCATAAGCATGGCCCGCACAATGGGCCGGCAACAAAGGCCCGCGCGCATCAATTCTGCATATCGACCGCCTCTTTGCAATACAGTGCGCCCCCAAAGCTCTCGCCGAAGGTTTTTGTTCCGAAGCAACACCCGGGCTAATTAAATGCCTACTTAGAAGTTTCAGATGACATCTTGCCTCATAGAAAAGGAATTATTTAAAGAACGCACTAAATTTATTTGCAGCTCCCCTGCTAAGCCTGGAAAATAAATCAATAAATATTCATAGAAATACATCTTCAGGCTATCAGCAAAGTTGCCCTCCCTCTTGTGGGGTGGGGCAATGAAAAGTTTCAAGTCAGTGAACATGAAAATATACTCCCTTTCCGGTCTCTAGCCCTATCCGTTACTCCAGCTGAAGCATAAAGCAGATGTAGGGGTGAGTGAAATCAGTGTTAGAAGTCCCATTCTGACGACTCAGGGAGACTTGGAAATGGATGCTTTGGGGCCACTGGATGTGTGTCCGTAAGAGTGGGGAGAGGTCTGGAGTTATTTCATTTCGGGAGACTGGTTGAGTTTGAGCGTTGGTAGATACCTGAACAGTAAAACGAGTCTCCTTCAAATTCCCAGCAACTTGGAAAACGATTTTCTCTAGGAGTTTCTGCAAGGGGCTCTCCGCACCTCACCTGGCGGGAGGAGCGGAGGAGAGCGGAGCTGGGCTGCCAAGCGGCAGGATTCCGCTTGCAAAGAGCTTAGGCTGACCGGAAACTGCCTCGGGCAAGGGTATCCAAAGGCTGTGAGTGCTATGCTGGCCGTTCTCCAACCACAGGGAGCAGTTTAAGTTGAAATCAGCCCTGACATTTTAAGCCATAGCAGCGAAGGTCCAGACGTCGTCTGGAGAGAACCCTAACACTTGCCGGGCGCTTAACTTGGCCCAAGGTTTGGCAGCTTCTTAATTAACTACAACGCACAAACGCGTGAAAACCGGAGGGAAGGGATGCGGTTCCCAAGAATGTTGATCCACTCCAGGAAAGCCTTCTCTGAATGTGGGGCTTCAAAGGAGAATCTTCCTGGAGACAGTCCCTTCCCTTTCCTCTGGTTGGGGCTGAGGTGGCACTAAGACTCGATTCCCCCCATTTCTCTGTTCGGCGAGATAACAGATGTGTTAACTGTCCCATTCATCTCTTTAGTGTGGCTGAACCTCCCCAAAGAGAAGTGTGCAGCCCCGCCAGGCCGCCCTGATCCTATTAACCATGAACTAACTGTCACCTTCAGCTGGTTTTCCTTTTTGCTTTTTAACACAAAGCTTTCTCAAAAATCTTATTAACCAGCTTTATTTCTCTCGATGGTTTTGTTCGGGGTGTTTTGTGTTGATGATCTCCATGTCGCTGCTTTAACCATTCAATAAAAGTGCATCTGCGATTTATATCACATTAAACCAGAAACGGAGCCCGCTAAAACTCTCCCTTGATTCAAATTAAAAAGTTATTTAGGGACCAGCTCCAGAGGCGAATTAATGCTAGAAGGTGACGTAAGTGCGGAGTTTGTGAGCCCAAGACCGCTCATGCTCATGGGCAGCAGGAGAAAACCAATCAGGAAAGAAACAACTTTTAAATAAGGGGCTATTTAAATATGGGAAGCGCCTTGCTCGAGTTAATTGGAGTCCCCTGGAAACGGAAGAAGATCTGTCGAAGAACGTCAAAAGTTCCTCTTTTTGAAGTTTGCAATAAAATAGGTGAGAAAAGTATAAACTATCTGAACACCTGCACTTTAACCTTGCCACGAGACAGTTTCCCATTGCAATAAGACTGGCTCTCTCCCTTCCTCTCATTCCTTTTTTCCTCAGGCCCACATCCTTCCTTCTCCCACTCCCTTTCCCTCTGCCCCCCACCCCTTTTTCTCCCCGAGTCTTAAGGACTTGGGCAATTGCCAGTTCCCAGAAGGACGCGCCGGGGGCTTCAGGATGTTTGATTCCCTGCAGGTGAAGCGCTTGTCCAAGTCTTCCGGATGATCAGAATAGAGTCTATATTTGCCAAAATCAACTTGGATTTTGTTTTTTTGGAGGGGGGAACGGTAAGACCTTGAAGCCAGCGTGAGCCTTTCCCAGCTCCTCCTTTCCTGTTGGGGCATTTGCCGGGGTGTAGTTTTCACCGTTTCCTGCCCGTTGACAGGCTTCATGCCACCCACTAGCCCCCACCCCAAGCCCCAGCCATTCTGCCTCACTATAGACTAACTGCTACTAACTTCTCGGCTTTTAAAAGTCTACCCTGCCATTTTTTGGAGGGTAGATCAACGCCTTGCTGCGATCCACGTGGACCCTGCTTCCTGGGGTCGGTCTCCACAGCCTCCTAAAGAATTCCTAAAGCGCCAAAGAGGAAAAGTGAGGGCGGGGGCGAGGGCGCGAGGGGGCGAGGGCTGGCCGCCCGTGAAAGGAAAAATAAATCCTAAGGAAGCAAGAAATCGGACGAAAGGATCTTACTTTAAGTGATCTCCTTGAACGCGTCTTTTCAAACTCCGCGATACCCTAAGGAGCTGCGCGGCGCGGCGGCTGCGGCTAAGACCTGTGACTAATGCCATTTGACCTGAGCCCATGGGGTTTTGTGCGTCCTGCTATTCATTGTTATGTCGTTATCTTCAAGTTTATTTCGGAGAAATCACTCGCGTTCTTTGTCTCAAGGCTGAGCGTTCTATTTCTCTTTCAAGAGAAAAGAAGACGGGAGGGGAAAAGAGAGAATCGGAGGCCCTGGTTTGGGGTTTAAGGTCCTTGCCTACGCTGCGGGGGAGACCGCAGCAGATCCGGCTGGGGCTCCCCGGGCCTAGGTGGCCAAAGCTGCCGAAACCTCCCTTGGATAGTAGAAAGAGCGTGTCGGAACGCACTCTGGGGGTTTCTTACCCCCCCGCGCAGGGGAGAGCGAGCATGTTCCTGTCCCGGGCGCCGTGCGGTCGCAGCAGCAGCGCGGCCCTCGGGCAGTGCCTGGAATGTCTCGGGTAAGCGAAGGCCAGCTAGCGAGGCGAAATGGACACTACAAAGTAGAGAGTGGCGTGAGCTTCCCCGCCCTCTGAAAAGATGGCAAGTGTCCGTTTCGGAAAGGCTGCAACGCTAAGGTGACCCTTTGCAGGCTTCGGACCCCCAGTCCTCCACGCTCCCTGCCGGAGCAGCCAACAGAGTGAGAGCGCATTTTGGAAAGATTGGCCGGATGCTGGGTGGCGACAGGGAAAAGCGCCCGACGCCTGGCTTTGGGGTGGGGGGTGTGTGGGGGGGCAGGGAGCTAATGGGCGAGGCGAAGGAGGAGGGCTGCGAGGCTCGGACTGAAAGAGCTTTCCTACCGCCCCAGCCCCTCTTCGCAAGCCTCTCTATTAAAACAGCTCTAAGGGGTTCACCTTCAGAATAGGCAACTAGGAGCTACCGCTGCCCCAGCTCTTTCTAGTGTCTCCCCCCTCAACCCCCATCCCTTTCACACTCACTCCCCTCTTTTTCCTTGAAAATCCTTCTATTGTGCCAATCAAGCAGATGGTTTGCAGGAAATATAGCTTGGCCTCGCTGACCGAAACTAATTTTAACTAGCTTTCCAAGCCCGAAACGTTTGTTTTGCTCTTACAAAATAGCCCCCAAAACAGCTGGCAAGGGTGAATTAAACCCATTAAAGACACATTTATAAGAAATTATATTCACATAGATTGCCCGAACCCCCTTGTGCTGCCTAAGAGGGGAGATGAGCGCATTTAAATGAAAATGTCGCAGGACGCTCCCTTCCTTAACGTAGCCTGAAAGTCTCAAAACATTTTACTAAATAGATTAACTTGACTATTGTCTTGCATCACATTTATCAGCTTCATTAAGTGAATAGCTGAACAAATATATTACGCATGCATGAAAAGCTCTTTTTCGAGGAGTCTCATTGTATCCTCAGCCCTGACAGGTGGTTAACTGTGTGTTGTTTTTTTTGTGTGTGTGGGTTTTTTTGGGTGTTTTCTTTTTCTTTTTCTTTTTCTTTTTTTTTTTTTTAACCCGAAGAAAGAGGATCTCTGTAGAGCGGCGCAGGGCTTGCAGTGCGGACTTGGAGAAAGTTTAACTCCCTTCTTGGACAACTCTCTGCCCTAGCAGTATTAAAACCATGTTGGGCCAAGGAGATATGAGACCGTTCAAAATAATGAAAATTAAATTTTGGCAAGCCCAGCCTTGAGTGCTTTCTCTCTCCATCGTGATCTCTGCCCACTTGTCTGGGAAATTAATTTCATACTGCTACTTTTTAAAGCTGAAGATTCCATCCCACTCTGCTTGAAAATAGCCATTGTTTCTCCTTGCTTAATCAGCTCTTCACAGACTGCAGGATTAAATATTCTTTTTTAAAAAAAGAAAATAATAATAAAGACAGAGTCTCATTTTGTTGTCCAGGCTAGTCTCCAACTCCTGGCCTCAAGTGATCCTCCAGCATCTAAATATTCTTTTAACTCACATTTGAATCCATTTCACTTTACTGTATGTCTTTAGGAAAAGTTCTTGTCTCCTGGGCCTCAGTGTCCCTATGGGTAAAACGAGGGGTTGCCTTAGAAAGCTCTCTAAGGGCCCTTTCAGATCTGATCTCCTGACCCCACAGCTCTTTGTTGCCTTACGAAGGGGCCCAGCAACTCCCAGCCTCTGAGGCAGGGTGATGACAGGAAGGACAGCACCTCCAGGTTCTAGGGTGCTGCCTTGGTGGAGGAGAGGAAAGTGGAGTGCTCTAGAGGCCTAAGGCAAATCTGCCAGCCAGGGAGGACTGTGCACACTGGGCTGTCACTCCTGGGGTCTCAGGATACACTGGGTACCAAGAGCAGAAGCCTTGAGGTCATACCACCCTCACATTCCAGTCCACATCCCTCCCTTCAAACAGGCTGCCCTGCCTACTGTCCTCGCCAGTTCTTGTCGCACCACGAGGCATGGCCAGACACTAGGTGAAAAGTAGGAGGGGATCCTCCCTGGCCCACTCCCCTTGTCCTGGGCCTCACTTTTTAGCTGCTTTAGTTACTGGTGGAATGCCACAATGAGCCCCTTCCCCTCTATGCTCCATCATCTTTTCCCTCTCTTGCCTTTTCTACCTTCCCCCCACCCCAAGCTGGAACTATTGATGTTCTGTCCTGGAATTTTTCTGGTTAAAGGGGCTTGGATGAAGGTGAAATTGGCGCTGGGTGGGAAAGGGTATAGAATCTTTCTCTGAAAGGGCTGTTTTTGTCCAAGGCAAGAGGAGCAGAACTGTGCTGTGAATGAAGGTGTCTTATGATGTAGATAAGTATCTCTGCTTAAAAAAAAAAAGTTGACCTGGTGCGGTGGCACACACCTGTAATCCCAGCACTCTGGGGAGCCGAGGTTGGCAGATCACTTGAGTCCAGGAGTTGGAGACCAGCCTGGGCAACATATTGAGACTGTCTCTACAAAAAAAAAAAAAAAAAAAAATTTTAAATTTCTTTTTAAAAGCTGTTTTGGAGCAGCCTCCAGAAGAATAAGAATAGCTTGTTGGGTGTACTGATGACTTGCAATCTTTTCTCAAATGATTAATCTTCCCTGATGGTTTGATGGGATTCTTAGGGAGGGGGCTGAAGACAGTTGTGTTTCTTTTTTCTTTTTTTTTTTTTTGTCGCCCAGGCTGGAGTGCAGTGGTGCGATCTCGGCTCACTGCAGGCTCCGCCCCCCGGGTTTACGCCATTCTCCTGCCTCAGCCTCCCGAGTAGCTGGGACTGCAGGCACCCGCCACCAAGCCTGGCCAATTTTTTGTATTTTTAGTAGAGACGGGGTTTCACCTTGTTAGCCAGGATGGCTACGATCTCCTGACCTTGTGATCCGCCCGCCTCGGCCTCCCAAAGTGCTGGGATTACAGGCGTGAGCCACCGCGCCCGGCCAGTTGTGTTTCTTTTGGAAGAACTTCCTTCAGTCAGATAAGGGAATTTCAGAGCAAGCCACTCACTCCCTGTACTTCAGAAGGAGAAGTGGGAAAGGCAGGAGAAGGTCAGTGACCTTGTGTCTGAGGCTTATTTCTGAGGACTTTCAGTCTCCTTTGTTCAAAGCACTCAGCATGCCAAAGCGCCATATTTTGGGCTATGGTTTCCTGAGCCCCAACAGAAGGAAAATGAATCATTTTTAGAATCAGGATCCGTAAACTGGACAAGGAGTGTGAGAGAAACATCCTTGCCTCTAAACATCAAAGCTCATTTTGTCTCTGTTTGAGATTTAGAGATTTGCCCTGTTGGGACAAAGAGGTAGACACCCATGGGAGGATTGGAGGTAAAGCTACTAGTTTTTTTTTTTTTTTCTTTTGAGACGGAGTCTCGCTCTGTCACCAAGCTGGAGTGCAGTGGCGCAATCTCGGCTCACTGCAAGCTCCGCCTCCCGGGTTCACGGCATTCTCCTGCCTCAGCCGCCGAGTAGCTGGGACTACAGGCGCCCGTCACCACGCCCGGCTAATTTTTTTGTATTTTTTAGTAAAGACGGGGTTCCACCATGTTAGCCAGGATGGCCTCGATCTCCTGACCTCGTGATCCGCCCCCCTCAGCCCCCCAAAGTGCTGGGATTACAAGCGTGAGCCACCCCACCCGGCCAAAGCTACTAGTTCTTTATAATGTATTGAAAGTTAGTTTTAAAAATTATTTTTCTTCTAACAGGTAGGGAGTCTTGATTTGGCCAAAGGAGGGACCTATCAGAGGGGCTGTTTTGAACCATGAGCCAATGCTTGAGAGGGAAATTCTGAATTGCGTGAGCCTTTAAATTGCTGGAGAGTTTTTTGCCTGGGGCTAAGGTAGGCTTAGATTTTAATGCAGTAAAGAGAGAAGAAATCTCTAGGGACTTTTGCCTGCTCTGCAGTTCCACTTAGTCAGTGTAGGGAAGGGAGAGGGAGGCGTAAGAGAATGTGACATTCTCTTACATTGGTAAGAGATGAGGAAAATAGCTTTATTTGTGGTATTACTATACTACACAAAGGCCTCAAGTCCAAATGCCAGCTTCCACCTGTAGAAGGAATAATAAGACAATCCCCTGCCTGCTTCCCTTCATCTACCATCAACCTCCCCTCCCACTGCAGAGAGAAAAGAGATGGTCATCAGACAGAGAGGTTGCTTTCTGCCAGCTTACTCTCCATTCTATTTACATCCCTGCAGATAAGCCCCCTCCTGCCTTCTTGGGAACCCTGCTGGTTAGTTGTTTTCTGTTTACCCTTCTAAACCCCACTGTCTACTCTTTCTCCCTCCTGCTTTGCCCTGAGAGGCTGGCCTTTAGGCCGTGCATTGACACCAGGATACCTTGCTGGCTAGATTCTTCTAGTTGATTTCTATCAATGGAAAGCACCAGCACCAACTCAAGGGCAGAAGAGGTATTTATTCCTCCCACTCCTTTCTTGCCTAGTTGCATTTCTGGGAGGGACTGTAGCTACAGCTTCCAAGATCACTGGACTCTGGCAACATTGTCCTTTCAACCTTCTGCCCTTTCAGACCTATGGGCATAATGGGATATAATGGCTTCCCACTGTTGCTGGTCTTTAAGTACATTAATATCCTTTGTTTATTTCCTTTACCCACTCACACCTCTACAAACAGTCTCTTCCATATGCACTGGAAAATCTGCTGCTGGAATCCTAAATGATACAAGGACTTTGTTCTCCATTATTCTCTCTATATATAGCTTCATATTCTCTCTATATAACTTCAATATTCCCTTCACCACTGGTTCTTTCAAATTGTGTTCATTTTCAAAAGGACTCTCCATTGGCCTTATGTCTGCCTGTAACTACCTCTTCTTAGAAATGTCCTCTAACTCCTGTGAGGCCTACAGATGGAGGCTCACCCTGCTTTACTACTCACCCTACATTATGAAGGGCCACACAACCCAAAGGGTTGACACCTGGTCTGACTATCTGAAATCCATCCCCAAGCCCCACAAACAGCCATCCCTGGGCTATGCCTTAGGTTTGGTGATAGGCATACCAGTGATATGATCCATCCTTGGGCAGAGAGACCTGGGAGGGGCTTGTGCAGTCTTTGAAAACGAGCTTGGTTCTATTTGGGCAAAGAATTCCTGGGCCTAAAAGGGAATATATAGGTTCTAGGTGAACATGTGTCTCTGTGGCCCCACGGACTCCTGCCCCATGAAGATGCATAGGGCTGTAGAGAACCTAGACTAGGGACCTATCTAAAGTACATGCCCCAAGCAAGGTCCCTGTTTGGTCTAAGCATGGTACTTCTTTCATAACCAAAGCTTTTGAAAGTGATGTCTGCCTTGGCTTATTTCATTTAACATAATGTCCTCCCATTTCATTCATGTTGTCACAAATGACAAAATTTTATTCCTTTCTGTGGTTGAATATTATTCCATTGTGTATGTGTACCACATTTTATCCATCCATATGCTTATGGACACTCAGGTTGATTCCCTTTCTAGGCTTTTATGAATAATGCTGCAATAAACAGCAGATACATCTTCAACAAACTGATTTCATTTCCTTTGGATGTATACCCAGTAGTGGGATTGCTGGATCATATGGTAGTTCTACTTTTAATTTTTTGAAGAATCTGTATACTGTTTTTCATAATGTCTGTACTAATTTACATTCCCACCGAAAGTGTGTGAGACATTCATTTTCTCCACATTCTCACCAACACGTGTCATCTTTTATCTTTTTGATAGTAGCCATTCTAACAGGTGTGAGGTGATATCTCATTGTGGCTTTAATTTGCATTTCCCTGATGGTTAGTGATGTTGAACAGTTTTTTATATTCCTGTTGGTCATTTGTATGTCTTCTTTTGAGAAATGTCTGTTCAGATCCTTTGTCCATTTAAAAAATTGAGTTTTTTGCTATAGAATTATTTGCATTCCTTATATATTTTGGATATTAACTTCTTAGGAGATGTGTAGTTTACAGATATTTTCTCTTATTCTGTAGGTTTTCTCTTCACTCTGTTGATTGTTTCCTTTGCAATGCAGAAACTTTTTTAGTTTGATGCAACCCCATTTGTCTAATTTTACTTTTGTTGCCTGTGCTTTTAGGGTCATATTCAAAATAACTATTGCCCAGACCAATGTCATGAAGATTTTCCCCTATGTTTTCTTCTAGTAGTTTCATAGTTTCAGGTCTTATATTTAAGTCTTTAATCTGTTTTGAGTTGATTTTTGTACATGGTGTGAGGTAAGAGTCTAATTTTATTCTTCTGCATGTGGATATCCAGTTTTCCCAGAACTCTTTATTGAAGAGAATATTCTTTTTCCATTACGTGTTCTTGGCATCTTTGCCAAAAATCAGTTGGTGCTAAACATGTAGGTTTGTTTCTGGGCTCTCAATTCTGTTCCATTGGTCTGTGTGTCTGTGTTTATGCCAGTACCATGCTGTTTTGGTTACTATAGCTTTGTAGTATGTTTTGAAATCAGGTCATATGATGCCTGCAGAAGTTCTTTTGGATAGCATTGACTAGGGTTCCTGAATATGGGAAAATGAAGCCAAAAAGCTGAGGCTGTCGGCCTGCAGAAATGGAAACCTAGAAAGATATGACTGCTGTATTCAGATATTAAAAGGGCTGCCTAGAGAAGGAAAGTAAGTAATGAGTTAACTGTTACTAGAAGGAGCCAAGGAATAGCATACTTTACAGCAAGAAGGGCGATTTTAAAACATACGTTAGATCTTATCACTCTACCCTTTCCTTCAGTCAACAAATATTTAGTGACACCCTAGCATATGCCAGCAGGTACTATTCCAAGAGCTGGGAATGCTGGAGTAACAAGACATACACAGTTCTTGCCATCCTGGGCCTTCCTATTCCACAGAGAATAAAGTGGAAGCAGGTCCTGCTGGCCCCTTCATCCTCCCCTCCTTACCCGTGCTCCTGCCATCCCCATCTCCTCTCTCCTCTAAGGTTCCAGGTTTCTTCTTACTACTCTAGTTTCACATGTGCTTTCTCCTCTGCCTTCTTAATTTGTTTAACTCTTGTTCATCCTTCAAATTACAGCTTAAATACTACTTTCTCATCATTCAGTTTTAATCACCTTGTATTTTTTCTTCTTGGGATGATATATATAAAGCATTGCCACTTACTAACTGTGTGACCTTGGGTCTAGTTACTCAGCCTTTCTGTTCCTTAGTTTCTTCAACTGCTTTATCTAAAATAGGTATAGTAATACCTACCATAAAAGATTGTAAAATATACATATTCCCTACAACAGTGACCAGCCTATATTTACATACATGAGAAGTTTAATGCCTTTACCCCTCAAGAAACAAAATATTCTAACTCCTAATTCTGTACCATATTTTCTTTTAGATATTGGTGAAGATTTTTGTTTTGTTTGTTTTTTGAGACGGATCCTCACAGTCACCCAGGCTGGAGTACAGTGGTGCAATCTTGGCTCAATGCAACCTCTGCCTCCTGGGTTCAAGCAATTCTCCTGCCTCAGTTACCAAGTAGCTGGGACTACAGGTGCGTGACACCATACCCAGCTAATTTTTTCTATTTTTATTAGAGACGAGATTTCACTATGTTGGCCTGGCTGGTCTGGAACTGCTGACCTCAAGTGGTGATCCACCTGCCTTGGTCTCCCAAAGTGCCAGGATTACAGCCATAAGCCACCACGTTCGGCCTGGTGAAGAATACTTAAACCAATAATAATAACAGCAACAATGATAGTGATATAGTGATATATGCCTTTATTGAGTACTTACTATGTGTCTGGTACTATGTTAAATATTTTCCATGCATTATTTAAAATAATCCTCAAAAGAACCTTATGAGGTAGATACTATTATTATTCCTGCTTATTTAAAGGAGAGGACACAGAAACTGAGGGAAAGTTAATAATATTAACTGTGGTAGCTTTATATCGTGTTAACTTGACTAGGCTGAACTACACTTTTCAGAATTCCCTCCCTATGTGATTCCAGTTAGGGTAGGCCACAAAAGAAAGCCTGAGAAATTTGGAGAGTGAAAGAAAAGCGATAGCCCTGTTGTAGCCACTTCACGGGCACGAGGCAGCAGCTGGGCCTGCAAGTGCTCCATGGTCCCCAGCTTCCCCGACTCCAGGGCCAGGTGTGCGTGTTTAGCCATACGAAGAAAGGCCTGGGCTTTGGCAGGACTTCCACACTCACTCACAAGGACGGAGGCAGCAGGGACTGACCAGTGTGGGTTTTAGTCTGTTCTCATGGGCTTCCAGCTCATGCTGGTGGGTTCTATCCTGCTCTTGATCTCCCCTTACTTTTTGTCCACCATTCCTTCTTGACTGCCTGCCCCATGGACCTCGTGCGCCAGCATTAGGTGTGAAGGTGACAGCCTTATGGAGGATGCTTAGCTGGCTCTCACAATTGTATCAGGTTAAACTCTTGTAACAAATCTATATACATATATATGGATATGGATATATAATATGTATGCTACATACGTATGATATAATACATAGATGATATATATGCTACATATATTATGTATGATATATATGAGGTATATATGAGGTATAGTACCTATGTAAGATATATATGTATGCATATATTTTATTGGTTCTGAACCTCTAGTTGAATCCTGACTGGTACAGTGCCCAAGGACACACAGAGAGTAAATGCCAGAGCTGAGGCTTGGAACTCAGTAGTCTGCCCCAGAACCAATGTTCATAACCATTATTCTATACCAACTCAGAACCACTCTCTAAGAAAGTTTTGGGATTTTGGAGGTTAATGAGAGTTATCCGTGGTTTCAATTAATCTGGGGCCTTCTCCTTCCTTAAAGTACTAACAGGGATTAAAGCATCATTATACTCATAAGCCAAGCCAAACTGACACCCAGAAGGTATTCAGCAACAAATAAAGTTTCACTGGCTTATAAAAATCAGGAGTTCCACTACTACTACCACTACTACGACTACCAGTACTACTACTACCAATGATGTGACCACATATTTAGCACTTACAGAATTCCAGGTACTGTTCTAAGTGCTTAGATATCAACTCATTTAATCTTTACAGCAATCTCAATAAATGGATGCAGCATTTCCAGCACTTACTTATTCACAGAAGTAGTTATTAGATTTTTAAAAAGTGAACTTTGTGAGGGCAGGGGACCAAGCATGTGGGGGAGATCTCAGATTCCTGCTTTGACAAAGGGAGATTAAATATGAATTCCAGTTCTACTTTGGCTCCAGTTTGAAGTACATATATCTCAAGTGTCTAGTACATATCTATCAGTCAGGATGCTTTTGACTGCAAGTGGCTCAAGGCCTGTCCAAAAATAGAATAAACTCTAAAGGAAAATTATTATTTCACAAAACAAGAAACCCAGAAGGAAGGTAATCCCAGAAGGAAGAATCCCAGACAGACAGAGAAGGGATGGTGGATAAGAGTTCATTAATTCATCAGCTTGTTGATAGTACCAAAGACTCAAGTTCCTTCCTTCTCTGCTCAGCCATCTTTAGTATTTGGATTGTCCTCTTTGGCTGGTTCCCAATTGGTCCCTGATGGCTGCCCCCCTCCAGGCATCACAAGCCAGTGACAATGTTCAGCAGAAGAGGAATGAGCCAACTTATTCTATTCTCCTTCCTTTTATCAGCAGGGAGAATCTTTTCCAGAAGTCCAACCTAAGGATTGCTTTTATGTCATCAGTCAGAATAGTACCAATTGACCAGTCACTGGCAAGGAAAATGGAATCACCATTATTTGATTAAACGGATCAAGGTTCACCTCCCTGGGGCTAGTGAAGGGCCCAACTTCCTGGAAACACGTGCATGTTATTAAGGAAAAGGGGGGTGTAGCTTTGGGTAGGCAACAGACAATGCCTGTTACTGCGTATTAAAGCATGATTTGTGAAATATGCTCTACCCAAAGCTAGAACCAGGGCTGAGTCTTAGTAGCTGCCCTTTATCATTGTGTCTCACTTCTGGTTTTTGTTCGTGGTTTAATTACTCTACCACAGGTACTGCTTATGCTCATTAATACCCATTCTTCTTTACGGGCACACAGTTAGACATTTCCTGTCTTCTCTTGCAGTTAGATAGAGCCATGTGACTATGTTCTGGCTAATAGAATGTAGGCAGAAGTGATGTACACCACTTTCAGGCCTGGCATATAAAATTCCCAATATACACTTCTTTCTTTTTTCTCCTTCCAGTGGGATACTACATGTTGGGGTGGCAGTGGTACAAGAAGGAATGAACCTGGATCTCTGAGTTACTTAGGAGAGCCACCCACTTTGCATCAGATTGCGTCATGGGCAAGAAACAAGCTTTTTTAAATAAGATTTTGGAGTTATCAGAGAATTCATCCTACATTGACTTATGTACTCATCAAAATCATATTCCTTGTGACTTGTGTTTTGAGCACAGGGGTTGCCAATCTGGAGTGCAGGTCTCATGCTACCAAGGTGGTTATCCAAACATGCATCCAATTTTTGGATCCTCTCTGTGAAATCCCTTTCATGTCAGCCTTACTTAAGCACTTGTAGTGACTGGGAACTCATTATTTCTAGCAAGAGATAACCTCTAGTAAGAGGGTAGCCTGGAAGTGTTTGTCACCAGAAGAAGGCAACTGGAGGCTGAGTCCTCTAGGCTGATGTACTAAGTGTCCTAGATGTTTCCTGTTGAGGGGCAGGACCGAATAGGGCTGAGCTTGCTGGAGAAGATTCCCGTGGCCCTCAATTGTAGGTAAAGGAAGGATGTGATGGGAGAGGGATTTTAACCAGACTGGTCATCCTGAACACTCCTGAGCGTCTGTCACTGCAGATGCATCTAGCCGTCAGTACATACACTAAATGAGAGTTTGTTAAATAAATGATGAAAACCCAGAACAAAGGAAGGGAAAAACGGAGTTGCACTTATTTATTTATTTTTTTTTTCTGAGACAGTTTTGCTCTGTTGCCCAGGCTAGAGTACAGTAATGCAATCTCGACGCAATGCAGCCTTGACCTCCAGGGCTCGAGTAATCTCCGATGTCAGCCTCCTGAGTAGCTGGAAATACAGATGTGTGCCACCATGCCCAGCTAATTATTTTTGTATTTTTTGTAGAGATGGGGTTTTGCCATGTTGCCCAGGCTGGTGTCAAACTGCTGAGCTCAAGTGATCCGCCTGCCTCAACCTCCCAAAGTGCTGGGGTTACAGGTGTGAGCCACCACATCCAGCCTGAGTTGCATTTATTTTTGAGTAAAAATGTGGTATCAAACAATATTCCTGAATAGCCACTAAACCTGTAATTGGCAGATACTAAGCAGCAAATTTTAGACATTTGCTGAAAAGTATCAGGGTTAGGGTGAGAGGAAAGGGAGTGTCGCATTTTTAATAAAAATCAATTGCTACAATTCAATGTGTTTGCTCAATGCCTCTTTGACTTTTCAATGGAAGTCTACTTTTTATGAAAATAGAGATATCCTCTGGAATAACAGAAAGCAAAAGCAAATTGCAAAAGAATATAAATGGTATTTGGCAAAGTACATAATTTTTCTTGTAGTTAGCTGAATGAGTGTTTATGAATTTTAATTCTTAATAGTTATTTTGCTTTATCTTATTTTTAAAAAGTGAATAATTTCCTAATATGCATATGCAGTTAAAATATGTTTCAAAGGCTTTCTCAAATTCAGAGCCTCTAGAGGGACTGTGGTTAGAAAAGATATTTCTGCCTTCACCAATTCAGAAAGACAAGCTTTGCCTACAGGGTCATGCCCCTCTATTTTAGGTTGTGTTAAAAGGGGGCATCGAAATATTCAAACTATTTTACTACAAAGCTAACAAACATACCCACAGCCCCAGTTTCTACTCATGTGTAACTTCTGACCCTTTCTCAAAAAATCGAGTACTATGATTACTAGGCGTTGCTTTTTAAAAATAAAGCTTGCATTGTTTTCTTCCTCTTATTTGCATTTTCATCGTAGAACAGTTCACAAATCCATGTTTTCTTTCTGCCACCATTGAAGATATTTTGCTATCAGTTATGTGCAATCAATAGCATAAAGCATGAAGAGAGCGGGGCTGCTATTCATACGTTGCCTGTTAATCTAATTACTGAGGTGGGGGCTCCAGAAATAGAGCTGCCCACATAGAAAAGCTTTCCTCCCACCTGGTGGATTGTTTAGCCAAGCTTTTTAAATGTGCAGAGTTTTAAAAAGGGGGGACAGGAGGAGGCACGGGTAAAGAAATAAATCTTTTTTTTTTTTTTTTTAAGTTTCTATGCAGAGCAACGGAAAGAATTTAGTGGTTGTCAACATGAGTTTAGTACAAAGGTATGGTTTAAAACGTAGGTTCATTTTGACTGAGCTTCAGGTCACGCAAGTCCAGGGAAACCTGTGCTGCTATTTGTTTTTTGTGTGTTTGAAAAAGAGTTCATAAGACGTTAAGGGAGGGAAATGAAGCGGAGGGGGCGTCCCAGGGGGATGACGTCTATTAAAGGGTGGATACTTCAGGGGTGTTATTTCCAGAGGCTCTTAGTGACTGATTGTGTGAAAGGGTAGCTCTGAATGAGCAGCTCCAGCCTGGCTTGATTTTGAACTGGTTTTAATCCTTGATTCCTACAAACAAAATAAAATACCTTGTCGAATAGAGCCCATTGAGTGCGGATGATGGGTTAGGAGTGGGGGTACGAGATGGCAGCGTGGATGCTTGTTTATCAAGGAGGAGTTGTCCGTTGTTCCTGGAGCTGGTGAAAGGAAAGACGCCAGAATCTGATGGCTGGGGTAGCATTGATGTGAGGTAATGGGGTAATCGGATTGAAAGGGAGCCATAGTATTTATGTCAGTTCACATTTCGTCAAAGGAATAATATGAGGTGCTACCTAGCTGAGGCATTGGCCTGGGGGTTCAGTTAGCAAGCATCCAGGCCTCATTGGATTCAGATATAAATTAATTCTCACAGGAGCATTGCCTGATTAATCTATTTGCATAATAGTAGAAAAACTGCAGAGTGGTTACTTTTTTTTTCTTCTGGAGGGATTTGGACAAAAAAAGGTTTAAATTCATTTGAAAGAAGAGGGTGTGAGAAGTCAGAGAAGCAAAAGCCCCCTCTGGGGCTCCCAGAGCTGTTTTCTGGACCAAGAAGAGTTGGAGTTGAGGGAAGCCCCGTTGCCTCAAGAAGTTTAACTCTTCCTAGGAAAAAATCACCTTTTTCTGAAGCGTTAGGAGTCTTAGCTGTTGGCTCAGATGGTGGGGTCTGGTTCAGCAGAGGCTCAGGACATCGGCCCAAAGTGAAATATCCCCCTAGGTTTAGGTTCCGGTCAAAGGACATCATAGTTTCAAAAATATATAGGTTCAGTTCTGGTGTATTCAGGTTCGCTGGGTGTTTCTGAAAAGAATTTCAAGTCTGTTTGCTATTTCACTGAGAAATAAGTAATTGGGCTTATAAAACTCAGGACATTCATGACCTGTTTTGACTCAGTGCATTCAATCAGTGAGAACCTGCTGAGCACAGCCTGGTGCTGCTGGTGTGTGGTGATGGGTATGACAATGAAATCTGTGTGTTATTTTTAAAAACCATATGATAAAAACAGGATGGATGGAAGAGGACTAAGAGTTCATGAGTTTCAGATTTTTGATACCAAAGTTATTTTTTTCTGTAAAAATTTTAACAGAATTTTAAAATATAGCTATAAACATTACTTGGCAAATCCAGCCTTGATTACTTCCAGCCTTTGCTCAAGAAGAAAGACCTTTCTTTTCATGGTACTATAGGCACTGTCTTCAGTATTTCTTACTCAGTCTTATTACTTTTATTCCCTTATCATTCACTGTTGTGATAAAGAAAGCACCAAAACCATTTAGATGCAACTGCCATGTTGGCTCAAAATGCTTCTATTTTCACCAGTTCCAGATGGAGAAACATTACAAACAACAACAAGGCAAATCCTATTTTCTAACTGATCACATGGTTAATTCCAAATTCTTTTTTGAAAACTTCCTGCTATAGTAGAAATGCCTATGGTAGGTGCTTGACAAATGTTCATTTGATTTTCTCTTCTTGACTATACCCAGAATGACAATTAGATGTCCTTGTTGCTTAGGAAAATCAAGGAATAAGAGCCTAATACCAGCAGAGAAGAAAAGGTCTATTTTATGCACTTCCACTGCTTTAGGAGTGCCCACCTAGCTTAGGACCCTTTATTTGAGCTCTGCATTTCCCCACCCCCTATTAAATAAGGGTGAGCCTCCAATAGCTTTTTTTTTTAACCCTTTCAGCAGTAATGCTAATTTTATGTTGAAATTAGCCCTCATTTAATGCAAGTCCTGTTCTCTAATTAGTTGGTCATGGTATACTCAATACTTCTTTTATATTTACTCTGAAAGAGAGTCACCAACTTTTATGCAAAAGATTATACTACCTACTGAGAGAGAGAAGCTAATTCACTCTCATTCTCTCCAACATCTTATTACCTATCAGGGAAACAAGACAGATACTTTTCCACACTCATACCCATATATTCCCAGTTGCTGAGCATTAGTGGGAAGCCATTATCCCTGGGGGCCAAAATGATTGTGGTAATCAGATTGTGAAATAGATCAGATAAGGAGAAGTCATCGGGGCCGAATGAGTGCATCACCTAGCAAGCACCAGAATGCAAAGAATGGCGAGTGGCCCATCCTTGCTGCTGCTCAAGCTGGAAGCATAGAAGCTGGAGCACCCTGTTTGGTTTGGCTGTGTGTGGGCCTCAGGGCAGCTGTGATGCTGCACTCAGTCATGGGTAACTGTGAGAGGTGCTGAGCAAAGTGGGTGAGTTCTCATGACAGCAAGGAGTCTCAGGGAAGGAAATAAGACTCATTTCACACGGCCCTAAGCAAGTAGAACTGGGACTGCTAGAGGAATACTGATTTGGCTGAATACAAATATGACTATTTTAATGGCTCATTTGCCAGTTTATTTAGCCTCCATGTAGAAGAGTGACCTTTGAAAACATAAATTACATCAAAACATGGCCCTGCTTGAAACCCATCAGAGGCTTCCTCCCTGTGGCCTGCAGTGCCCAGCCTCATCTGTCCCCATCCCACCTGGTCAGCTTCTTACCCCATCCCCTCCCTGTTCACTAAGCTCAAACTGCCTTGGCCTTTGGATCCTTGAACCAGCAGAGCTATTTTATGCTTCAGAGTTCATGCAAAGGTTTTTCTCAGTTCTGGCTGGTTCCTACCCATCCCTGACACACAGCTTTAAGATACAGATTTTTGCAGGCTTTCCTCTCCAAATACATCTGCAAATCTGATCACTCTTCACCAGCTTCACTGCTATCTGCTGGTCCTTGCCCCCATTAATGCAACGGTCTCTCTGCTTCTAACCTTGTGCTCAACACAGAAGCCAGAGGGACCCATTGAAAATGCAAGTCAGATCTTGCCATATCTCTGCTCAAAACTCTCCAATGCATCTCGTCTCAGAATAAAAGCCAAAGTCCTCACAAAAGCCCATAGGTCCTCCATGACCTTGCCCTGCCTCCCTCACCACCCTATTATACCTCAGACTTCATCTTCTATTGGTCTTCTCCCTCTCTCTCTCTCTGCTCCAGACACACTGATCTCCTTGTGGCTCTTTGAATTTGGCAGGTGTACTCTCATCTTAGGGCCTTTGCCTGGCTGTTCCTTCTGTCTGGAATGCTCACTTTCCAGATATTTACATGGTTCACCCCTCACATTCCTCAAGTCTATGCTCCAATCTTACCATATTAATGAAGCCCTCTCTGAACACCCTATTTAAAATAGAATCCTCCCAACTCCAATAATCCTTAAGACAGAGGCTTGGAAAGAGCTCGACCCATTCAGGGGCTTGTGATGGTTCTGGTATGGCTGCAACACTGGGCTAAGAGTGTGGGAAGTAGATGGTCATTTTGGATAAATTGGCTGCTATCAAATTGTTGGACATGTTAAAAGTTAAATCAAATCCTTTGGACATTAGCCTACAGGAAACAAAGAACCATTGGAAACCGTCAAATGGGAGAGTCCTGATGAAGCAACTGTTTCAGGCAAGTTAATTAGCTGGTGGGGAATAAACCAGGCAAACAGGATGTCTCCTGATAAAGGCCAGAGCTAAGTCCAGGGTCCTTGCGAAAGCATATTCAGAGATTTCCACACCACTGAAATTTATTTAATTCACTACATGCCAGTTGTGGATGGATCTCTTACCTAAAAGATACTCAGGGGCATGTAAAAAACAAGACAACAAGGCCTCTGCCTTTCCAGAGATTACAGTACTGAGATTCTGAGAAATGAGGAGTCCTCGCTTGATGACTGAGTTTATTATCTCAGGAACAGCTTCTGGGATTCTCTGAGCTTTCCTTTGTGGTGGGCACCACTGTCACATGGTCTCCTTACCTGCACAGATATCCCCACAAAGCGTGCTCCTCAGACATCTTACTGATGAAGAAAACCTTCAATGACTGTTGTTTCTAAAGTAATTTTTTTTTTTTTTTTTTTTTTTTTTTTACTATTTATTATTCACATAGGTGAACTTGGGTCTGTAGGGCAAGCCGTTCATGGACTGATTGATTATTTCCTCCCAGGCACACAATTTTCTCTGATTTGCATCCAGCCTCCAGGTGATGCTGATGCCTAGAAATAGGGTTTGCAGTGGGAAGAAAGTGACAGATTAAAAATCACAAGGCCAAGGCAAAGGTGGTGGTTCCAGCTGTTCCCTTAATTGACTGTGACCTTGGGCAGTTATTTAACCTTTGTCCCTGATTTTATTATCTATAAAGTAGAGAAAATTAATATATCTACCTTTCCCAAAGGGATATTGTTGGGGAGAAATTAGTGGATTTTTAAGGATTTAAACATATATTACATGTATAAATATCAGTTATCATTAGTATTGTATCACTACCACGACAGCAACTGCTAGATTAACCGATATGCTTTGTCCTCCTTCCTCTTCCTTCCTCTTCCTCTTCTTCTCAGCTCTTCCTCCTGCTACTGTTTTTGGTATTCTTACTTGTTAGGCGTCCTCGTAGTTATTAATATTTTTTTTTACAACTAGAACTGAAGAGTGGAGAAATAAATATCAGGTCATGCCCATATCCCTAATGACCAACAATTTTTTTTCCATTTGAGAAAGGTTTTTTGGCGGGTCACTTTCAGTTTGTCTCCCAAACTTGTCATATTGTACATAAATCACCTTGTATGGGATGCCTATAGCTGAACACTACACGTTAACTAACCCATCCATTCTCAATAGGGGGTCGACTTTTCCCTCTACGGGACATTTGGCAATGTCTGGAGATGTTTTTGGTTGTCACAAATTGGGCAAGTTGGGAGAAATGCAGAGGATGGTACTGGTAGTTAGTGGTAGAAGCCAGGGCTGCTGCTAGTCAATGTGCAAGACAGCCCCTCAAATAATTATTTAGCTCAAAATACCAGTAGTGCCAAAGGTGAGAAACCCTGAATTAACTAAGTGCCTTTTTAAAAAATTTCTTTTTTTATTTGTGACTTTTGTTTTCTTTTAAGTTTGTTTGTTAAAAGTAGGTTTGCCTTGTTCTTTTTAATTTTTTATTTTTTTTGGTTGAGGAATGACTTACATATATATAATGAAATGCACAGATCTTGTTACATTTTGATTACTTTTAGCAAGTGCAAACTTTTGTGTATCCCAGATTTCTATCACTGCATAGACCATCTCTTTCACCCTAGTAAGTTCTCTTATGCCCCTTTCCAGTCTGTTCCCACACCACCCCTGTCTGATTTCTTGTCACCATAGATTATTATGCTCATTGTTTTTAAATATTAAAAATCTCATAACTGGGCATGGTAGTTGGTAGGGTTAGTTAGGTTAGAGATAACTAGACCCTAGGAACCAGAGAGCTGAACTGCAAGAATGGGGCTTGAGATATGAAGGAAAAGTCACATGCAAAGAGCAGAGAAGCAGCTAGCTGGTATCAGAGAGATGCTTCAGCAAGCAGCTGACCGAGATGCTGCCAGGAGGGCAGGTGAGAGACAAAGGAGTGCCCGTGACAAGGAGTGGATCCCTGGCTGTGGAAATGAAGGCTCGGGAGCTTAGAAAGAGCTATGGGAAGACTTGGGCAGAGCCAGGCTGCATGAATACGAGCACAAGTTGAGGACTTGGCAGGCGGAGTATATTAGTCTCCTAGGCCTTCCATAAGAAATGACCACAAACATGGTGGCTTGAAACTCACAGTTCTGGAGGCCAGAAGTCTAAACTCAAGGTGTTAGAGGGCTGTACTCCCTTTGGAGGCTCTAAGAGGAAAATATGTTCTTAGCCTCTTCCAACTTTGGTGGCTGCCAGCATTCCCTGGCCTCCTTGGCTTGTGGCCACATCACTCCCATCTCTGCCTCTGTCTTCTTCACACTGCCTTCTCCTCATTTTTTTTTTTTTTTTTGGAGACAGAGTCTTGCTGTGTCACCCAGGCAGGAGTGCAGTGTGCAATCTTGGCTCACTGGACCTCCGCCTCCCAGGTTCAAGCAATTCTCGTGCCTCAGCCTCCCAAGTAGCTGGGATTACAGGCATGTGCCATCATGCCCAGCTAATTTTTGTATTTTTAGTAGAGATGAGGGTTCACCATGTTTGCCAGGCTGGTCTTGAACTCCTGACCTCAAGTGATCTGCCCACCTCAGCCTCCCAAAGTGCTGGGATTACAGGCGTGAGCCACCGTGCCTGGCCAGCCTTCTCCTCTTCTGTTTTCCTTTGTATGTTTCTTGTAAGGACACTTGCCATTGGATTTAGGGCCCACCTAGACAATCTAGGATGATCTCATCTCAAGATCCTTAACTTAATTACATCTGTAAATGCCTTTAACTAAATAAAGTAACATAGGTTCAACAGATTTGATGTGGGTATCTTTTGGGAGGTCATTTGTGGGCCTAGCATAGGGAGCAAAGTCAAGAGACAAGTTTCTACAACTGAGTTGTGAGGTTAAAAGGGAGCCCTCTGCAGGGCTGGCTGATGGCCAGGCTGGGAGTCCACAGATCTTGATTCCTTTATATTTCTCCAGTCTACAGTTGGGATTAGCCCCAGGGAATGAAGGACATTAACATTTATTGAGCATCTGATATAACCAGGCATACTAAGTGCTTCATCATTAGCTTCCTTTAATCCTAACAAAGACCCTGTAAGATAGCTCTGCTTTTCCCCCTGCCTCAAATTTGTATTTTGAAAATTGTCAAACTACAGAAAAGTTTGAAAAAAAAGTACAGTAAACACCTGCATATCCTTAACTTTGGTTCACTAATTGTTACCATTTTTTCACATCTGTTCTCTGCATGTGTATGTGTATATTTGGGAAGGTGGAGACCTAACCATTTGAAAGTAAGTTACAGATATCATGACAACTCAACCCTTAACTATATCAGCATCATCACCTGATATGAAAATGAGAGATAGTCACTCTTATTTGACATATGAGAAAATGGGATCTCAGCAATGTTAAGTAGATTCCTCAGAGTCTCAGAACTAAAAGCACAAGGCCAATATTTGGCATAAGGCTGTCCAACTCCCAAACTCATGCTCTTTCTACACTACCATTTTTGTTAATCATGCATTCAACAGTTTTGGTGGGGCAGGGTGAGATGGGGGTCCTATGAATGGAAAATACATTTTCCATGGAATGTATTTGAATAAAGCATGCAAGGCAGAAAAATAATAGACAGGTAAACAGATAAGTTACTGAGATCATTTCAGGGCTTTATGATGAAGAATGACTGGTGGAAGAATGGGAATGTTGAGCCTGAAAGACAAAAAAAAAAAACATAGCATATGGCCTTTGCCTTAAAGAAGGTTGCAGCGGAGCAGGATTCTTAGAAATGAGGACTGGGACTCTTAGCAATGAGGAACCTGTCTTCCATCCTTTCTCAAGAAGCTTCAGGAAGATGTGTTTTACCAAAAGATGGTATAAACCAAGAAAGAAGACATAGGGTTCTGGAAATAAGGGATACAACCCAGGAGAGAAACAAAGGCAAGTCTAGGGACAGCAGGACTAGAGGGTGCAAAGAGGAGCAGGAAAATGGAAAGTTGCTGAGGAAAACAGAGCTGGCAGTCACCTGTGTTAAAAAATGATTCTATGACACTCGGTAAGCACAGTAAGACAGACTTACTCAAGGGAAATAGGTGTAGGAACAATTTTATTCAAGTGACTTATTCACTTTATTCACAATAGGTGTAGAAACCACCAACATAGAATTTGCAGTGGGAAAGAAAGATTGCACTCAACTCCGAACACAGCATGGGCAAGTGGGAACTTCCAGCTAAAAAGCAGGGTGGTGGTCACTGGATGAAAAGTTACTGACAGGAAACATCAGGGGTTGATAGAGTTTGAATATATGACCGCGCCAAACCTTATGTGAAATTGTAATCCCCAAAATTTGGAGGTGGGGTCTGGTGGGAGGTATTTGGATTGGCAGGTAGATCCCTCATGAATGGCTTAGCACCATGCCCTTGGTGGTGAGTGAGTTCTTGCAAGATCTAGTTGTTTAAAAGTATGTGGTGTCTCACACTTACTCTCTCTTGCTTCTGCTTTTGCAATATGACATGCCTCCTCCTACTTAGCCTTTTGCCATGAATAAAAGCTCCCTTAGGCCTCCCCAGAAGCTGAGCAGATGCCAAAGCATGCTTCCTGCACAGTCTGCAGAACCAGGAGCCAATTTAACCTGTTTTCTTTGTGAATTACCCAGTCTCACGTATTTCTTTATAGCAATGCAAGAATGGCCTAACACAGGGGAAAGGACAGAATTCTGGCTAAACAAACCTAATAAACTTCTTCCAAAAGGTAGGCCAGGGTGATCAGGTATCCAGGGTGGAGGATTCTGGTTAAACTAATTCATCGGGATTCCTGCTGAAATTGAACAATGCAGAGAGAAATACGTAAAGCCTACTTTGAAGTTCAGGGGAGTTTAAGTAGAGTTTGGCCAAAGAGAGAATCTTTGTCACCTGTTGCATTTGACCATATGGAAAAGAGAACAGCACCCCGAGGTGTTTTACAATTTTGGCTGGGCGCAGTCACTCACACCTATAATCCCAGCACTTGGGGAAGCTGAAACGGTGAATCACTTGAGGTCAGGTGTTCAAGACCAGCCTGTGAAACCCCATCTCTACTAAAAATACAAAAAATTAGCTGGGCGTGGTGGTGCATGCCTGTAATCCCAGCCCCTTGGGAGTCTGAGGCAGGAGAATTGCTTGAACCCAGAAGGCAAAGGCTGCAGTAAGCCGAGATCACGCTACTGTACTACAGCCTGGGAGACAGAGCAAGACTCCATCTCAAAATACTAAACTAAAATAAAAAATAATAATAAAATTTTGATGTAGAGTTTTAGAACAACTAATGATAGTTACATAGAGAGCGATGTAAAGAAAAAAGAAGAAAGTATTCACTTCAGGAAAAATAAAAAGTTACATAATAGGCCGGGCGCATTGGCTCACGCCTGTAATCCCAGCTCTTTGGGAGGCTGAGGCGGGTGGATTACCTGAGGCCAGGAGTTCGAGACCAGCCTGGCCAACATGGTGAAACCCCATCTCTACTAAAAATACAAAAAATTGGCCAGGCATGGTGGTGCACGCCTGTAATCCCAGCGACTCAGGAGGCTGAGACAAGAGAATCGCTTGAACCCAGGAGGCAGAGGTTGTAGTGAGCCAAGATTGTGCCACTGCACTCCAGCCTGGGCCACAGAGCAAGACTCCATCTCAAAAAAAAAATAGTTACACAATAAAGGAAATGTAACTGTAGTATAATACCATCACATTAATAAACAATATTTGCACAGTTATAGTAAACATGTGATGGTGATTTCACCTAAAATAGTGACATAATTATTTAGGAGAATGGGTGGGGGTATTGAGCAAGTCTCCTGTTTTCTTTGCTGTTGTTTCCAGTGCTTGAATCAGACCCAGAGAATCCCAAATTGGCATTCTTTGAAGTTAAAGACTTTTGGCTCCACCCAAGTTAGGATGTCAAGTGAGAGGAAAACTATTACTAAGAAAGTTATAGGATTGTATTTTTGTTTTTTGTGTGTGTGTGTGTGTGTGTTTTTTTTGGAAGCAAAGAAGAGCATACAAATAGTAAGCATTCAGTATTATTTATAGTATATCAAGTTTTAGATTTATGAATATATAACTGAGCCATCCTAATATAACTTGAGTCCTCTAAACATTTTCTCATTTTCATAGAATTCTCTACAAATTTAGAAATGTTAGTACTTAGACTAGGTTCATTTAATAATGTTGGGGCCAGGTGTGGTGGCTCACACCTGCAATCCCAGCAATTCGGGAGGCCAAGGTGGGTGGATCACCTGAGGTCAGGAGTTTGAGACTAGCCTGACCAACATGGTGAAACCCCATCTCTACTAAAAATACAAAAATTAGCTGAATGTGGTGGCATGCCTGTAGTCCCAGCTACTCAGGAGGCTGAGGCAGGAGAATCAGTTGAACCTCGGAGGCCGAGGTTGCAGTGAGCCGAGATTGTGCCACTGCACTCCAGCCTGTTGACAACAGTGAAACTCTGTCTCTAAATAAATAAATAAAAATAATAAAGTTGGATTGAATTGTATTAAACTCTTTGGTCTAACTTACCTATCATAGTTTGATTATGCTATATAATGAGATAAAAATGCAAAAATGTGATTTCTATTAATCTGGGTAAATAAATAGAACAAATACAACCATCTACCTCTAGGCCAGCACTATCTCTTATCCTGTGTGACTGCAACAGCCTTTACCTGGTTTCTCCCCAACCTCTCTGATACAGATAAAGCCATTTTTTATTCTTCGATTGACAGAGGGGTCTTTAAGAAATAAAGATCTCTTGTCACTCTTCTGTTTAAAAACCCTCAATGGCTCGTTGAATTTGGATAAAATCCAAATGCCTTAACTTGGCCGGCAAATGTTCACGCTGTGGCCCCTGGCAATCTCTACAGACCCTGCTTTTCATCTCTTTTCCCCACACCCTTGCTGCTTGGGCTATAATTTAAAACCTTTAATTCCTCTCAGCATATTTGTCAGGCATTGTCTCTCCACCATGGGGCTGTTATATACGTTATTCTCTCTGCCTGGGATGCTCTACCGCCTCTCCCTCTCCCTACAACATAAGATCTTAGCATTAGATGCTTTAGTGCCATTTCCTCTAGGAAACCTTCCCTAACCACAACCAACAGAAAACTCGGGTCCTATGGTACTTGACATTTCTCCCTTCTAACACCCACCACATTCAAACTCACAAGTTCATTGAGTGCATTCCTCCCCGGGTTGTAGCTCCACGATGGCAGGGAAAACATCGAAGGTCTACATTGATAATCACTTTATTTCAGGAATCCAACACCATGTCTGAAACATCACCATAGAACAAGATGGATGGATGTTTTCATCACAACTATGGATGTTAGACCTGTGAGTACAGTACCTAAGTTCTCATTTCCATCCTCATAGAAAATAATTATTTTTTATGATGTCTAAATTGTTTTCCATTGTAAATATTTACTCATTCATTTGTAACTGAGTGGAGGTTTGTTTGAATGCAATCACAAGAATGGCTCATAGTCACAGGTTGGGTCACCAAGACAGCAAGGGCCACAGAGTACAGAGTTTTAGAGCCTGTGTATAAGACCAGGCACCACAGAGCTCTCCAGTGTCACCTTCCCTCATATTTGCCCTTGCTTTCTAAGGTCTTGCTATACTTGGCTTTCCCCCGTTTTCCACAATGCTCTTAACCTCAGCCTGGGATGCTGCAGATGGGATTTATAGCTCACAGTTAGAAGATCTGGTCAACGATGTGTTGATTGATTGTTAGACAGCTGCTACACGGGTTAGTCTGAAAACATCAGCAAATTTTTTTATGCTGGTAACAATGGGAGCATAATTATAATGTTCTCAGGGTATTTTTAATTATAAGCAACAATTTAATCATTGCCTCAGATCTGCCTATGAGCTTACTTTAAAAAAAAAAAAAAAAGACAACCTTTCACAGTAGTTTACTGGCACCCTATGGCAACCAAGTATAACCTACTTTGGCACTTAAACATGGTTAGAAATAAAGACTTCTGCCCAGAAAGGGTAGATGACCACATGGAATGTATTGTTTCCTAGACAGAAGCACATCAATGTGTGATCTTAAAGTGATTCTTTTCACAATGAAAGAGTTACTGAAATGAAAACCACAGGAAGGATATTTTTCCCCAAAGATTAACTCTTTTCCTAACTGCCTTTTTATTTCCAACCTAGTCTCATCTCAGTGGCTATTTTGAGGGTTTCTCATATAAGAATCATCTTACTGAGTTTTATCCTAGATGAGAAGTCTATAACTGAGATTGTAATCCTTCTAAGTGAATGGAAATTTCAAGTGTAGCTCATCAGTAATAGCTGTTTAAGATGAAAACTGTCACGGTCTTGTTGCCAGAAAAATGACTGAGCTACTATGAAAGAAATTCAGAGCAGTTTGCTGAGGTGAATTGGAAAAGTGGGTGTCCTTTCTTTTTAACTTTGAAATGTTTTACCTGGCTTTGGTGAGCAATTCTAATTCCTGTCATTTAAGTTGGCATTTTGTTGTTGTTGTTATGAATAAACACATAAGAAAAAGATTTATGTAGAGGATCATGGTTTAACTATTCTATTACTGGACACCATAATAAAACAGATCTGAAAACTGTGAATGACAGTGACAATCAGAATACCTTTTACATAGTGCCTATCCCCAAGGAATCATTTTTCCCTCATGTGAAGAGGACCCAGTAATCTGTCTTTGGCTAAAGAGAGAGAATTTTTTTTTTTTTTTAATGTTCAAGCTGCCAATAGCCTAAACAATTGCCAGCAGAGAAACCAGGCTGTTTTCTTTCAAATGCCTATACAGAACTATTTTGGAAACAGTTCAGCCACTGGGTAAGCGAGTCAAAGGGCTGCTAGGAAGTGTGTGCTGTAGCACACATTTCACTCTCTGCAAACATTCTTTTCTGATGGTGCATCTGAGTACTGAGATTCTCTCTCCCTGGGGCCTTCCTGTTCCATCTGCTCCAGCTTACTGGTCCCCCTGCAAAAACAGCAAAGGATGCCATCCCTGCACTGGGTATATAACTGAACTGATTATCTTAGATTTGGTGCTATTAATTTTTAATAACTTCAGCAAGAAGTAATTGGGCAGAATTTCTCCTATTTCACAGAAGGGCAGATTGAGGCTTTGAAAAAGGTCTTGCCTTCTTATTTCTTTCACTAATGTGCCATCCTGATTCCAAGGGAGGCCCTTTGGTCTTAGGGCAGTGCTTGGGCATTTGCCTTTTGGGGGGCTAAGAGGGAATTGGCCAGGCGCGGTGGCTCACGCCTGTCATCCCAACACTTTGGGAGGCCGAGGTGGGCAGATCACTTGAAGTCAGGAGTTCAAGACCAGCCTGGCCAAATTGGTGAAACCCTGTCTTTACTAAAAACATAAAAATTAGCTGGGCATGGTGGTATGCACCTGTAATCCTAGCTACTGAGGAGGCTGAGGCATGAGAATTGCTTGAACCCAGGAGGCGGTGGTTGCAGTGAGCCGAGATCATGCCACTGCACTCCAGTCTGGGCAACAGAGTGAGACTCTGTCTCAAAAAAGTAATTAACAGAAGAGTTTGCATTATTCACTGTCAGTCTGGGAGTAATTAGCTGAGGCTCTACCCTTAATATTACACAGAGATTAATCAAAGAGAGAGAACACGCAGCCCTTCAAGAGCCTGTTACTTGAATGGAGAAACACATGGTTCAACCAAACCTGTATAATGGTCTTTTGGAGATGACAGGAAGGTAGCTCTCTGCCTAACACAATCCAGGCAATTGTCTTGGGTTGAAGGCCCTCAATGGGTGTGCAGAAGACCTACGTTCAAGCCCCGAGTCTGCAGCTTCTGTCTTATGATTGGGCAAAGATCTGCTTTTGTGCCTGTCTACCCCTCTGGCTGCATCTCAAAGCAAGCCCCTCCTCACTCTCTACACTCCAGCTATACCCTTCTCCCTCCACCACAGGACCTTTGCATGGACTTGTCCCTTTGCATGGCATGCTCTCCTGCCTGGCCTCACTCCTACTCTTTCTTCAGGTGTCATTTAAGATATCATTTCCATAGAGAATCATTCTCTGACTCCATCTATATGGGGGTCTTCCCATCATGATGTTGATCACAAAGGTCATCAATGTATTTTATGATTACAGTATCTGTTTTTTATTTTTCTCTCCACTAGATCAAGTAGAGATTATGTCTGTTTTGCTTATTATTGTTCCCCTTGGAACATATTTGCCTGGCAAAAAGTAGATGTTCAATACATATTTATTGAGTGAATGAATAAAGCTGTCACATACATGCCCTGAGCTTCAGTGTCCTATAAAACAGGGATCGTAAAGCCTACCTCTTATGGTTGTTTTATGGGAGAAATGAGGTCCTGTGCTTAAAAGTGTCTTGGACGGCTGGGTGCGGTGGCTCATGCCTGCATTCCCAGCACTTTGGGAGGCCGAGGCGGGCAGATCACGAGGTCAGGAGATCAAGACGATCCTGGCCAACATGGTGAAACCCTGTCTCTACAAACACACACACACACACACAAATTAGCCGGGCATGGTGGCAGGCACCTGTAGTCCCAGCTTCTCAGGAGGCTGAGGCAGGAGAATAGCTTGAACCCTGGAGGCAGAGGTTGCAGTGAGCCGAGACTGCACCACTGCACTCCAGCCTGGGCGACAGAGCAAGACTCTGTCTCAAAAAAACAACAACAACAACAGCAACAACAAAACATGTCTTGGACAGTAACTGCATTTAATAGGTATAAGTATTGCTTATCTGAATAAATACAGAGCTTAATAGTACTCTTTAAATCTGTGAGCCAGCACTTAAGTGAAAGGCCCAAGTGTTAGCAGCATCATTTGTATGATGCTTTAAACTTAATAAAGCTGTTCGCTACATGTGGAGTAGAAGATTGTGTTTTCCAAAGATAGCTCCACCAATACATACATCCCATCCCATACTCTCTTCTTATAACATCACTGCTGTTCCTCCTGCAAAGGGGTGGGGGGGCCTGTGTTCCCTCCCCTTGAATCCTGTGGGGCCTTGTGACTGCTCTAACCAAAGGAAATGGCAGAAGTGATGCTACCTGACTTCTGAGGCTAGGTCATAAGAATGGTAGAGCTTTGACTTGGCACTCTGCCTGTCTCAGGTGCTCACCCTTTAATCTGCCACCACCATGCCACCATGTCGTGAGGAGGCGCTGACAGACTTACCATCAACTCCCAGACACGGGAAGGAGCGAGCCTTGTTTTTTTTTTTTTTGAGACGGAGTCTTGCTGTGTCACCCTGGCTGGAGTGCAGTGGCACGATCTTGGCTCACTGCGACCTCCGCCTCCCAGGTTCAAGCAATTCTCCCACCTCAGCCTCCCAAGTAGCTGTGACTACAGGCATGTGCCACCATGCCCAGCTAATTTTTGTATTTTTAGTAGAGACGGGGTTTCGCCATGTTGGCCAGGCTTGTCTTGAATTCCTGACCACAGGTCATCTGCCTGTCTCGGCCTCCTAAAATGCTGGGATTACAGGGGTGAGGCACTGTGCCCTGCCCAGGCCTAGCATTTGAGTAGCCCCAGCTGGTATCAGGTGGAGCGGAAACAAGTTGTCCCCACTGATCCCTGTTCAGATTGTAGATTTGTAAACAAAATAGATGCTGTTATAGTTTTAAGCCACTATGTTTTGTATTGTTATGCTGCAATAGATAACCAGAACACAGGGCAATCCCAGCCCCTGCTGGCCCATGCAGTAATCAAGGTGGGCATTACCATTTATTCTCATTTTTCAGATGAGGGAGCTGAAACTCACAGGAGTTAAGTGACCTCCCCAAGTTCACATAGCTGGTGGGTGGTAAAGTCCAAGCATCTGGATTTCTAGGATTTGTCTTCCCTATATCCCCCACAAAGTCCTGAATCTCATACATGAGCCTCGGCAGCAAAGGATGTTACTAATCTCCTAGAGAATCCTGTCTCGTGTTTAATTGGACTTGGGAAGCTTGGGGCTCCCCTCTCTTTAAGCCTGGGCTCTTTCGGATGTTCCAGCATCCTGGCCTCACACTTCAGAAACAGGAAGAAGAAAATTGTAGCAGATTATAGCCTTAGATAACACTTGCATTTTTTAAGATGCTAGCCATCCCTCATGCCATAAAAGCGCTACATTAAGGCTTGGCAGGTGTCATTTACACACATACCCGAGAGGCCGAGAAAGGTTCAGAGAGATAAAGAAATCAATTAGAGGTGGTTCCATGCCTCTTAACCACAGACATGAGTAGAATTTTTCGAAAGGTTTCTCTACCATCCCTCTCCTTACACACCCACACTCAAACTTGTTTCACCATTTTTCATCACAAGGAACTAATTAGAAAATCAACTCCCACGGGACAACAGCTCTGATTACCCCTGACTAGAGAAATCGTATTGCCATTTTGTAGGCCTGATACTTTCTGGGTTGTTGAGATAGTACAGAAATTGAGCACAGCACATGGTCCATAGTAAACCCTCAACAGGGCAGGCATATCTCACAGTCTCCTTGTGATTACAATATAAAATCCAAACTCCTCTGCAATGGGCATACACAAAGCTCTGTGTGATTAAGGTCCCCTTCCTTCTACTCAGCAGTGTCTTCTACCACATGCTCCTTGCACATTAAACTCTAGCAACAATGAATGTGCCCTCATCCACCCCTCTAGCCTTCGCTCATGGCCTTCACACATGCCTGGGATGCCTGTATTCTGCTGCTCTGCTTGACAAACATCTTTTCTTTCAAATCTTAAGAGCTATGTTTTCTGAGAAGCCTTCCTTGACTCTCCCAAGCTAACTCAGGGAGTCAAGTCCTGCACTGAAGGAATTTTATTTTCTATTCTAACTGGATGCACTAAAATCAAAGACAGAGACCTCCCCCGACCCCAAGAGTTTCACTCCCCAGTCCGAAATGCTGTGCCTAATTCAAAGAAGACATTTAAAAGATTTATTGAATGAATAAATTCTCTCATTTAATCCTTATGGCCGCCCCATAGAGTGGGTACTTTTATAATCCCGTTGTACAGGTAGTGAAACTTAGCTCAGAAAGGTTAAGGGACTTAGACTACCATGGCTAAGTAGGGGAGCCTGACATCAAATCCAGGAATGTTTACTGCCAAAGCCCTTACTCTTTCTGCCATGCCATACTGTGACTGCCTCTCCATTCAGTGATGATTGGATTAACATTGGGGGATGCAACAAGAAAGTCGTCCGTAGACCAAGGCCACCCCAGAACTCTGTGCACTGCTTTCAAGAAGTCCCCCACCTGCTCTGTGAGTCAGCACAGCTCAAAGTGCACCTTTCAAATAGGCTGGTGTGATTAAGGAGGTTCAATGACTTTTGTCCCTTGTGTGATTATTGTTGTTTGAAAGTAAAGACGGTTTCCTGCATCTGTTAATTTCATGCCTGAAACCTTCTAGACTAGTTTTAGGACTTGGGCTGCACCTGGTTCTCATCAAAGTTTTTATGTCCCTATTAACCCCGTCTCCATTTTCAGATTAGCCTGTGTTTGAAGCTTTAATTTAAGTTTTAATTTTATTCTGCACTGATGGGGGATTCTAAACTCTGTGCTTCTTCAAAACAAGCCCTGCTGGGCCTGTCGGCTATATGGCTCCAGTGGAAATGATCTTCTGCCACATAGCTATAGAAAGTCAAGCGGCAGAAGGAAATTAACCTACTATTTCCACAAAGGGATAGGCTCAGAATTGCCAACAATATTTATGTGGGCATTGTGCTCCCAGATACACTTGGATGGCAGTGAATTGTCAGTTACTATGACAAAATGACGGAAGAAATAAATCTGCCAAGTATGAATAGCTCTCAATGGGCTTCAAGGTTCTCAGGTTAAGGGAACCACAAAGCTGACAGGGGTTGGGCCTCATATCGATATGACCTCCATTGGAGAGCATATAAATTAGCTGAGATGTAGGCAAAGAGATCTGTTCCCCAACATCTCCCCTCCCTAAGCGGAGCATTTTCCAATATTCATATGGAAATGAAAGACCATTTCAGAAGGCCTGGAAGTCCAGCTATGTTAATAACATTCAAATCAGGCCTTTTCTCCAGAAGAAACTTGAAGCCCTTTCTAAAACACACACATACTCTGTTCCAGAGAGGAGGCATGAATTTCACCTTTTCATACAACATTTCCTCCTCCTCATTAGTTCTCTCCCCAGATAAATGATATTAGATTGCACAAAAAGTAATACAAGTAGACAAATCAAGTATGCACCCCACTCTATCTTTCTAGGTAGATATAGATAGATAGATAGATAGATAGATAGATAGATACATAGATAGATAGGTAAATTCCCTCCTTATAGGAAGTGATTTCAGATTGCTCTCTATTGGATTCTAGACCATCCCTGGAGCCTCTCCATTTCAGAGTGATTTTTAAATAAAAGCTTTTTGTGGGTGAACACTCGTTCGAAATAAGTTCCTATTACTAATAAAAAGAAAGATAAAGCCATTCATTCAGGACATCCAAATAACTCATAAAGACTTGGAATCTAGAGCAAGTCATTTAAGAGGAAACAAATGCTGAAAGCCCTAAGATGCTTAATTTTATTTCGATTATCATTGTTTATCTGTGCTGTAATTTTAAGGTGACTCATGTAAATGCTTTATATCAAGCATGTCCAACCTGAGACCCACAGGCTGCATGCGGCCTAGGACTGCTTTGAATGCAGCCCAACACAAATTCATAAACTTTCATAAAGCATTATGAGATTTTTTTGGCAATTTTTTTTTTTCGCTCATCAGCTATCGTTAGTGTTAGTATATTTTATGTGTGGCCAAGACAATTTTTCTTCCAACATGGCCTAGGGAAGCCAAAAGATTGGACATCCCTGCTTTATTATGTAAGCAAACCATAAAATTAAGTTCGGGAAAATTTAATATTCTTTACAAAGAATCATTAAAGAAATTATTATCAGAAAAAAAATATTTCAACTCTCTTTACAAAAAAATCCAAAATTTCTTTTTTTGGTTCTATTTCTTACTATAAGCTCTCTTTGAATTATGCCTCATATATTTAAAATAAACTATGAGGCCAGGTGAGGTGGCTCATGTCTGTAATCCCTGCACTTTGGGAGGCTGAGCTGGGAGGATCACTTGAGGTCAGGAGTTCAAGAACAGCCTGCCAACATGGTGAAACCCCATCTCTACTAAAAATACAAAAATTAGCCAGGCATGGTGGCGCATGCCTGTAGTCCCAGCTACTCGGGAGGCTGAGGCAGGAGAATCACTTGAACCTGGGAGGCGGAGGCTATGGTGAGCTGAGATCGCACTACTGCACTCCAGCCCATGTGACAGAGCAAGACTCTGTCTCAAAAAAAAAAAAAAAACCTGGTCATGTCCCAAGAATAACCACATAGTAGCTAAGGAACCTGGGCTGAACCCCACCCAATTCCAGTAACTGTGTCACAGCAAATGACACTGAGAATTCAGCGATGTCAAGTTGATCATCTTTGTAGTTGTTCAAATACATGAACTCTCCTTTGAAAAGTTATTATGGAGAATAAAAGAAAAAACTCTAAAGAATTGCAAACAGTGTATAATTCAGTATTGAATATTGTATTAGGTCTTAGAAGCAGGAGATTTGACTTAGGCAGATTAAGTCAGGAAAAATATAATGAAATGCATAATTTAGTCTGGGCCTTGAAAAATATGTCCAAATGTAATTTCATGAAATTATTTAATATTTTCAATATGTAAAGAGCTCTTAAAAATAAACAAGACAAGCATGCCAATAGCAAAAAAAAAAAAAGCCAAAGGACTTCAAAGATAATTCATAAAAGGCAAAAATGTAAAGAAACATATTAAAATATTCAACCTAATAATGAAACCTCAAATAATAATACGCTTCCTTCCCCCAACCCCATTCAGTTGGTAGAAAATTTTTTTTTAACTATCATTACCCAGCAGTGAAAATCAGATCATTCTGTATCTTGTTCATGGGAAAGTAAATGAATACAACCATTTTGGACGACAATATGGCAGTATGTATCAAGAACTTAAAAAATGTTATTTAATATTGATGAAATAATCAGAGATGTCCACAAAAATATAATATACTTGTATAACATGGAGCTACTTATAATAGCAAAAAACAGAATTACTAGATGCCCAGTTCTAGGGAATCGATTTAATAATTTATGATATATACGTGTAACATTAGGAAGAATATTTTCAAAGACTTTTTAATGGAATAGGAAAATTTATCTGATATAATAAGTGACTAAAAAGGCAGATAACACATTATATATAAGATTTAATTCTACTTAAAATGTACCTATGCATGTGTATTATATATGTAGATTACATGTGCATTACCAAAAAAAAAATAGCAACTATCTCTGAGTGGTGAGACTATGGATGATTTTTTTTATTTTTATTTTTATTTTTTATTTTTTTTTTTTTTTTTGAGACGGAGTCTCGCTCTGTCGCCCAGGCTAGAGTGCAGTGGCGCAATCTCGGCTCACTGCAAGCTCCGCCTCCCGGGTTCACGCCATTCTCCTGCCTCAGCCTCTCCGAGTAGCTGGGACTACAGGCGCCTGCCACCGCGCCCGGCTAATTTTTTGTATTTTTAGTAGAGACGGGGTTTCACCGTGGTCTCGATCTCCTGACCTCGTGATCCGCCCGCCTCGGCCTCCCAAAGTGCTGGGATTACAAGCGTGAGCCACCGCGCCCGGCCGATTTTTTTTATTTTATAATTTTTGTACATTTCCTAAACTTTCTATATGAACAATAAATATTATTTGTTACTTTGTACATATTGTAGTTGTCTACTTATTCTTACTAACAGAGAAGTAGTGATGCTATTGCTTTCCTTTGTAGAAAATCAATCCCATCTTCTAGAATATCTTCACCTTTGTTGCTATCATCCCATTTGATCAATGATTTATTCTTGGTACTCTAGAAATCTTTCCCAAATGCCAAATTGAGTTAGGAAGCATACATCCTCTTGTTGGATTTTTTTTTTTTTTTTGAGACAGGTTCTCACTGTGTTGCCCAGGCTGGGGCGCAGTAGTGCCATCATAGCTTATTGTAAGCTGCAACTCGTGGGCTTGAACGATTCTCCTGCCTCAGTCTCCTGAGCAGCTGAGAATACAGGCCCACACCACCACGCCCAGCTAATTTTTTATTTTTATTTTTGTAGAGTCAGGGTCTTGCTATGTTTTCGGATCAATTTTATGCAATTTTTTTCTCCTTTCATCTGTATTACCTATTTTGCAAGCCATTGCACAATTTCCAGATCGCTCTAATCTTTCTGGTGACTACGGAGGCAGTCAAAAATGGCACCTAATTAAGAGCATGAACTCAAGTCTCATTGTCCATGTTCTGTAAAACCTCGGGGTGGGTCCTGGAACCAATTCCCCAACTACCTTGAGGAGTGACTGTATGTCCCTCTTGCTCTCCATT
This sequence comes from Symphalangus syndactylus, assembly GCF_028878055.3. NCBI lineage: Eukaryota > Metazoa > Chordata > Mammalia > Primates > Hylobatidae > Symphalangus > Symphalangus syndactylus. Next base: position 36,059,122 of record NC_072428.2, on the reverse strand, counting down.
TGAACTTAATCCACAGAATCAGCTTCTATTAAACATCGAACTTTTTAATCTATGAAACTGTTTATCTTTCTCTCTACAATTCTGGGAAAACTAAGGAGATTCACTCTTTTTGGAGAAGTGATAATTTGATAAGTGGTTGCAGCTTTACTCTAAATGTGGTAATATTTGATCTTTTTCTTTCTCATGCCTTCCTAGAAAAAGAGTAAAACCGAAATAAAGCCTCGTTCATTGCAGTTGACACAGGTGATTATGAATGACTTCAGAAATAAACCCCAGGGTCCTACGAGGCTAAATGACTTAGAGCCCACTCTGCATGACATATACTGTTTACAGTTTTTGAATATTTGAGGGATCTGGTTTGGGAAGCAATGACAAGAAAACCAGATTTTTGCGGTAAAATAAAATAAGAAAGAAGTCAATGGCATTGAATCCTAAAAGTCTCCCAAACAAGAAGCCAGGGTAAGAGATAGGTAGTTCAGCAAAGGTTTCGAATCCTTTTGAACCTTTATAGCCTCTAATCCTTAACACAGGTCTGCTCCCTTGTTGAAATTCATTAACGATCCAAAACAGCTGGGTAAAATATGGAATAATATAGGGTTACTGTTAACTTGTTTAAATTCAGATCAAATCTTAATCTTTTTTGTTGTTGTTGTTCTGGCCTTTTCTGTTTAATTTGCTTCCAAGGTTTTCAGGAGCAGTGATGTGAATTATTCTGCATGTCCTGGATATATTTTAGGCTTTAAAAGAGGCAAGATGCCTCTGACTCTGTGAACAAGAAAAGACTACCCTGAGCAGGATTTTCAGATTTGGTTAGTCTGAAAGTAGTGACTCATATGGGTTATTATTTCCACAAAGACAAAAGACTTGTCTAATTGGACGAGGTGGGTGGCACAACAGGTGGTTTGTATCAAGTCTTGTCTTTGCTTTACAAAAAGCAGAGAAAATGCTCAGGTGAGAAATCTTTCTCCAGCAAAGTTCACAAATTAATTTTCAAGTTGCTGAGTTTTGAAGGAGTGTTAGTGTTTTTAGTGTTAGAAGTTAAAGTTCAAGTATCACCATAACCTACAACTTTGTTTCCTTTTCTATCTTGGCTTAACTGAAATCTGTAAGCCATTGTATTAACCTTTTTTTGTCCCCCACAATTTTCCCTTCTCTAAAACTTCTAGAAAGAGCATCAACATCAAATGAAAACGTTTCCATGAAGAGCCACATTAAATTGACTTATGTAAAGAACACATTACTCATAATTCAGTTAAAATATAAAATATTTAAATTTGGTATCTTATTTTCTCTTGACGAAGAGGTAAATTTGGCACAGATTTATTTAATGGAGGGGTTAAAATACTTTTATAGTTTGTAAGTGACTTTTTTTCCCCACTGCTCAAGAGATAGCCCTATGTTTTGAATGTCTTTTTTTTTTTTTTTAACAAGACAAAAAGTCAAGTATCTTTAACAATGTATGTTGAAGACGGCTCAGGGCCGTCTTTTCATGCTGACAAAGTCAGAGGCATCTTGCCTCTTTTAAAGCCTAAAATCTATCCAGCACATGCAGAATAATTCAAGTCACTGCTCCTGAAAACCTTTGAAGCAAATAGACAGGAAAGTCCAAAAAAAAAAAAAAGATTAAGATTTGATCTGAATTTAAACAAGGATTTTCAGGCCAGGCACAGTGGCTCACGCCTGTAATCCCAGCACTTTGGGAGGCTGAGGCAGGCGGATCACCTGAGGTTAGGAGTTTGAGACCAGCTTGGCCAACATGGTGAAATCCCATCTCTACTAAAAATAAAAAAATTAGCTGGGCTTAGTGGCGCGTGCCCGTAGTCCCAGCCACTCAGGAAGCTGAGGGAGGAGAATCGCTTGAACCTGGGAGGTGAAGGTTGCAGTGAGCTGAGATCGTGCCACTGCACTCCAGCCTGGATGACAGAGTGAGACTCCATCTCAAAAAAAAAAAAAGTGCTTTTAAATTCTAGGACATATTTATATAAATGACATTTGCCCCTACTCTTTTCTTGCTTACAGAGAAGAAATGCCACCCAACCTCCTCAGTTTTGTATTTATTTGACTGATAAAAGAAAAACTTCAGCTGAATTAAATTTAAAGAAGTTTAATTGAGCAATGAACGATTCGTGAATCAAGCAGCTTTCCCAGCCGGAGTAGGCTCAGAGACTCCAGCACAGCCACATGGGAGAAGATTTATGGACAGAAAAAGGAAAGTGAGGCACAGAAGCAGCTGGATTGGTTACAGGTTGGCATTTGCCTTATTTCAACATGTTCAAACAATTGGCTACATTTGGCCAAAAGTCAATGATTGGCACAAGTGTAGGCTATGGTCTGTTTACACCTCTACTTGTTATAGTTCACGATGTACAGAAAAACATTTAGGTTGAACTTAAAATATGTACAGAGGCAACTTTACGCTAAACGTGATTTAACATGACTCTGGAGAATTGTTAATTTGAGTATATTATGAATATAGCCATTTTGTGTAAAAGAAAGCTATGCCTGGTTTTACAGAAACCTAGTTCAAGAAAAATCGGACATATAAAACAGACTAATAAGGAAGTGCTTACTCTTATTAGAAAATTATTCACCTTACAGGATAATCTGCACCAGAGTTCATTTTATCTGTGTGCATCTGAAATATGATTTTCTATTAAAAGCGTGTACTTATTACTGTCTTAAATTTTATTGCATTTGTCTAATTATCCAGATAATTATGGTTTTTAAGAAAGATATGCTTTCACCTGAACTACCCCAAACCTGAGAAATAATGTTATTTATAGAACATTAGAACTGGAAGAGAACTGAGAAACACTTTAATCAAGCTATATGTAGATTTGTTTTTTTAATGTTGAGCTTGCAGTTAGAATGTAGATGCAGGAAAGTTGATCAGCATTATCATCACTTATTCATTTATTCTAGCTCTCATTTTGTAAGCCTGTGTGTGTGCATGTGTGTATTTGGTGTAAGAAGTTGGCTAAAATTTCCCAGCCTAAAAATGATCAAAGGAGTATTTTCCTGATCTGCAGTCAAATGCGCTACCCCTGAGCTATACCTTCTCCTTAAAGGAGTATTTTCTACTACCCCTTTATTCAGCAAGTAGCAAATAAAAAGAAAGGAACCTTAAAGTCTTTATAGGTGACTTTTATTTGAAAAATATATGACATATGACCCACATCTATGTATTAGTTTTAAATGCTATTTGACCTTTGTTATTATTTGTCTTAACAAAACAAAACAAAATCACGCAGTTGTCAGAGGCCTAGGAACCAGAGCAACTCCATCTTAAATAGGAGGTGGGTAAAATGAGGCTGAGACCTACTGGGCGCCATTCCCAGATGGTGAAGGCATTCTAAGTCACAGGATGAGACAGGAGGTCAGCACAAAATACAGATCACGAAGACCTTGCTGATAAAACAGGTTGCAGTAAAGGAGCCAGCTAATACCCACCAAAACCCAAATGGCGACGAGAGTGACCTCTGGTCGTCCTCACTGCCACACTCCCAACAGCACCATGACAGTTTACAAATGCCATGGCAACGTCAGGAAGTTACCCTATATGGTCTAAAAAGGGGAGGTGCGAATTATCCACCCCGTGTTTAACATATCATCCAGAAATAACCATAGAAATGGGCAACCAGCAGCCCTTGGGGCTGCTCTGTCTACGGAGTAGCCATTCTTTTATTCTTTTACTTTATAAATAAACTTGCTTTCACTTTGCACTGCAGACTCACCCTGAATTCTTTCTTATGCGAGATTCAAGAACCCTCTCTTGGGGTCTGGATCAGGACCCCAGTCCTGTGACATATTTCTGGTGACCATGAAGGGACTATAGTGCAGAAGCCCTGACCCAATGGCTACCTTTGGGTAAGTGTTGGGGTCCTGTAACATCTTTCTGGCCACCAAGGAAGCGACTATACTGTGGAAACCCCCGACCCAAAGGCTAACTTTCGGTAAGTGGTGGGGTCTGGTAACATCTTTCTAGGGAACCACAAAAGGGACAATACTAAGGAGACCCCCCCGCCCGACCCAAAGGAAATAGACTGTAGCACTGACTGGATGACTTTGGGTAAGTGGTAGGGTACCCAGGTAAAGAATGGGATTGGGTTAGAGGCCCAACTTAGGGGAGTTAGGGTCTCTCCTAAGACAGAGTGTGTTAGAGGACCATCTTAATAAAAGGCAAGGATGCTTGACTTGAAGTAAGAGGCCCAACTTAGGAGGGTTAGAGTCCCTTCTAAGATTTAGGGGGTTAGAGGCCTCTCCCAGTAAAGTCTCTCTCTGTTAAGAACAGGTTTGGCACTATGGGATGTTAACTGCTGTTCTCTTTGGATTAATCTGCCTTGCACTCTTTGCTGATGGCTGTGGGTGACAGGGTTAGGCATGTACAGGATCTTGGGACATAGGGACCTTTATCCTCCCTAAAAGGGGAAACTAGAGCTAACAGGCTGGCTGGAAAATATCCCTTTGCTACCAAGAAACAGCCGCCTGAACTTTTCAATGTTGCTGCAATGGGTGGGTCTTTCTCGCCTCCCTGAGCATTTCGCCTTTCCCACGCTGCCACAGGCAATGCTTTTCTCTCTCTCCTTTTCCTTTCTTATCTTTTCTATTACTCAGGGCAACCATCTTGCCCAGAGATCACATGTTGAAACTCCAAGTCGGAGGTTGGATTAAAGATGACAGGGCCCATCTGGGGGCAAATTTAAGCCTTGCCAGTTTCATATTGGGTGCTAAGCAGAGTAGCTAACGTTTATGTTTTATCACACGTGTTTTACTCTGGCCAGAATGAAAAAAAGTAATTTTCCTTTATGATGCGGCTTGGCCCCCAGGGCGAGGATGCCACAAACCGGATCACTAGGGCCGTTCAGAGAAAGGGAACCCAGAAGCCTGGCATGCCGGCCAAAGGGTAAGCATTTCTTACCAGTCAGATTGCTGGCTTCTCCCTCTCTCCCTCTGTGCAAATGGTTAAATGAATGGAAAAAACAAAACAAAACAAAAACCAGTGTGTATCTCCTCTGTAAAGTTTTGATTAATGTGAAAAAGAATTCTAAGGCTAGTCTTAAACTGTTGTATTTTGTGCTATGAATTCGTTTTTCTGTAGAATAAAATATGGGCTTAGAATACCTGTAACCCCACGTTTCAAGACGACCCAACAAGCTGGTCAGTAACAAACTTGGCTGCAGGTCCCTGAAACAAACAAAAAAACTGGATGAAGTCTCCACCTTGTTTCATGTCCTTGGGAGCTTGACTTTTTAACCACGTGGTGGTACCTTCTCTTGGTCTCCGCCTTGCAGGGAACAGGAATTTTAGGGTTCATGTCATAGTCAACTCTAAAAATCATATTAAACAGTTAAAACCCTTTACAACCTCAAAATTAACTACTCTAGACTTCTTCTGGGAAAGAAAATGGAGACTGCCTCCTACTGTAACTCAGTAACTGAGGCTTTACACTTTCACAGTGGTGGCCCGGGTTCAATTCCTCACTTGGGAAGTAAATCATTTCTGGCTTAATATCTGCATGACCTTGTCTATTCTCTTCTCTGTGGACTGTCTTAAATTTTCCTTTCTCTATGCACCTAGCAGGTTACCTTTGGTAAAGTTCAGAAGCTAGACATATTGGCTGCTTGGCATGGCTAAAGTCAGGTAATAAGAGATCTGAAAGGATTTCTTTTTTAAAGAGCACTATGGTTAAAAGTCAACTTAACTAAAAGTGGATAAACAAGCTATAGATATAGTTTAAAGGCCTTTATGTTTTTCTCTTCTTGGAACTTGTTTTTCTGGGACTTCTTGGGAAAAACAGAGGAGGTGCCACAGACCCCGTTTTGGGGAAAAATCTGTTTTCCTCATGAAACCCCAAGAATTAAAAACAGATAGATCCCTCTCAAAATCAAAGACTCTGTTCTGTTTTACATTGTGTTATATGACGGTTTTGAGTTTTGGGGATATCAGAAATTACTTCACATTATAAGAGAGCTTTGATGTGTAATTGCTAGGTAGTTAATAGTAATTGCAGAGGGATACTTGACTCTTTGCACACTTGGATCAGAGAAACATGCTCTTGGCCACCTGGAAGATAAGGAAACATCCCTACCCCCTCAGGAGATGAGGATCCGCTGAGGGATGGGCTGATTACCAAATGGGCTGGTTAGCTTTGGGTTGTTTTATAATGAAATACAGAGTAGAAGCACTACACTATCTTCCATAGTATCTCCCTCCTTTTGGGGATCCAGGAACCAGTATAAAATGATACCCTTAATTTTGGGGATCTCTCTTTGCCTTCAGCTGCTTATTTGGCCCTAGAAATGGATGCTTTCCTGGCCCCGTTCTTCCGAGGGCTCTACCCTGAAGCCAGTAATCCAATTAAGAAACCGACCAATGAAAAATCTTACAAGTACTGAATCTTGTGTCCGTGTGTCATACGTGTCATATGTTTATATGTAAAAGAGCTCTAATTAATTGGCTTAGAAAAATGAAAAATTAAATAAAATATTTTGTCAGAAAAATAGAAACTTTAATGCCTTTTTGTTCACGTGACTTTAGTAATCTTTTGGAAATAAAGACAATTTTAAAGATTATTGGTAAAGTAAAATGTCTTCAAAATGTAGGCATGTGGTCTAAATTAAGACCAGATATCAGATTTACTAACTACTTTAAGGTCAAACTGTTTCTTTGACTTTTGAAAATTGTTCAATTTACCTCCCTTAAAGACATTAGATTCTAGATAAGGCCTGGGGACATGTGGAGTTAGCCACACCCCTAACTATACTAGAGAGTCAGCTCTTATCTACACTTCTGCCTGGTGTCCAAGACTAGACTCCACACCTAGTACACAATTAAAATTGCTTACTAACCAGGGTTTTCACCAAAAGTAAAAGTTGCTAAGAGTTAATATTATAACATGTAATTAAAACTACTAAAGAAACAACTTTATATGCAAGGTGTGTGAAGAAAGTAAAATGTGTTTTTGGTGAAATATTATAAGAAGTCATGGGAATGTGGATTTTTTCGGCCTAGAGTACTAAAGGATTGTTTTAAGTGAAAAAAAAATCTAAAAATTTAAACAAGTTGTGGAAGGTTTATAAAGATTAATTGTAAGAGATTCTGTATGTGAACATATTGGCTAAAGTTAAAGGAGTATTATTCAGTTTTTCCATCAACATTGGGATAAAAGCACAACAGGCTTTTCTTAGAGCACTGATTGGATCTTTCACAAAAAAATGTAAAGGGTTATAGAAGGTTTATAAGAATCTTATGGTTAAACATTAAAATTAGGTAAATATGTCTATAAGGTTTTATTAAAAATTGGGTTTAACATTAATAGTACATTAATGTAAAGGTGAAATTTCACTTATTTGATATAAAAACTATACAGGAAGCATTATCAAATATGAAATAGTATTTTGCTTTCTTTGGACTATATTTGCATAAATGTGTTATTAGTATATGTTCCAAAATTATGGGAAACTCCTATAATTCTAATATAACTTAGTGTATGTTATTAATACTTATAATTGTTATGTAAAATTTTGTGTGCCATAGAAGTAACCAAATGTCCTTATCAATTGTGGCTTTAACAGTGGCTGTCCTAAAACTTTTTATCTTCCACAGACAATTGTTGTCTTGTTTTAATCCTCTTTAGAAGGTGGTTTATAATCAACTATAGAACTCTAACAGATGTTCCCAAATAAAGGTTTCTAATAACTTTGGAAAATTATAACATTAGAATAGAGGAAATAACTTTCAGAACTCTCATGAAGAACTGGAATGTTCATGAATATCAAATAGAAGAGGAGTTAATGGAATTAACTGAACCAATAAAAAACTGAAGCAATCTTTTAACTTTGCTTAAAACACTACTAATCCTTTGTTTTGTTTTTCAGAGTCAAGGAAACTTTTAAGCTATTTACAGCTTGTAACAATTGAGTAAAGTATACTACTGTGAACAAAATTTAGAACATATTTGTTTCTTTCTACTTGATTTCTCCAGAGTTTAGAAACTAGCTGTGAGTATTCTTATGGCAATATAGTTATTTACATAAGTACAATAAGATTCTGTTTTCTTTTGTAGCAGGACACAATTGGAGAAATTGGTTAATTTTACTAAGACTTTGACTAGAATGGTGTACTTTCCTTTAAGGAATCAAACTTAACTTGTAAAGGCCTGTGGGCAACTAGCCTCATACCTTCCCTACACAGTCCCTGTATAGGGTTTCTGACCTGTGTTATGTAAAGAATGTCACTTTCTCACAGGTCCAGGAGCCCCAAGTTATCTTGGGACCTCAAAAGGAGAAGAATTTACCCAACTCATAGGCATTTGAGGGTACAAACCCATGGCAGGACTCGACTTTAAAAAAGTCTTATCTGAGATTCCTTATGAAACAGAGTTCCATCAAACCCAATTAAAAAGCCTATGTGAGAAGGGGAACATCACACTCCGGGGACTGTTGTGGGGTGGGGGGAGGGGGGAGGGACAGCATTAGGAGATATACCTAATGCTAAATGACAAGTTAATGGGTTCAGCACACCATCATGGCACATGGATACATAGGTAACAAACCTGCACATTGTGCACATGTACCCTAAAACTTAAAGTATAATAATAATAATTTTAAAAAAGCCTATGTGAAAAATAATTATTCTTATTACACTTTATACAAATAATCAGGCCAAGTATAATAAAACAAATCAGTCTTACTATGATTTGCCTTTAATAAAAATGAGAAACTGGAGAGAGAGAAATATGTTTCAAAAACTATGTTATACTTTCTAGTCTCACCGGTTGTTTTTAAGTTTGTTTCTACAATTTAGGCTAACCCTACTTATTCCTGTAAACCAACCAGGGCTCTCTTATTATTACACAGAAGAAACAAGAGGGACAGGTAATGTAAAAATCTGGATCAGTATTCTAATTCTGAATATATCAGAATCAAGTAACAACCCCATACCAACTTAGTTCTAACAGCTGCCCAGTTCATGAAAAGCCTTCTAATTTAATTTACTTAGAATAACTTTACTTATTTTACATTACTCTTGTGGAATATATTACTATTCTACTCTTCGTGTAGAAATACAGGACAAACTTATTGAATGTTTTCTTAAATTAAACATTTATTAATATTCCAGATATCACCTTTTGTCAAAACTCAAGAGTTGTGAATAGACCTTACCATACTGATACTTTCTTTTTTTCTTTTTTCCTTTTTCTTTTGTTTTTTGAGTGGGAGTCTCGCTCTGTCACCCAGGCTGGAGTGCAATGGCACAATCTTGGCTCACTGCAACCTCCACCTCCTGGGTTCGAGCAATTCTCCCTGCTTCAGCCTCCAGAGTAGCTGGGATTACAGGCTCCTGCCACCACACCCAGCTAATTTTTGTATTTTTAGTAGAGACAGGGTTTCACCATGTTGGCCAGGCTGGTCTCAAACGCCTGACTTCAGGTGATCCACCTACCTCAGCCTCCCGAAGTGCTGGGATTACAGGCATGAGCCACCGCGCCCAGCCACCATAGTGATACTTTCTGATTGAACTCCTCTCTACCCTGAATGCAAGAAACCCTCATAGTGAGACAGGAATATCATCACCCCTACTCAGCCTAAAGAAGTTACAGAAGATGGATCTTCCTCCCTCTACAACCCTTAAGATTAATGATTTTCTTATAAAAGGGAGAGAGGAGATGTCAGAGGAGTGTGAACCAGAGCAATTCCATTTTGAATAGGAGCTGGGTAAAATGAGGCTGAAACCTACTGGGCTGCATTCCCAGACAGTTAAGGCATTCTAAGTCACAGGATGAGATGGGAGGTCAACACAAAATACAGGTCATGAAGACTTTGCCGATAAAACAGGCTGCAGTAAAAGCACCAGCTAAAACCCACCAAAACCCAAAGTGCGACGAGAGTGACCTCTGGTTGTCCTCACTGCTACACTCCCAACAGCGCCAATGCAGTTTACAAATGCCATGGCAAGTCATGAAGTTTCCCTATGTGGTCTAAAAAGGGGAGGCATAAATAATCTACCCCTCGTTTAACATATCATCATCCAGAAATAACCATAAAAATGGGCAACCAGCACCCCTCAGGACTGCTGTATCTATGGAGTAGCCGTTCTTTTATTCCTTTACTTTCTTAATAAACTTGCTTTCACTTCTCACTGCAGACTTGCACTGAATTCTTTCTTACATGAGATACAAGAACCCCCTGTTGGGGTCTGGATCAGGACACCTTTCCTGTAATACAGTCACCCTCACTCTACTCCCTTCTCATCGCTTTATCTTTAAACCTCTAATTTGAGATATCTTTTAAATCTATCCCAGTGTCTCTCACTGTCCTGAAGATAAACACACCTCAAGCCATGCACACCAAAAAGAACTGGTTGGAGAAGGAGAAAGGAGGTTTGTTGTTGTTTTTTGAGGGAGAGTCTCACTCTGTCACCCAGGCTGGAGTGCAGTAGCGCGATCTCAGCTCACTGCAGCCTCCGCCTCTTGGTGCAAGCGATTTTCATGTCTCAGCCTCCCGAGTAGCTGGGATTACAGGCATTTGCCACGGCACCAGGCTAATTTTTGTATTTTAGTAGAGACAAGGTTTCACCATGTTGGCCAGGCTGGTCTTGAACTCCTGACCCCAGATGATCCACCCGCCTCAGCCTCCCAATCACTCCTGCTAGGATTACAGGCGTAAGCCACCGGGCCCGGTCAGAAACGAGGCTTTTTACCAACAAATTTTTAAAAGAAACATAACAAAGCAAAGAATTTTGCCATGGGCAGTGGCAAAGTATCTGCTTGTGCTGTTTCTGACTCCATAAAAATCATGTTCAGAAATGGTAAAAAGGCTAATGAAGGTCAAACAAGAAGAGACAGAATCTTCGCAAGAATGCGAAGGTGGCGCATTCAGGGTTTTCTGGACGTCAGGAAGGGACCGCGGTGGGGTGCTTTAGAAGTGGCCGGAGCCCGCCCCTGCACGCAGCTCGCGCCCAAAGCGCCTGGACGCTCTCCTAGGACCTTTTGCACTCTGACCGCTCGACAAAAACACCCTTTTGAAAAATGGTATTCACTGGGCTGTCAGAATTAAGGAACACCAAATTAAGGCTAATAAAACCGTGTTGGGCTCAGAACTGAGCCTTGGTTTTAATCCCGATGCTTTGGATTAATACCAGGCGCTAATTTCAAACATTCAGGGCAGCTCTTTGGAAGAAATAAAGAAGACAAGAACGTCATACAGATTTATTAAGCAAACATTTGTGTTTGTTTATGCTGGAAGAGCTGGGGGGTTGCGTTTTTGGCCAAGAGCACCCCTAACAAGAAAGTGCGAAGGGAGTCATTGCGAAGGCAGCCAAAGACAGAAACAGCGCCCTGCAGGTTTTTCCCAAGTCCTCCTGGGAAAGGCGAGCCTGAGAGGGAGAGGAGCTTTTCACCGAAAGGTATTTTGCAGAGGGCGGGAGGGAGCTCCCCGCTTCCAGCTCCCGGAGTGGCCTGGAGCCTGTGCCCAAAGGTAGGCATGGTGGAGCGGTTGGAATCTGGTTCCCAGCAACCAGCCAGGGTCTTGTGAACAACCCTTTAGCCGTCAGAAGTTCTCCCCAAAGGGTGCTTGGAGAGGGCTGGCCTTTGAGTGGAGTTTATGTTGCAATTGTTCTTTCCAGTCCAATGTGAAAGCAAAGGGCACAATTGGGCCTACTGGCCTGCGGGTTGTCGGTGCGTTTCAGACTCTCGGCTGGGAAATCATGCACCCGTGTCGCATTCCCACTCCAGACGCCTCAGTTTTGAGGCGCAATGGGGCCTTTGGCCTGATCGTACTCTTCCTTTTAGGCCCTTTGGCCTAGAGGCCAGAGCCGGGGTCTGCAGAGACGCGGGCACTCTCTGTCCCCGCGAGCCCCACTACTGGGTTGCTTTGCGCCGGTTGCTTCGGGCCGGCCGCCCTTCTTATTTCAGTACAAAAGGTTTGAGGTGCATTGCTTTCTTTGGCGTAAAGCCCTTGCCGGGTCAGAGTGAAATCTCCGCCTTTTTTCAGGAGCATTGCAACACAAAAGGTTTAAGGGGGGAAATTGTTAAAAGGAAGCCCTTTTCTCTTTAGGCTGAATGCAGTGGGGAGATTAAAACTTTCATTGAGATTTTGTTGTATTCATGGTGGTGGGGCCCTGAATAGGGCTGGGCTAAAGCCCCCTGCGCTGGTGTGTGCCCTTTTATCTCCGGCACATCTTCAGACACAGGTTGTTTTGCACTTGAAAGAGGGGAATGTGGGATTTTGACAGCTGATATTGGCCTCTGAACTCTTGATGGGGATTTTCTAATTAACCCCAAGTACCCATCAGGTGGCCAACCAGGAATGATTTCTGTCAGAAAGGGCAAAAAGTTTCCCATTTTGAGCAAATGGAAGGGGGAATAGTTAACATCCAGAGTAAGGAAATGTAGAAAGCCTCAGTGCAGAATCCGAAAAGCCAGCTGTCTGCAGGTTGGGTTGGGTGAAGTGTGGGGACATCAGTAAGAGAGGCTGTTAAGCACCATTTTAGCATCATCAGATTCAGAACACTTGGGAAAGTAAACGTGGTTCCTGAGACTCAGAGAAAATGACTCCCTGTGCTTTAGGAAGCCAAGATCAGCTGAGAAGCTTGGGTGAAGAGCTCAAGCTCTTAGTTTTACCATTAGGTCTACATGAGAGATTCCCGTTTGTTTGTTTATTGTAATTCTAGTTCCTACTTAAGACTCTTGGCCAAGACCCTAACATACCATACATGAACTGAAATAAATTCCACATGGTTTTAGAGAAAGCACCTCCAGTTGTAGAAATGGCATATCAGCCTTTGTAAATGGAGCGAGAACTACTGATTCATTGGCTCCAAAGCAAAACCATGTGGCTTGTTTTGGAACAAGTCCTCAGAACGAATAATAAGTTTGAAGTTTGGATGATGAGCTGCCAAGCTCTAAGTCCCTTGGGGATCCAGATTCAGTGTTTTGGGGGATATGGTCCCTGGAAGGTACATGGTTGAACAGGGCCCCACACAGGTGATTCTTCTGATTGGGCCAAGCTCTAAGGCAGTGTTTCCCAGGTTTCTCTTATGATAACAACACTAAGCTTGTTTAAAGAAAAAACAAACAAATTTTGGGTGTCCATCTTCATACTGAAACAAAACTCCGGTGGATAGATTATGGGGAAAAATGTATATTTTTAACAAGCTTCTCAGAGGGCTATGAAGGCCCCCAAATCTCCTGATTTTTTTGCTATGCCACTGGTTGCTGCTTCTCAGCCTTACAGATTCCTTTTTAAAATTTAAAATTTATTTTTAGTTGATAAATAATTGTATGTGTGTATGGAGTACAGTGTGATGTTTTGATATATGTACACATTATAGAAAGAGTCACTTGAGCTAATTAACAGATGCCTTTTCATCCCCCTGACCTCAAAATGTTGGCGAGCACCATGGCTCAGTCTTGGGAATATTGCTTGGGAACAAGGGGGAACATTGCTTCAATGATCATGACTTAAAAAAAAATGGTTTTAGGCTTGAAATAGCTTATACAATTCTAATAAAGACTACTTAACAATAAGCTCTTAAAATTCCTGAAAAACACAATCAGTGAAAACTTGTATTCACACAGGAAACATAAGTTAAACTATTTTTCTAATCACTCAAAAATTTTAATAATTGCAGTTAAATTTTAGAACTTTTAGTGCTAAAATCTTTGATATTTTAAATGAATTTCAAATCCAATCAAATGTTTTCATTTACTGTATTTACGTGTTCATTCAACAAATATTTATTGAAGATTACTATGTTCAGGTACTGTTCTAGCCACATAAATACGAAGTGCCTCAAAATAATGCAACTCTAATTTGCAGAGTCTGCTTGCCTAACACACCGGCTCATTTGTTACAATATGTCGTCTGACATATGGGAAAGGACAGGGTAGAAACCACCACCTGGAGATGCACCTGTGTGGTCTCTAGCTCCCGCCTCCTTGGTCTGTGCTCTGGGCTCCTTGGGCACCTGAAATTCCTCTAGTATCTCCATGGGTGCCCTGCAGCTGACTGTGAAAGGAGAAATCCAGGCCGTGCTCAACTCTCTGGGAAGGTCAGTGAGGGCCAGACACTGCTCATCAGTTTGTTGCCTTTGGGAATCATGAAACTGCTGGGCATGACATCAAGCCTTGCTCAGTAGGGCCGCTTTCTAAGGGTGCTTCAGTAGATCCCATAAAGCCAGAGGTAGCTATCCCAGGGCCTCTAGTGGCCACCCTCACAGCCTAACATGATGCTACCTGTGGGTGCCACAGCACGTTGGGTAAGGTGCTGTAACCCAACCAGTTCTAGTCAATGAGCAGAACTATTATGAACTGACTTGTGCCCTCCCAAAATTCATATGTTGAAGCCATAACTTCCAATGTGACTACATTTGGAGAAAGGGTCTTTAAGGAGGTAACTAAGGTTAAATGAAGTCATGGGGTGGGGCCCTAATTCAGTGTGACTGGTGTTCTTCTAAGAAAAGGGAGAGACACCAGGGATGCAAGTCCGCAGAGCAAAGGGCAAGTGAGGACACAGCAAGAAGGCTGCCCTCTGCAAGCCAGGGAGAGAGGCCTCGGGAGAAACCAAACTTGCCAACACTCATCTCTCGGACTTACAGCCCCTAGAACTATGAGAAAATAAATTTCTGTTGATTAACCCACTCAGTCTAAGGTATTTTATTATGGCACCCCCAGCAGACTAATACAAGAATGGAGCCAAATGCAGTGGTTTTCAATCTTGGCTCCCTATTAGGATCACTGAGGAGCTTTAGGCAAATGCCTGGGTTCTACCCTCAGAAATTCTGATTTGATTGGCCAGCTGTGTAACCTGCCTATCAGGACACTTAAGAAGTTCCACAGGTGAGGCTAATGTGTAGCCAAGGTAAGAATCACTGGGGCAATAGATAGAAGTTTTAAGGAGACAGATTTAATTTTATCTGAAAATAATCCAAACCTTTGTCTTGGGTCAACTAATTAGTACCTGGTATTAATCCAAAGCATCAGGATTAAAACCAAGGCTCAGTTCTGAGCCCAACACGGTTTTGTTGGCCTTAATTTGGTGTTCCTCAATTCTGACAGCCCAGTGAATACCACCTTTTCAAAAGGGTGTTTTTTTCAAGCGTCCAGCGTTCAAAAGGTCCTAAGGGAGCGTCCAGGCGCTTTCTGCGTGAGCTGCGTGCAGGGGTGGGCTCCGGCCCCTTCTAAAGCTGCCCCCGCAGTCCCTGCCTGACGTCCAGAAGACCCTGAATGTGCCCCTTTTGCCTGTGATTCTGTCTCTTCTTGTTTGACCTTCGTTAGCCTTTTTACCATTTCTGGTCCTGGCGCAGTGACTCACGCCTGTAATCCCAGCACTTTGGGAGTTGGAGGAGGGCGGATCATCTGAGGTCAGGAGTTTGCGACCAGCCTGGCCAATATGGTGAAACCCTGTCTCTACTAAAAATACAAAAATTAGCCGGGCATGGTGGCACGCACCTGTAGTTCCAGCTACTGGGAGGCTAAGGTAGAAAAATCACTTGAACCCAGGAGGCAGAGGTTGCAATGAGCCGAGATCGTGCCACTGCACTCTAGCCTGGGTAACAGAGCGAGACTGTGTCTCAAAAAAAAAAAAAAAAAAAAAAAAATTGTGAGACTTTCATCCTGAAAAGTATTTAAGCAGAGATTGGAAATAGTGTAGGGGTTTTGGGGGAGAGTTTAGACCAGATGACCAGGATGCCATTCCTACTGGCAGATGACCATCCACGTCATCATCCTCAACATTCATTCTCACTTCCACCTGACCCCACACTTGAGCACCCTGGATTGATCTCTTACTGTGTCATTTCTGATCCCCACCACTTATTTTCTCAGTTGCCTTATTTGGGTGTGTTTCTCTGTGGACTTCCAGGTCCTTACCATTAAAAGAAGAGGCTAAACTTGATGTGTTCTAAGGTCTTTTCCAGATATCAGATTTCTTAATTTTAACCACATAAAAATATAGCTTCCTGATTGAAATAGGAGATGAGAATTAAGCTGGCAACTTCAAGCCATATCAAGTTCCTCTCCAAGAGAAAGACAGATTTAGCCAATGAGCTATGCTTATTTCTACACAAATTGAATTAGTGGAAAATGAAAGCATCACCTGCTGGAGCTGGCCATGACAGATCTAGGCTTTCTTAGAATGACTGCCTGGGAAAGCATACATGTGTCATGAGTGCACCTGCCAGCCTCGTTTGTAGTTTTTTGCTGCTAGATGCTTACCATCCTATAAGTCAGCACAGAAGAGAAAAGCAGTATTGGGCATGAGGATGATCTCTATACACCCTCTAATCAGTGCTAAAAACTGTGGACTCTTCGGGAAGGGGAGACATCAGAGGCCTTTCTGCTGTTAACCCTCAGGGCCTTGCCTGGAATTTGCCTTCCAGTATATTTTGTTCCTGATGGCCATGGATTTGGGGTCTCGGCCTGCTCTTGGGACTTAGAGTCCTGCCCCTAGCTCTTCCCTTTGGGATTCTCCCTTTCCTAAGTACAATTGCAGTAGGGTGCATCTCACTCTGTTGCACATTTTATGCCACATCTGAAACTAGACATAATACTTTGGCATTAAACAGTTTTATCACTGATAATGTGCAGAAACGGTGGAAAGTAACAAAAGTGATCAACTTGAACATAGTGCAGTGATTTTAAGTCTTACAGGATTTTAGAATCAAAGCCTATGAACTAGTCTTCTTGCTTCTTTCTGAGATGAAAACTAAAAACTCAGCTGCACTTTCATCCTCTGCATTTATCATCATCAGAATGGACATCACCAACTGTCCCTACTCCCTGCAGACCTCTCAGATACCATCAGTCAGGATACTCCAGAGAAACAGACCAATTAGATAAATAGATCAGATTAGACAATTGCTATAAATATAAATGTAGATAGATACACATGTATACATATTCATATGTATTTATATATATACATACACATATATGTGTGTTAAGATATTTATTTTTAAAAATTGGCTCATGAGATTGTGGAAGCTGCAAGTTTGAAATCTATAGGGCAGGCTGTCAGGCTGGAAACTAAGGTAGGAGTTGCTGTTGCAGTCTTGAGACTGAATTTCTTCTTTGGGAAACTGCAGTTTTTGCTTTTAAGGCTTTCAACTGATTAGATGAGGGTCATCCATATTATCGATGGCAACCTCTTTTATTTAAAGTGAACTGATTGTATATCATAATCACATCTACAGAACATATTCACAGCAATATCTAGCTTAGAGTTTGATTAAATAACTGGTTGCTGTAGCCTAGCTAAGTTGACATATAAAGCTAGCTATCACAGACACTAAGTAGCTAGCAACTTCTGGGTCCAACTTTTGCTTTGGGCTTGGTAATCTCTTGGGCATTGGGAAAAAAACATATCTGGCCTTGGTTTCTTTTTCTTAAATGATCTGGCCTGTCCGTGGACATTGCCCCATTGAAAAACTGGTTTTGATCTCTTTGGTCAAAGCCAAAGAGGCATGGAACCATAGAATGATATTGATGAAAAGGACTTGAAAAATGACCTATTCAAGCCCCTCAACTTACAAATAAGGAGATGGAAGCCTAACAAGAAGAGGCTATTTAAAGCCATTTATAAGGACAATAGCCAAAAGACTATGACCCATGATCACACAAGGTCACTAGAGCCTTGAAATGCCTTGTAACAATAATTGCCATGTTTTCCTAAACATAGCACTCGGGGACAATATGCTGGCCTGGGCATGGGCACCATCAGGCATATCATCAGGAGTGTTCACCAGTTGCCTACAAAAGAGGCTTCTGGAGATTAGGCCTTAGCTAGATTACAACCTGTTGGCATCTAGTGAATGTCACGTACTCTGAAAGTAGAAACACACTGGAAGATGTCGAAATAAAACCATATAAGAGAAAAGGTGGAACTCCTCTGAGGAAAGAGGGAGGAAAACTGGTGACTGATCAAGGAGATCATGCCAGAACTTTAGAGCCTCCCTGCATTGTTCACAACTGGATTGGCCACCTCTTTGGCAGCCGTTATGTGGGAACACCTGGATAGGTGGATGAATATGTGTGTGCATGCGCTACAGCACCTGAGCTACTCTGTAAGATGTGAGCATGTGTGTAACACCTGAATGCCTGTGTTGTTACATCCCTATGTGTGAGCTGTCAATGAATGCTTGCAACACTGAGTGGGAGGTAAAACGCTGGACTGAGGGTGTTTAACATTGGAATTTCTGTGGTACTATCAGGGTATGTGTAACAATTCCCTCCCCATCACACTCAGCAAATGGCCCCATTTTGGAAAGAAATAGGAGCTATCAGATGAGAACTCTCCCAACTTCCTGCTTTGCTGCCTCCACTCCCACCAGCTTCTGTACTCATCCTCTGCATCTTCTCTATAATAGGGAAATATTTCACCTTCTGTCTAAAACCAAAACCTCTACCTGTGCTCCAATACCACTGGATTCTGTCTGTTCAGGAAATGTCCCTATTGTTTCTCCTTTTCCATCTCTTGGGTTTCCAACCTCTATCTCCTGGATCTTTCTCTTTATTGTTTAAATGTGCTCAATTCTGTGCCATCTGAAACAACAACAACAACAACAACAGAAAACCCAACCTACTGCAGTTGCTGTCTCTCCTTCCTCCCTCTTCACAGCCAAACTTCTCAGAAGCTCTCTCCATCCTCATTGTTCCATTTTCCCACCTGCCACTCACCTCTCAACCACTCCAGTCCAGCATGTAGCCTCATCATTCTATCAAAAGAGTGCTCGATAAAGCCATCAGTGACCTCTGGGCCACTAAATCCAAAGGGCATTTTTTTTTCCAATGAGCATTTTCATATTTTATTTTGACTTCTCAACAGCAGTAAACACTTCTCACCATGCTGTCCTGAAAGCATTCTTTCTCTTTCTCTATTTGGCTCCCCAAATAGAACATGTCTGGATTTCCTCCTCTCTGTCTGACTTTTCTTTCTCCCTCTCATTTATTGGCTCATCCTCCTCCATGAAGTCCTTTAAATGCTGACATTTTTCAAAGTTCTTGAGCCCCCTTCCCTTCAAACACTAGACTCTCTCCCTATTTGAGGCTATCTATGCCATGACTTCAACTTCCCAAGTGATCCTCCAGTATAAATCTCTAACCCAAATATCCCCTATGAGCTCTTGCATATCTAGCAGCCTGTTAGCATCTCCACTTAGATGTTTTCATGCTGTCTCAAACTCAACATGCCTAAATTTCATCTCATGCATTCCTGCCTCCCCTGCCCTTAAGACAACAGCAGCACCAACAAGAACCAGTTTGGTCTTCCTCTAGTGTCTTGTTTTCTTTGAGTGAATGGTATAAGCATCCATCAAACTATATAGGAGGAAATCTAGGAGACATCCTTGACATCCCTACTCCCCATCATCTCCTAAGCCACTCTCGAATCCACCCCTACATCTCCACTGTCTACATCTCCACTGTCACTGCATTAGCCCAAGTCTCCATCTTGCTCCTACCTCAGCAGTTGCTTTCTTTTTTTTTTTTTTTTTTATTATACTTTAGGGTTTTAGGGTACATGTGCACAATGTGCAGGTTTGTTACATATGTATCCATGTGCCATGTTGATTTCCTGCACCCATTAACTCGTCATTTAGCATTAGGTGTATCTCCTAATGCTGTCCCTCCCCCCTCCCCCCACCCCACAACAGTCCCCGGAGCGTGATGTTCCCCTTCCTGTGTCCATGAGTTCTCATTGTTCAATTCCCACCTATGAGTGAGAACATGCGGTGTTTGGTTTTTTGTCCTTGCGATAGTTTACTGAGAATGATGTTTTCCAGTTTCATCCATGTCCCTACAAAGGACACGAACTCATCATTTTTTATGGCTGCATAGTATTTCATGGTGTATATGTGCCACATTTTCTTAATCCAGTCTATCGTTGTTGGACATTTGGGTTGGTTCCAACTCTTTGCTATTGTGAATAGTGCCGCAATAAACATACGTGTGCATGTGTCTTTATAGCAGCATGATTTATAGTCCTTTGGGTATATACCCAGTAATGGGATGGCTGGGTCAAATGGTATTTCTAGTTCTAGATCCCTGAGGAATCGCCACACTGACTTCCACAATGGTTGAACTAGTTTACAGTCCCACCAACAGTGTAAAAGTGTTCCTATTTCTCCACATCCTCTCCAGCACCTGTTGTTTCCTGATTTTTTAATGATGGCCATTCTAACTGGTGTGAGATGGTATCTCACTGTGGTTTTGATTTGCATTTCTCTGATGGCCAGTGATGAGGAGCATTTCTTCATGTGTTTTTTGGCTGCATAAATGTCTTCTTTAGAGAAGTGTCTGTTCATGTCCTCTGCCCACTTTTTGATGGGGTTGTTTGTTTTTTTCTTGTAAATTTGTTTGAGTTCATTGTAGATTCTGGATATTAGCCCTTTGTCAGATGAGTAGGTTGCAAAAATTTTCTCCCATTCTGTAGGTTGCCTGTTCACTCTGATGATAGTTTCTTTTGCTGTGCAGAAGCTCTTTAGTTTAATGAGATCCCATTTGTCGATTTTGGCTTTTGTTGCCATTGCTTTTGGTGTTTTAGACATGAAGTCCTTGCCCACGCCTATGTCCTGAATGGTATTGCCTAGGTTTTCTTGTAGGATTTTAATGGTTTTAGGTCTAACATATAAGTCTTTAATCCATCTTGAATTAATTTTTGTATAAGGTGTAAGGAAGGGATCCAGTTGCAGCTTTCTACATATGGCTAGCCAGTTTTCCCAGCACCATTTATTAAATAGGGAGTCCTTTCCCCATTTCTCGTTTTTGTCAGGTTTGTCAAAGATCAGATAGTTGTAGCTATGCGGCATCATTTCTGAGGGCTCTGTTCTGTTCCATTGATCTATGTCTCTGTTGTGGTACCAGTACCATGCTGTTTTGGTTACTGTAGCCTTGTAGTATAGTTTAAAGTCAGGTAGCGTGATGCCTCCAGCTTTGTTCTTTTGGCTTAGGATTGACTTGGCGATGCGGGCTCTTTTTTGGTTCCATATGAACTTTAAAGTAGTTTTTTCCAATTCTGTGAAGAAAGTCATTGGTAGCTTGATGGGGATGGCATTGAATCTATAAATTACCTTGGGCAGTATGGCCATTTTCACGATATTGATTCTTCCAACCCATGAGCATGGAATGTTCTTCCATTTGTTTGTATCCTCTTTTATTTCATTGAGCAGTGGTTTGTAGTTCTCCTTGAAGAGGTCCTTCACATCCCTTATAAGTTGGATTCCTAGGTATTTTATTCTCTTTGAAGCAATTGTGAATGGGAGTTCACTCATGATTTGGCTCTCTGTTTGTCTGTTATTGGTGTACAAGAATGCTTGTGATTTTTGTACATTTTTTTTTTCTTTTTTTTTTTATTATGCTTTAGGGTTTTAGGGTACATGTGCACAATGTGCAGTTTTGTTACATATGTATCCATGTGCCATGTTGATTTCCTGCACCCATTAACTCGTCATTTAGCATTAGGTGTATCTCCTAATGCTGTCCCTCCCCCCTCCCCCCACCCCACAACAGTCCCCGGAGTGTGATGTTCCCCTTCCTGTGTCCATGAGTTCTCATTGTTCAATTCCCACCTATGAGTGAGAACATGCGGTGTTTGGTTTTTTGTCCTTGCGATAGTTTACTGAGAATGATGTTTTCCAGTTTCATCCATGTCCCTACAAAGGTCACGAACTCATCATTTTTTATGGCTGCATAGTATTCCATGTTGTATATGTGCCACATTTTCTTAATCCAGTCTATCGTTGTTGGACATTTGGGTTGGTCCCAACTCTTTGCTATTGTGAATAGTGCCGCAATAAATATACGTGTGCATGTGTCTTTATAGCAGCATGATTTATAGTCCTTTGGGTATATACCCAGTAATGGGATGGCTGGGTCAAATGGTATTTCTAGTTCTAGATCCCTGAGGAATCGCCACACTGACTTCCACAATGGTTGAACTAGTTTACAGTCCCACCAACAGTGTAAAAGTGTTCCTATTTCTCCACATCCTCTCCAGCACCTGTTGTTTCCTGATTTTTTAATGATGGCCATTCTAACTGGTGTGAGATGGTATCTCACTGTGGTTTTGATTTGCATTTCTCTGATGGCCAGTGATGAGGAGCATTTCTTCATGTGTTTTTTGGCTGCATAAGTGTCTTCTTTTGAGAAGTGTCTGTTCATGTCCTCTGCCCACTTTTTGATGGGGTTGTTTGTTTTTTTCTTGTAAATTTGTTTGAGTTCATTGTAGATTCTGGATATTAGCCCTTTGTCAGATGAGTAGGTTGCAAAAATTTTCTCCCATTCTGTAGGTTGCCTGTTCACTCTGATGATAGTTTCTTTTGCTGTGCAGAAGCTCTTTAGTTTAATGAGATCCCATTTGTCGATTTTGGCTTTTGTTGCCATTGCTTTTGGTGTTTTAGACATGACGTCCTTGCCCATGCCTATGTCCTGAATGGTATTGCCTAGGTTTTCTTGTAGGATTTTAATGGTTTTAGGTCTAACATATAAGTCTTTAATCCATCTTGAATTAATTTTTGTATAAGGTGTAAGGAAGGGATCCAGTTGCAGCTTTCTACATATGGCTAGCCAGTTTTCCCAGCACCATTGATTAAATAGGGAATCCTTTCCCCATTTCTTGTTTTTGTCAGGCTTGTCAAAGATCAGATAGTTGTAGCTATGCGGCATCATTTCTGAGGGCTCTGTTCTGTTCCATTGATCTATGTCTCTGTTGTGGTACCAGTACCATGCTGTTTTGGTTACTGTAGCCTTGTAGTATAGTTTAAAGTCAGGTAGCGTGATGCCTCCAGCTTTGTTCTTTTGGCTTAGGATTGACTTGGCGATGCGGGCTCTTTTTTGGTTCCATATGAACTTTAAAGTAGTTTTTTCCAATTCTGTGAAGAAAGTCATTGGTAGCTTGATGGGGATGGCATTGAATCTATAAATTACCTTGGGCAGTATGGCCATTTTCACGATATTGATTCTTCCAACCCATGAGCATGGAATGTTCTTCCATTTGTTTGTATCCTCTTTTATTTCATTGAGCAGTGGTTTGTAGTTCTCCTTGAAGAGGTCCTTCACATCCCTTGTAAGTTGGATTCCTAAGTATTTTATTCTCTTTGAAGCAATTGTGAATGGGAGTTCACTCATGATTTGGCTCTCTGTTTGTCTGTTATTGGTGTACAAGAATGCTTGTGATTTTTGTACATTAATTTTGTATCCTGAGACTTTGCTGAAGTTGCTAATCAGCTTAAGGAGATTTTGGGCTGAGACAATGGGGTTTTCTAGATATACAATCATGTCATCTGCAAACAGGGACAATTTGACTTCCTCTTTTCCTAATTGAATACCCTTTATTTCCTTCTCCTGCCTGATTGCTCTGGCCAGAACTTCCAGCACTATGTTGAATAGGAGCGGTGAGAGAGGGCATCCCTGTCTTGTGCCAGTTTTCAGAGGGAATGCTTCCAGTTTTTGCCCATTCAGTATGATATTGGCTGTGGGTTTGTCGTAGATAGCTCTTATTATTTTGAGATATGTCCCATCAATACCTAATTTATTGAGAGTTTTTAGCATGAAGGGTTGTTGAATTTTGTCAAAGGCCTTTTCTGCATCTATTGAGATAATCATGTGGTTTTTGTCTTTGGTTCTGTTTATATGCTGGATTACATTTATTGATTTGCGTATGTTGAACCAGCCTTGCATCCCAGGGATGAAGCCCACTTGATCATGGTGGATAAGCTTTTTGATGTGTTGCTGGATTTGGTTTGCCAGTATTTTATTGAGGATTTTTGCATCAATGTTCATCAAGGATGTTGGTCTGAAATTCTCTTTTTTGGTTATGTCTCTGCCAGGTTTTGGTATCAGGACGATGCTGGCTTCGTAAAATGTGTTAGGGAGGATTCCCTCTTTTTCTATCGATTGGAATAGTTTCAGAAGGAATGGTACCAGTTCCTCCTTGTACCTCTGGTAGAATTCGGCTGTGAATCCATCAGGTCCTGGACTCTTTTTGGTTGGTAAGCTATTGATTATTGCCACAATTTCAGAACCTGTTATTGGTCTATTCAGAGATTCAACTTCTTCCTGGTTTAGTCTTGGGAGGGTGTATTTGTCGAGGAATTTATCCATTTCTTCTAGATTTTCTAGTTTATTTGCATAGAGGTGTTTGTAGTATTCTCTGATGGTAGATTGTATTTCTGTGGGATCGGTGGTGATATCCCCTTTTTCGTTTTTTATTGCATCTATTTGATTCTTTTCTCTTTTCTTCTTTATTAGTCTTGCTAGCAGTCCATCAATTTTGTTGATCTTTTCAAAAAAAACAGCTCCTGGATTCATTAATTTTTTGAAGGGTTTTTTGTGTCTCTATTTCCTTCAGTTCTGCTCTGATTTTAGTTATTTCTAGCCTTCTGCTAGCTTTTGAATGTGTTTGCTCTTGCTTTTCAAGTTCTTTTAATTGTGATGTTAGGGTGTCAATTTTGGATCTTTCCTGCTTTCTCTTGTGGGCATTTAGTGCTATAAATTTCCCTCTACACACTGCTTTGAACGTGTCCCAGAGATTCTGGTATGTTGTGTCTTTGTTCTCGTTGGTTTCAAAGAACATCTTTATTTCTGCCTTCATTTCATTATGTACCCAATAGTCATTCAGGAGCAGGTTGTTCAGTTTCCATGTAGTTGAGCGGTTTTGACTGAGTTTCTTAATCCTGAGTTCTAGTTTGATTGCACTGTGGTCTGAGAGACAGTTTGTTATAATCTCTGTTCTTTTACATTTGCTGAGAAGAGCTTTACTTCCAACTATGTGGTCAATTTTGGAATAGGTGTGGTGTGGTGCTGAAAAAAATGTATATTCTGTTGATTTGGGGTGGAGAGTTCTGTAGATGTCTATTAGGTCCACTTTATGTAGAGCTGAGTTCAATTCCTGGATATCCTTGTTAACTTTCTGTCTCGTTGATCTGTCTAATGCTGACAGTGGGGTGTTAAAATCTCCCATTATTATTGTGTGGGAGTTTAAGTCCCTTTGTAGGTCACTGAGGACTTGCTTTATGAATCTGGGTGCTCCTGTGTTGGGTGCATATATATTTAGGATAGTTAGCTCTTCTTGTTGAATTGATCCCTTTACCATTATGTAATGGCCTTCTTTGTCTCTTTTGATCTTTGTTGGTTTAAAGTCTATTTTATCAGAGACTAGGATTGCAACCTCTGCCTTTTTTTGTTTTCCATTTGCTTG
Source organism: Symphalangus syndactylus (assembly GCF_028878055.3). NCBI lineage: Eukaryota > Metazoa > Chordata > Mammalia > Primates > Hylobatidae > Symphalangus > Symphalangus syndactylus. The sequence goes on along the minus strand of NC_072428.2, from coordinate 36,033,929 downwards.
ATAGATCTTCCTCCATCCCTTTATTTTGAGTCTATGTGTGTCTCTGCACGTGAGATGGGTTTCCTGAATACAGCACACTGATGGGTCCTGACTCCTTATCCAGTTTGCCAGTCTGTGTCTTTTGATTGGAGCATTTAACCCATTTACATTTAACGTGAATATTGTTATGTGTGAATCTGATCCTGTCATTATGATGTTAGTTGGTTATTTTGCTCGTTAGTTGCTATAGTTTCTTCCTAGCCTCGATGGTCTTTACAATTTGGCATGTTTTTGCAGGGGCTGGTACCGGTTGTTCCTTTCCATGTTTAGTGCTTCCTTCAGGAGCTCTTTTAGGGCAGGCCTGGTGGTGACAAAATCACTCAGCGTTTGCTTGTCTGTAAAGTATTTTATTTCTCCTTCACTTATGAAGCTTAGTTTGGCGGGATAGGAAATTCTGGGTTGAAAATTCTTTTCTTTAAGAATGTTGAATATCAGCCCCCACTCTCTTCTGGCTTGTAGAGTTTCTGCTGAGAGATCAGCTGTTAGTCTGATGGGCTTCCCTTTGTGGGTAACCCGACCTTTCTCTCTGGCTGCCCTTCACATTTTTTCCTTCATTTCAACTTTGGTGAATCTGACAATTATGTGTCTTGGAGTTGCCCTTCTTGAGGAGTATCTTTGTGGCGTTCTCTGTATTTCCTGAATCTGAATGCTGGCCTGCCTTGCTAGATTGGGGAAGTTCTCCTGGATAATATCTTGCAGAGTGTTTTCCAACTTGGTTCCATTCTCCCCATCATTTTCAGGTACACCAATCAGACGTAGGTTTGGTCTTTTCACATAGTCCCAAATTTCTTGGAGGCTTTGTTCATTTCTTTTTATTCTTTTTTCTCTAAACTTCCCTTCTCTCTTCATTTCATTCATTTCATCTTCTATCAGCGATACCCTTTCTTCCAGTTGATCGCATCTGCTACTGAGGCTTCTGCATTCTTCACGTAGTTCTCGAAACTTGGCTTTCAGCTCCATCATCTCCTTTAAGCCCTTCTCTCCATTGGTTATTCTAGTTATCCATTCTTCTAATTTTTTTCAAAGTTTTTAACTTCTTTGCTATTGTTTTGAATTTCCTCTCGTAGCTCAGAGTAGTTTGATCGTCTGAAGCCTTCTTCTCTCAACTCATCAAAGTCATCCTCCATCCAGCTTTGTTCCGTTGCTGGTGAGGAACTGCGTTCCTTTGGAGGAGGAGAGGTGCTCTGTTTTTTAGAGTTTCCAGTTTTTTTGGTCTGTTTTTTCCCCATCTTTGTGGTTTTGTCTACTTTTTGTCTTCGATGATGGTGATGTACAGATGGGTTTTTGGTGTGGATGTCCTTTCTGTTTGTTAATTTTCCTTCTACCAGACAAGACCCTCAGCTGCAGGTCTGTTGGAGTTTACTAGAGGTCCACTCCAGACCCTGTTTGGCTGGGTGTCAGCACCGGTGGCTGCAGAACAGCGGATTTTCGTGAGACCACAAATTCAGCTGTCTGATAGTTCCTCTGAAAGTTTTGTCTCAGAGGAGTACCCGGTTGAATGAGGTGTCAGTCTGTCCCTACTTGGGGGGTGCCTCCCAGTTAGGCTGCTCAGGGGTGAGGGACCCACTTTAGGAGGCAGTCTGTCCGTTCTCAGATCTCCAGCTGCGTGCTGGGAGAACCACTACTCTCTTCAAAGCTGTCAGTCAGACAGGGACATTTAAGGCTGTGGAGGTTCTCGCTGAGTTTTTGGTTGTCTGTGCCCTGCCCCCAGAGGTGGAGCCTACAGAGGCAGGCAGGCCTCCTTGAGCTGTGGTGGGCTCCACCCAGTTCGAGCTTCCTGGCTGCTTTGTTTACCTAAGCAAGCCTGGGCAATGGCGGGCGCCCCTCCCCCAGCCTCGTTGCCACCTTGCAGTGTGATCTCAGACTGCTGTGCTAGCAATCAGCAAGACTCTGTGAGCATAGGACCCTCCGAGCCAGGTGCGGGACACAATCTCCTAGTGTGCCGTTTTCCAGGCCCGTTGGAAAAGCGCAGTATTAGGACGGGACTGACCCGATATTCCAGGTGCCGTCTGTTTCCCCTTTCTTTGACTAGGAAAAGGAACTCCCTGACCTCTTGCGCTTCCCGAGTGAGGCAATGCCTCGCCCTGCTTCGGCTCGCGCACAGTGCGCTTCACCGACTGTCCTGAACCCACTGTTAGGCACTCCCTAGTGAGATGAAACCGGTACCTCAAGCAGAAATGCAGAAATCACCCGTCTTCTGTGTCGCTGGGGCTGGGAGCTGGAGACCGGAGCTGTTCCTATTCGGCCATCTTGGCTCCACCCCCGGTTGCTTTCTAACTGGCCTTTCTGCCTCTACTCTTGTTGCTTCCGACTTGGTTGTCCATATTAGAGCCAGCATCATCTTTTCTTAAAATAAAACATTATTTTTGAAGTATAATATTTATAAAAAGTATACCTGTCATAGATGTACAACCTGAATTTTTACAAACTGAACCCACCAATGTAACCAGTGCCCAGATCAAGAATCAGAACATTACCAGTCCCCAGAAGCTCCCTAGTTAGTGCCTTACTGCAATCACTAACCTTCCTATCAAGGGTAACCACCAGCTAGAAAAATTGTATCATTTGATATGAACTGTTTCATGTTTCCACCAGCACTATCTTTTCAAAAAGTAAATCTGATCATGTCACTCCCCTGTTTAAAATCTTTTCTTGGCTTCCCACTGTTCATAAGATAAAGATCAAATTTCTTAGCCTGGCCTATGACACTGAGAATGAGCTGCTTCCACCCCCAAGGCTCCCACTCTTCCAGATGCTTCTCTTACCACACTTTCGTCTCTTTTCCTTCTATGATTCTGTCGCATTGCTCATCTTTCAAATATCCAGCATGCTCAGCATTTCTCATCACCAGGTTTTTACATATGCTGTTCCTTCTACTTGGAATGCCTTTCCCACCCCTTATCTCCTTTCTGGGCTAACTTCTAGTTTGGATGTCAGTTCACCCTTATCTGCCTTTCCCAAATAGGTCTGGTTTCTCTATTTGTTCTCATAGCACTTTTCCTTTCTTATCAGGGGACATATTTGTATGATTAATTGATAAAAGTCATTTTCCTTGGCCAGCCTTTAACTTCAGTGAGGGGTGGCAGTGCAGAATTAGCTCACTGGGACCCACATGGGGAAGGCCACAGAAGTGGAATGAGGGTGCATCAAGGACAAACACTGGGGACTTTGGAGTTTGCCTTAGCCAGCTGAGGACAACTGTTTTGCTGTCCTCTAATTTTACTATTTGGGGAGGGCTTTGCATTACTCTTTTACTAATTTTTTTTATTATAGAAGTAATCACCACTGTAGAAGAATTCAATCAATATAGAAGTATCTAGAGAAAAAAGTGAAACTCACTTTCTACTATAATCCTAAATCTCTGCTTGCCCCACAGGTGATCACTACAACCAAGGATGTGGTGTGCATCTTCCCGGACCTTTTTCTATGCATTATATCATTTGGACATATACAGATTTTTTGGTTTGTTTTCAATGAAGTGAAGCTAGGTATTCTGCAACTACTATTTTCCATTTGAGATTTCTGAATATTTTTCCATTATGGTATAGACAGATCTATAGAAACTCTCTTAAGCAATCTGCATGTAACCAATTCTGATAAACCATCACTTTCCATTTTCTCTATTAAATATACAGACCTATGCTTGAGGCACCGTGAACGCTCTTGGCTTGTTGGCCACTCCGTAGCACACCCAAGCATGTCTGCCCTCATCAGGTGAGTTGTGTGTTCACCAAGAGTCAATTGTTTGTTCCCAAACCCATTTATGCCAGTTGTTCTTGCTATTGTAGATATGTAACTTAACTAAATATTAGATAAGTCAATGAAGTTTAAGTGCACAATGAAAGACAGCTGTTGTTTCTATAAAAATAAAGTCTAATATCTTGGGACTAAGGACAAAGTTGACCACTAAAAGCCACTGCTATCCAACTAAAGAAAACTGGGGATATTTGGGGAAAAATAGTAAAAATCTAAAAAGGATTTTGTATTCATATTTCTTCTCAAGTGTCTTTAATTTCTCCTTACACTTAAAAACTGAAGTTTGAAAGTATAGCTGATATTTTTTGGGTGTGGTTTATATAAGAGTAATAACACAGAACACCAATGAGAAGACTTGTCCTCAAAAGCATTGGCCCCATTTCGGAAAATTGATGAATCTTTACACACATTTTATATTAAGATAACACGTTTCAGGTAAATGTGCACTACCTTGTGTGGTCCGCTTTAACTGCTCTTTCAACTAGCTGATGAATGACCAGCCCTGGATGCAGGAACTTCACCATGGTATTCCATGACATACCATGTACCATACCATGCTATACCATACCACACCACACCATACCATACTATATCATGCCATGCCATGCCATATACCATACCATGCCATACCATACCACACCACACCATTCCATACCATACCATGCTGTACCATACTGTATCATACCATCCTATGTCATGCCATAGCATAGTATATTATAGCATGGCATGGTATGGCATAGCATGGAATGGCAATGGTATACCATTGCCATAATATACTATATACATTTATACCTTTTTCCCCCTTAAACTAGATAGCAAGAGCCGAAGTGTGCCAGGACATGTCAGGACAGCACATAACTTTTTGAGGTCATTTAATTACACACACTCTCTCTCTGTTCTTCTCTCTCTCTCTCTCTCTCTTTCTCATAATTACCATGTCCTAGGCTGTGGCAAGCACTTATATGCCCTATTTTTAGACGGCATTATTCACATTTTAGAAGTGAGTAAACTGAGACCTGTGTAACTTACATAGCATGTAAGTGGCAAAGTTGAGATTCAAATCCGATTCTGCCTGATTCTAAATCTGCGTGTTACCTGGTTTGCCCTACTGCTTCCCACGGTCTTTGATCTTAAGAAGTTTAACTCATTCCCATTTGCACTAGATCAGAAGTTCTCAAAATGTGACCTTGGACTTCTGGGGGGTTCCAAGAGTCTTTCAGGGGCTCAAAATTATTTTCATAATAATACTAAGGTGCTATTTGATTTGTTCATTCTCATTGTCTTACAAGTGTATAGTGTTCCAGAGGCTACATGACATGTAATATTGTAACAGATTTAATGCAGAAGCAGATATGAAAATCCAGCTGTCTTTTACTAAGCCAGACATTAAAAGAAATTTGCCAAAATGCACAACAATGTTACTTTACGCCCTATTTTTTTCTTTTGGAAATATAGTTATTTTTACCCAAATATGTTACTTATGTTAACAAGTTATGGCTTTCTGGATATTGAATTAACAAATATTTTCAAAATCCTTAGTTCTAATGTCTAATAGAGTAATAACTGACAGATATAATCTATATAAACACAATCTCTTTGGAGTTCTCAATAATTTTTAAGATAGTTAAGGGGTCCTAAGGTCAAAACGGGGAGAATATATGTGAACATTTCAGTTCTAAGTGATGGGTGGGATCCAGCCATGCAGGTGGACCATAGCATCCAGAAGATATGGGGTTAAAAGATGAGGTAATCCAGGAGAAGGATCAGTGTCAGGAAAATCCAGTTGATTTGGTCATTATTTTCCTATTTCTGCCATAGGAGTAAATCCTAACAGGTTGTATGTCTCAAGAGGGAGGTGGGTCTTTTTCCTACCCATCACTGAGAAGCCAGTGAAGGATTTTAAGTTGCAGAGTAACAGATGCTTAAAACCAAGGCAGATTTTATTAATAAAAATATAGTTGGCAATTGAGGTGCCTGATGAATGAGGAGAAAAAGGGTTGCTTCCAGACTTCTGGCTTGGAAACTAGGAATCAGCAAGTGGAAGGGACTTGTCTGTGGTCACCCAGCTTGTTAGTAGCAGAGTGTATCCTGAAGCTCATGCTGCTTTTCACTCTTCTAGATGAGGCATTTCCCATCCTCCTCCCCATCTTCTTTCTTCTCTAAACCTCACCCACTTAAAAGCAAGAGAGGATTGAGTACACTCGTATATATATGTATACATATGTATATATACATATGTATACATATATATGTATATATACATATGTATACATATATATAATATATAATATTTTAAGTTCTAGGGTACATGTACACAATGTGCGGGTTTGTTATATATGTATACATGTGACATGGTGGTGTGCTGCACCCATTAACTCATCATTTACACTAGGTATATCTCCTAGTGAGCTGAGCACACTGTTTATGACTCTGCGCCCTCCATGTTTAGGGTGGACTACTGGAATTCCAAAAACATTTCTTTGAGCAAAACTGCTCTTTGGTAGATCTCCTTAATCAATTATGATGGTGCTGCTGTGTGATGTTTGGATTGTTGCAGGCATAAATAGGACCTAATGAGGCTGGTAATAGGGCAGGATGGGCAGGGTGGTCATGTCAGATGGGGGCGCAGTTGGTGGGGTGTGGAGTGGGCTGCCTGTTTCCAATAGCTCAGGAGAGCATGGGTGTCATTGGCTTCCGTGGCCGGCAGGTTTGGGCTGGTTACTGCTCCCCCAGCACAGGCTGTAAGGAGAAGGCATGGTTGTCATGGTTCTGATGGGTGCTAGAGCCTGTAATAATAAGTCTAATTAATCTTGCTGACACTTCTTGTTTCAGCTGTTGCTGTGACAAATTGGTTCTTTGCTGAAGTTCAACCCAAGTATCAGTGGTGTGTGTGTGTATGTGCATGTATAGTTGAGGGGCTGGGGTGGGGTTGGTTAAGAAGGCATGCTAAATTTTAAGAAGCCATAGAGTGAGGCGGTAGTCATGAAAGAAGCTAGTTTTCAGCTTATCTTACATTATTCTTCCTATTTAATTTTCAATCCAGAATGAGGAGTGTAGTTTTTAATTGCAGTTTGTGAATTTCCACTTTATGTTTTGGAATGCTTTGGCCTCAAATGACTAGACGAAAAATCAAGCTCCTTTATTGACTTATTGTACATTATAATTTCAGTCTCTCCTCCGAGAGCCTGGGGTGCTGCCATTTCTGTAAAATATTTCTATCCCAGGCAGGGGAGTTTCCACTGGAAAAGGATTTGGCAAAAGAAACCAGATTCCTTTGTCAGTGTCAATCAGTAAAATCCATTGGTTTTACTCTCTCCACGTGTCATGGATGTGCCTTTAGCTTTCTATCAATGATTTTGAGTTTCTAGTGTAGAACTTCACACATTTAAGGACTGGAAGAACATTTTAGCGGAAAGAATTATGTAACAGTGATAGATGGCCCTAAAGTCACTTATGATATTTTGTAACATTGCATACCATACTGTAGTACATTTGAAACTACCTACTCAGTAATTTCACTCAAATGTCCCACAAACACCTTAAAGCCAGTATGGAACAGTCTTGTTATTTTTGGCTCAGAACTGCTCCTTTTTGCTCTACACTACTAACTGAAATGATGATCTTCAAGGATGTCCACACCAGATCCTGAAGGACATCTTAGATTCCTCTTTCTTTATGCCCTACAGGTGGGGTGAACAGACAGTTTATCACTCAAACCTGAACATTTTTATGGGTGCAAGTGGCACTGTTAATAATTAAGCCAGACAACAGATGTAAACTGAAATCATCTGGGGCAAACAGGGCCTATGGTCTTCGGATTGTCTCCATCCCACCCCTTAAATGTCACTCAGTCTGTTTCCTCCCTTCAATTGCCTTTGCCACTGCTTTCTCACTAGCCCCCTCCCCAACTATTGCACCAGCCTCCTAACTGGTCTCCCTGTTTCCAGACCTGGCCTTCTGAAATTCATCCATCATTCCCATTTATATGATTTTTCTGGAGTAAATCCCTTCAGTGGCTCTGTGCCCTGGAGGATAAACACGAAGCTCCTTGGTGTAGAACACGTGGCCCTCCTTGATGGCTCCTTCCCTTTCCAGCATCCTTCCCACCTCTTTCTTCTCTGCACCCAGTTCTCTAGCTTTTCTAGCTTGCTTACAGTACCTAACACAAACTACCTCATGTCATGCTTTCAAGCTCTTCCACATACTGTTCCCTTGCTCAAAACATTTAGCCCCTTTGTCTTTCTGCCTATAAATCATTCAAGATTTTGCTCAAGTGTCCTCTACTTTGGGAAGACTTTTGCCATATAACAATGTGTGGATTTAGCCTAGGAGTACCCTGAGGGTAAGACCTGTGCTTGATTATTCTCTAGAAGCTTGGGACCTCAGGCAGGACCACTACTGATTTTTGTGTGAACTTTAAATAAGGGCCCCCTCAGGGGACCTTCCTTGATGGCTTCTTCCCTTTCTAGCATCCTTCCCACCTCTTTCTTCTCTGTTCCCAATTTTCTAGCTTTTCTGACTTGCTTATAGTACCTGATACAAACTACTTTGTGTCACTGTGTCATCCTTTCAAGCTTTTGCACATGCTGTTCCCTTGGTCAAAACATTTAGCCCCCTTGTCTTTCTGCTTGTTACAGCTCCTGCTTACAGTTTGGCAAGCAGAACTTGGCTTGGATTTCAGACCACTACCTCCACTCCTCCTTATTGAGTACAGAGACTGCATACCAAACCAAAGGTGCAGGCTACACTTAGTACCTTGCACAAAGAGGATAGAGGATACTTGGTGAATGTCTGATGGATGAATGTCTTCTAGGATGTGAAATCACCTAGTCTGATTATCATTACAAGTACCAAGTCCACCAAAGGGAACATGCCCTAAGACATCATTCCTCCCCCTTATCTCTGAGGACACCCTCTTATTTGGTGCTATCATCCTCCTGACTCATGACAATGGAGTCTTCTCAGTGAGTCCTTTGGTCATTTATCTCATTTTCTTATTGTCCTATTTGGCTGGTAAATGTGAGTTCAGGTTATCAGTGTCTTTTATAAGAGTGACATTGACTTATGTTCACTCACTTAACTACCTTCTTAAACTGCTCACTTGATGGGCACAACAATTTATTGTTTATCCATGTGACTTTTTGGGTAAAACACAGTGCATTTGTGGTATTTTTAAGATTGCAAATGAGAGGAATTCAATCTGAACAAATTTAAGCAAAAGGGATCTTTAGTATGTGGATTTTGCCATTTTCTAGTAGACACCAAGGACAGGGCTATAGTGGGGCCTCAGGAACACCTGGATCCAGGTACAATAACACCATCAGGAATGCTGTTTCTTATATTTACTACTCTATGCACATCCGCTTTGTTTATCTCTCTGCCAATGTGTTGTCTCTGTTCTTCTGGCTTACATGATGGAAAGCAAAGTCATTGATAGCCAATGTACAACTTTTTTTACTGTACAACTTTATCTACCTGAGAGGAATTGAATGACTCTTTCTCAATCCAAGTTCAAAAACCCTGAGGCAGAGGCTTGCTGTTTCAACATAAGCCATGGGTATTCTTCTGTACAGTGGGAGTATATCACATGAAAACATGGCAACTTCTATAGCAATCATACAAATGCAGAGCAAAAAGGGAGAGTTCATTCATTCATTCTCAAAAAAGATTTACTGTATGCCCAACGTGTACACACCACACTGTGCTAGATACTAAACATCAAGCAGACCAGGTTCCTGCTTTCTTGGAGCTTACATTATAGTGAAGGGGATAAATCATTCACTAGGATGCAAATAAACACTATAATTATGAACTTGATAACAAATGTAGACAGGGTCAAGGAATACTGCCCTGAAGAAGTGAGTTTAAACTACAAGATAAAGGATGACAATGAATGAGCCCTTGTAAGAACTGGAATAAAAGCCTTCTAGACTCTTCCAGGAAAAGGAGAGGGCAAGTGTGGTGGCTCTGAGTTAGGGAACCTATTGTAGAAACAAGCCCTCTGTAGATAGAAGTGAGGAAGGGAGGATGAGAGTATTTGAGATGATGATGGACAGGAAACACAGAGGGTTTCAGGCTATGGTAATGATGCTTAGTGCAATCGCAAGTCATTGAAAGATTTTGAGAGGAGTCAGTGTCACCTGCTTCAGGGGATATGGGAGGCACTTATTGAAAAGAGATGAAAATGCAGGGGTACTGGGAGGTCATGGCACTCAGATGGCTTAAACTAGATTGATACTAGTGGGAACCCCTTGGAAATTACTTATATATGGAAAGTGAGTGAACCATACCTGACAGATTAAATAATTTCAACTATTATGAACCACTCTTGAAATGAATGTGTATAGCTGAGTTTATCTGTGTCCTACGGGGAGGAGAAGAGCTGACTGTATAAATGGGCATCCTCCAAATTTTCTTCCTTGTAGGATACAATGCTTATTAAAGAATCAGTAATAAAAATGTATAAATGTGAAACTCACATCTTTTTAATAATAACTGTAACCATTGTTTATAAGTTAATTTTTTTTTCTTGAAACAGAGTCTCACTCTGTTGCCCAGGCTGGAGTGCTGTGGTGCAATCTTGGCTCACTGCAACCTCCACCTCTTGGATTTAAGCTATTCTCCTGCCTCAGCCTCCTGAGGAGTTGGGATTACAGGCATGTGCCACCATGCTGGGCTAATTTTTGTATTTTTAGTAGAGATGGGGTTTCACTATGTTGGCCAGGCTTGTCTCGAACCCCTGATCTCATGATCCACCCACCTTGGCCTCCCAAAGTGCTGGGATTGCAGGCGTGAGCCACCGCGTCCAGCCCACAAGTTAAATTTTTAAAAAGATCCCCCCTCCCAACCTTGGAAGGACCATTTAATCACTGATACTGCTTAGAAATAGTGATAATAAAAATTAGACCCACTCATATATTGTTTTTAAAATGTCTACAGATAATGCACTCTTTACTATTTGCACCAGGGATAGACAACTCCTACTGTCCTGTGTGAAGGAGTAATTTTAAGAGAGTGTATGCTTCTGATTTTAAGCCATTAGAATGCCTGAGATAACCTGGGAGGAAAGTACAGTTGAAGAAAAGGGGCTAGGATCAAACTCTGAGGCATTCTTACTTGTAGAGATTTGGGGCAGAAAGATGAGGGAGTGAGAGATACACAGGGGCAATTGTTTCAGTAATGTTTTATTTCTTTAAAAGAAATATAAAACCAATATGATAATTTAGGATTGGGATACAGCTGAACAATGGATATGGGGTGTTTTTTATGTGATTCTCTATTTTTCTGTATGGTTGAAACATATTAAAATGCATTTAAAGAAAAGGAATAAATGACATTAAATTCTAAGCACTTGAAAGTGAACAGAAGTTCTTTTTAGAGTCATCACAAAAAAAATCTTCATTGGAATCAAGGCTTCCAGCCTAAGCATTATTGCAGTTTCCTGAATTTCCCAGTAGTAAATGAAAAAAAGAAATTGGGATGGGAATTTGGAACTAAAATTGCATTTTCTTGGTGGGCAGAGAACGGTGCAAGTAGCAGATGGCAAAAAAGGGCTTAGAGACAAGGCATTCCTAATTTTATAAATCACTTACTATATCCCAGTGGCTTGAAAATGCCATATAGTCATCTTCCAACAAAACTTGCTTTTCTCAGGCACCCGTATCTAAAAAATAAATGCCCGATTTAATGCTGTTTATTTTCTCTTTGTAATTTTTTTAGCAACTACATTATTTATTTTTAAATTATATTGCCAATGCATAATTGTTTTTTCAGCCTTTTATGATAATCGACTCATGAATAAATCTGGGAACATAATCTAACATTTGTTACCCGAGGAATACATGTCCTAAGAGTCAAACGATGACCCTAGTCTATTTGTAAATTTGGGGCAATCTTTTTTCAATTAGATAATTATAATGGTTTGTTGCAAAAAAGGCTTCTATCCTACACCTTGGCAATATTATTTTTCAGTTTTCCCATCCAGAGATGAACTGTTTCCTCACCCTTTGAATCAAGGTGCCTTAGGCCAATAGAATGTAATAAAGAGATAATGTGCCAATTCTGAGCCTAGCCCTCAAGAGATTCTGACTGCTGTCATTTGGACTAGCCTGCTGGAGGATGAGATACCATGTGCAGCAGAGCCAAGTCATGCTAGCCAAAGCCATTCTAAACCAGCCAAGCAACAGTCAACAAAGCAGCTGACCATATGAGTGAGCCCAGTTGAGATCAGCCAAAGCTCATACAGGTCAGCGTAACTCGTGAAAGTTAATAAGTGGCTGAGTTTAAGTCACAAAATTTTGACTTATTAAACAGCAATAACTAATGGATACATTTATGCAGCTTTGAACCTTGGGAGATGGTACTTAAGATGGAAAAAGAGTACTCCATGATTGGATACACCGACACTTTTTTCAATCACTTGAGACTTTAATATAGCATATACTAGAAATGCATCACTCTGAACATTAACTTGTGGCTGCTACTAGCTCATAAATAAGTGATTTCTCTAACGCATTCTGCTGAAAAGTATTTATAGGAAAGGACCAGGTGATTTTACTTAGATTTTTAAACTCTGACTTTCCCAATGCTTGTCACATGACCATCTCAAATCCTAATGTTATGGCAACATAATCACATTCTTTTTCTCATTAAGTAGAAGTATATGATTTCAATTTGGCTACTTCTTTGAGAGCAGAAAATTTCTGAAATGATACTCATGAAATGTTCACTGACTTACATGCCCTTAAAAATATCTCAATTATTTGTGTCATTCTGTTTTCCTTTGACCTTTCTCCATAGACATCTACTTGGCATATTGTACAAAGGGATGTTTTTCAGCCAAGGGAGAAGAAAATGTTCACCTGTTTTTAAAAGCTGCCATTAAGATCCTGACACAGGCAAAGATTCTTTCTCTCATCACCATATTATTTCCCTGAACAGACTGTAATTTCATCAATTTTCCATGCTGATGGTCATGAATGCTTGGCATTACCATATCTTTACGTTAACAAAAAAGGAATTTCATGGCTCCAGTTTTTACTTGAAGGCAAGAAAAGCGTGAAGACCTCATTAGAAATATGGTGTGTCTCATGTTGGCTCATACATGCCTTTGGTGTAGGCTTTCCTTTGCTCTCTTTCCTTGATGTTAACACCAAGGGTAGACATTACTTTCCATCTTCCATGCCCCACCCTCCTGCCCCCTTGCCCGATCCTCTCAGGTAACAAGGAGGTCAAAATCTTTTCCAAAGCTAGTTTTTAGGATACTTATAATGTTGGTGTCTATAAAGTCTAGACCCTTCTCTTTTTGCCTTCCAGAATCAAAGTAGGAACCATTTATAGAGAAACTTACGTAGCATTTATAACAACAAATTTATTTTCCTTTGTCTTCCATATACTACTCATATGGCTTTGAAATTAGAAAAATGCATTTTATTCTCAAAATTGGTAACTGTAAGTCATAACAAAACCTACTAAATATTGAAAGAATTCTGTTGTGTGGGAAAGTTCTTTACTACTTGAATTTATTTCTAACTATGCTGTTTACTAGCTGCATGACTTTGGGTGAGTTAGTTACAAAGTTACTTCTTTTTGCCTCTGTTTTCTTATTTATGATTAAATCATAGTAATACTTCAGAAGATGTCATGAGGCTTCAGTTTGTTAATACCTGTAAAATACTGACATCAGTGTTTGGCACATGTAAACACAATAGATGTTTCTTTTAGTTCTTATTCTTTATTTGTATTTTAAAATTTACAATTATTTATACATATTTTATTTTTAGGATTGTACTCCTCCTCATAAAAGCTTTCTCATAATTCTTTACATGAACTTAGTGTTTAGCAACCGATAAAGGGGTTTCATATTTTGTTTCCATAGCCCTATAGGTGTGGACAGAGCAGGGATTATCATACCAATTCTACAGATGAGGAAACTAAGACACAATGACTAGCTTGCACTCACAGAGCTAGGAGGTGTCAAAATCAGGTCTTGAACCTGGTTCTTTGGACTTCTAGTTCTCTATCCTTTCTTTTTTTAATCTCTATTTTTTTTTATTATACTTTAAGTTCTGGGATACATATGCAGAACGTGCAGGTTTGTTACGTAGGTGTACACATGCCATGGTGGTTTGCTGCACCCATCAATCCATCATCTACATTAGGTATTTCTCCTAATGCTATCCCTCCCCTTGTTCCCCAACCCCTGACAGGCCCTGGTGTGTGATGTTCCCCTCCCTGTGTCCTTGTGTTCACATTGTTCAACTCCCACTTATGAGTGAGAACTCTCTATCCTTTCCATTGCTCATCACCACATCTTACTATTGTCATTTTCATCCACCATTTACAGGTGGAGACAGTGGGGACCAAAGAGGAGTCATATCATCATCTTAGCAGTGAGTCTCAAACTTCAGTATAAATAGAAGCAACTGGGAACTTGTTACCAGTGTAGATACTTGGGCTCCATTTCCAAAAAATGCTTTATTTTATAGACCTCAGGAAACAGTCTATATCTTTAGTATGTATCACCAGGTGGTTCCAGTGTGATAGATTAATGGACCATGCCTTGAAAACCCTGCTTTAGAGAGCTTCTATTTTGCCCTGACTACAAGTATTACCCACTTACTATTGTCTGGATGCAACTGTTAAGGAAATAGAAAGAAAATATTTTCCATATGAAGAAATAGCTCAAGCTTGCTGAAACATAATCTCTTTTTCCAATTAGAAAAGTTTCACTGTTTCATTTATTTAGGCAATGAATACTTATCAAGACTTTGTTTTGTGTTAACACTGTCCACAGCACTGGGGAGGCAGCAGTGAACAATGGAAACAATGTCCCTTTTCCCATGGAGCTTAAATTCTAGGAAAGGAGATAGGAAACAAACAAATACATTATTAAAACCCAGTGTATAAAACATCAGGTGGTGAATAAGAAAACACTAGAGAGATGACATTATCTTGTATGGAGAGGTCTAAGTTCCCATAAAATTATTTAGATTAATTATTAGATCTAATAAACAAATTCACCAGTTGCAGGATACAAAATCAACACACAAAAATCAGTTGCATTTCTGTGCATTAATAATCCAAAAAGGAAATTTAAAATAAAATTCCATTTACAACAACATCAAAAAGAATGAAATACTTAGGAATTAGTTTAGCCAAGGAAGTGAAAGATATATACTGAAAACTACAAAGCATTGCTGAAAAAAATTAAAGACATAAATAAATGGGAAACATCCTGTGTTCATGGATTAAAAGACTTACTATTGCTAAGATGCCAATACTACACAAAGTGATCTACAGATTAAATATAATCCCTATTAAAATTCTGACATTATTTTTTGCAGAAATAGAAAAATCTTTCCTTAAACTATTATGAAATCTCCAGGGACCCCATATAGCCAAAACAGTCTTGAACAAAGAAAAATGAAGTTGGAGAACTCATGCTTCCTGAGTGCAAAACTTACTACAAAGCTACAGTAATCAAAACCGTGTGGTACTAGCATAAGACAGATGCACCAAACCAATGGAAAGGGATAGAAAGCCCAGGAATAAACCCTCCTATATTTGGTCAAATGATTTTCAACAAGGATACCAAGAACATTTGATGAGGAAAAGACAGGCTTTTCAAGAAATGGTTTTAAGAAAAATGAATATCCACATGTGAAAGAATGAAGTTGGGCTCTTACCTTGCACCATATAAAAATTAACTCACAATGGATCAAAGACTTAAACATAAGAACTAAAACTATAAGACTCTTAGAAGAAAACAGCTTCATGCCATTGGATTTGGCAATGGTTTCTTGGATGTAATACCAAAAGCATGGGCAACAAAGAAAATATAGACAAGTTGGACTGCATAAAAAGGAAAAACTTTTGAGCATCAAAGAACATCATCAACAAAATTAAAAGGCTACCCACAGAACGGGTGAAAATAATTGCAAATCTTTATCTGATAAACAATTATATATTCAGAATATATTTTTTAAAAACTTATAAAACTCAACAAAAACCAAACAACACAATTTATAACTGGGTAAAGCACTGGAATAGACATTTCTCCAAAGAAGAAATTCAAATGGCCAATAAGCACATAAAATGATGTTCAACATCACTAATTATTAGGGAAATGCAAATCAAAACCACAGTGAGATATCACTTCATGTTTATTAGGATGGCTATTATAAAAACAAAAAACAAATGAATCCCAGAAACCAACAAATGTTGGTTAGGATGTGGAGAAATGGAGACCCTTGTGCATTACAAGTGGGAATGTAAGGTAGTACAGCCACTGTGGAAAATGGTATGTTGGCTTCTCAAAATATTAAATATAGAATAATCATATGACCCAGCAATTCCACTTCTAGATATATACCCAAAGGAATTGAAAGCAGGAATTTGAGCCAATTTTCATAGCAGCATTATTCACAATAGCCATAAGATGGAAGCAACCCAAGTGCCCATGGATGGATTAATGGATAAATAAAATGTGGTATATATGCACAATGAAATATTGTTCAACCTTAAAAATGAATGACATTCTGATATATGCTACAACATAGACTAACCTTGAAGACATTATACTAAGTGAATAAAGTCAGACACAAAGGGCAAATATTGTATTAATCACTTAGGTATGTGGAATAGTAAAATTCATAGAGACAGAAAGTAGATTAGTCGTTGTCAGGGGTGAGGAGGGAGTGGGAAGTTATGGTCTAATGGGTACAGAGTGTCTGTTTGGGATGGTGAATAAGTTCTGGAGATGGATAGCAATGATGGTTGCACAACAACGGGAATGTACTTACTATCACTCAGCTGTATACTTAAAAATGGTTAAAATGATCAGTTTCATATATATATATATATATATATAACTACAGTAAAACATGTATAGGCTTCTAAACATTTTTAAAGTATGAATAGTAAAAATATTTGGAAAAATAAATGCTTTTCTATTGTATTGTATTAACCCTATCGTTTAGAGAGAAGAAAGCATGTCTTTGAGGGTATTAAAGTTTTAAAAATTATTTTATTTTAAAACTATTAAGGCTCATTAAAATTTTCAGGAGTGTGGAAGAGCCCAGAGTGAAAATAAAAGCCCTCCCCGCTCTTTGATGCTCTCCAAAGTAACTACTGATACGCTTTCCTCTGTATCCTTTCAGGCACTCTCTCTGGGTTTATATAAGCGTGCACACACACACACACACACACACACTCTCTCTCTCTCTCTCTCCCCCCTACTTAAAACATTTTTTTAATTTTTAATTTTTCTGGTTATATAGTAATTATACATATATATGGGGTACATGCAAGGACAAACTTTGCATATCCTCACTTATTTGTGGGAGCTAAAAATTAAAACAATTGAACTTACGGAGATAGAGTGTAGAAAGATGCTTACCAGAGGTTGGGAAGGGTAGTGGGGGGGTACAGTAGAAGGAGAAGTGGGGATGGTTAATGGGTACAAAAAATAATAATAATTAGAAAGAATTAATAAGTCCTAGTATTTGATAGCACAACAGAGTGTCTGTAGTCAATCATCTAATTGTACATTTTAAGAGAACTAGAAAAGTGTAATTGGATTGTTTGTAACACAAAGAATAAATTCTTTTTTTTTTTTTGAGACGGAGTCTCGCTCTGTCGCCCAGGCTGGAGTGCAGTGGCGCAGTCTCGGCTCACTGCAAGCTCCGCCTCCCGGGTTCACGCCATTCTCCTGCCTCAGCCTCTCCGAGTAGCTGGGACTACAGGCGCCCGCCACCATGCCCGGCTAATTTTTTGTATTTTTAGTAGAGACGGGGTTTCACCGTGGTCTCGATCTCCTGACCTCGTGATTCGCCCGCCTCGGCCTCCCAAAGTGCTGGGATTACAAGCGTGAGCCAATTCTTGAGGGGATGGATACCCCGTTTACCATGATGTCATTATTAACATCGCATGCCTGTATCAAAAGTTGTTCACAGTTGTCATATAGAGATGCTACTGATTTTAGTGTGCTGATTTTGTGCCCTGCAACTTTACTGAATTTATCAGTCCTAATAATTATTTGTGGAGTCTTTAGGTTTTTCCAAATATAATATTATACCATCTGTAAACAAGGATAATTTGACTTCTTTCTTTCCAATTTGGATGCCCTTTATATTTTTCTCTTGTCTGATTGATCTACCCAGGACTTCCAGTACTACGTTAAATAACGGTGGTGAAAATGGGCATCCTTGTCTTGTCCCAGATCTTAGAGGAAAGGCTTTTAGTTTTTCCCCTTTCAGAACGATACCAGCTACGGCTCTGTTGTATGTAGTTTTTATTATGTTGAAGTATGTTCCTTCAAAACCCAATTTTTTGGAGGATTTTTATCATAGGAATGTTGATTTTTTCCACTGATTTTTTGCCTTGCCTTGCCCCGCCCCACCCCGCCCCGCTCCGCCCCGCCCCACCTTGCCCCGCCCCACCTTGCCCCGCCTCGCCTCGCCTCGCCTCGCCTCGCCTCGCCTCGCCTCGCCTCGTCTTCTTTTTTTGAGTGGGAGTCTCATTCTGTCAACCAGGCTGGAGTGCTGTGGCACCATCTGGACTCACTGCAGCCTCTGCCTCCCGGGTTCCAGCAATTCTCCTGCCTCAGCCTCCCGAGTAGCTGGGACTAATGCCTGGCTAATTTTTGTATTTTTAGTAGAGACAGGGTTTCACCGTGTTGGCCAGGCTGGTCTCGAATTCCTGGCCTCAAGCGATCCACCTGCCATGGCCTCCCAAAGTGCCTGAATTATAGGTGTGAGCCACTGTGCCTGGCCTGGCCTGTAGGTTTGTTTTTTTTGTTTTTTTTTTGTTTTTGTTTTATTTTGTTTTGTTTTTTTGATATCTTTTTTGATATGTCCTTGCCTGGTTTTGGTATCAGCCTAATACTGGCTTTGTAGAATGAGTTTGGAAGTATTCCTTCCTCCTCTATTTTTCAGAACAGTTTGAATAAGATTGGTATTAGTTCTTCATTTTTATTTTTTGACACAGGTTCTGACTCTGTAACCCAGGCTGGAGTGCAGTGGCATGATCATGGCTCATTGCAGCCTTGACCTCCTGATTTCCAGTGATCCTCCAACCTCAGCCTCCCAAGCAGCTGGGACTACAGGCATGTGCCACCATGCAAAGCTAGTTTTTGTATTTTTAGTAGAGACAGTTTTGCCATGTTGCCCAGTCTGGTCTCAAGCTACTGAGCTCAAGCAAACCACCTTCCTCGGCCTCCCAAATTGCTGAGATTACAGGTGTGAGCCACCAAACCCACCCTAGTTCTTCTTTAAATGTGTGGTAGAATTCAACAGTGAAGCCATAGGGCCCCAGGCTTTTTTTGCTGGGAGACTTTTTATTATGGTTTCAATCTTATTACTTGTTATTGGTCTGTTCAGGTTTTGGATTTCTTTCATGGTCCAATCTTGGTAGGTTGTATGTGTCTAAGAAGAATTTATCCATTTTCTTGAGACTTTCCAATTTATTGGCATATAGTAGCTCATAATAGCCACTAATAATCTTTTGAATTTCTGTGATATCAGTTGTGATGTCACCTTTTTTGTCTCTGATTTTATTTATTTGTGTCTTCTCTCATTTTTTCTGTCTGGCTAATGGTTTGTCAACTTTGTTTATCTTTTTTAAAAAAACAACTTTTGTTTCACTGATCTTTTGTATAATTTTCTTCATTTTGAAATCATTGATTTCTGCTTCAATCTTTATTATTTCTTCTACTAATTTTGGGTTTGGTGTGCTTTTGCTTTTCTGGTTCTTTAAGATGCATCACTAGGTTCTTTATTTGAAGTTTTTCTACTTTTTTGATATAGGCACTTATAGCTATAAATTTTCCTCTTAGTACTGCCTTTGCTGTATCCCATAGGTTTTGATGTTGTGTTTCTATTATCATTTGTTTCATGAAATTTTTCAATTATCTTCTTAATTTCTTCATTGGCCCACTGGTCATTCAGGAGCATATTGTTTAATTTCCATGTGTTTGTGTAGTTTCCAAAATTCCTCTTGTTATTGATTTCTAGTTTTATACCATTGTGGTCAGAGAAGATGCTTGATATTATTTCAATTTTTTGAATATTTTAAGACTTACTTTATGACCTAACATATGGTCTTTCCTTGAGAATGACCCATATGTTGAGGAGAATAATATGTATTCTGTAGCCGTTGGGTAAAACATTCTTTAAATATCAGTTATGTCCATTTGGTCTGTAGTACAGATTAAGTCTGATGTTTCTTTGTTGATTTTTTGTCTGAAAGATCTAATGCTGAAACTGGGGTGTTGAAGTCTCCAGCTGTTACTGTATTCAGGTCTGTCTCTCTTCTCAGCTCCAATAATATTTGCTTAATATATCTGGGTTCTCCAGCATTGGGTGCATATATAGTTATAATTATTATATCCTCTTGCTGAATTGACCTTTTTATTATCATATAATGACCTTCTTTGTCTCTTCTTACAATTTTTGTCTTGAAATCTATTTTTTTCTGATATAAGTAGAGCTACTCCTGCCCTTTTCTGGTTCCCTTTGACATGGAATATCGTTTTCTATCTCTTTATTTTCAGTCTATGTGTGTAAACCAAAAATAAAATTCTTATAAAATACTTATCCCAGCCAATGTAGGGCAAGCTTATATCTCCCTTCTTCTATCACAGCTGGTGCTCTCTTGAAAGTGCCACTTCCTGGCTGGAGGCCAACCAACTCAAGCCATTACAGTAACTCATAACAGAACAACCCCACTCCAAAGAAGGAGAAAACAACAGCTAATTCCACCACCTGCGACACGCTGACTAACCAGAGGTCCTGAGTCTGTTCATGTGACAACTTCACTTCTAGCATAACCAGCACTCAAGAAAACCTATACATTAAACAAAACTACAACCAAGAACTCCCACAGAGTCCACTTCACTCCCCTGCCACCTCCACTGGAGCAGGTGCTGGTATCCATGGCTGGGAGACCTGAAGATGGATCACTTCACAGGACTCCTTGCAGACATTCTCTAGCACCAGCCTGGAGCCCAGCAAGCCCACTGGGTGGCTAGACCCAGAAGAACAATAACAATCACAGCAGTCTGGCTCTCAGGAAGCCCCATCCTTAGGGGAAGGGGGAGAGCATGACATGTCCCACCCCATGGGACAAAAGAATCTGAACAGCAGCCCCTGAGTTCCAGATTCTTTCACTGAAACAGTCTACCCAAATGAAAAAAGTAATTCTGTTAATATGAAAAAACAAGGTTCTATGACACCCTCAAAATATCACACTAGCTGCCAGTAATGGATCCAAACCAAGAATAAATATCTGAATTGCCAGATAAAGAATTCAGAAGGTTATTAAGCTATTCAAGGAGGTACTAGAGAAAGGTGAAGACCAAATTTTAAAAATTAAAAAGAAAATACAGGATATGGGTGAAAAATTCTCCAGAGAAATAGATATAAAGAAAAGACAATCATAACTTCTGAAAAGATACACTTACAGAAATGCAAAATGCACTGGAAAGTTTCAACAATAGAATCAAACAAGTAGAAGAAAGAGCTTCAGAGCTCGAAGACAAGGCTTTAGAATTAATGCAATCCAACAAAGACAAAGAAAAAAGAATTTAAAAAATGAATGAAGCCTCCAAGAAATTTTGGATGATGTTAAATGACCAAACATGAGAATAATTGGTGTTCCTGAGGAAGAAGAGAAATCTAAAAGTTTGTAAAACTTGAAGGAAGGACTATAAATCATGCTGCTATAAAGACACATGCACACGTGTGTTTATTGCGGCACTATTCACAATAGCAAAGACTTGGAACCAACCCAAATGTCCAACAATGATAGACTGGATTAAGAAAATGTGGCACATATACACCACGGAATACTATGCAGCCATAAAAAATGATAAGTTCATGTCTTTGTAGGGACATGGATGAAGCTGGAAAACATCATTCTCAGCAAACTATCGCAAGGACAAAAAACCAAACACCGCATGTTCTCACTCATAGGTGGGAATTGAACAATGAGAACACTTGGACACAGGAAGGGGAACATCACACACCGGGGCCTGTTGTGGGGTGGGGGGAGGAGAGAGGGAATAGCATTAGGAGATATACCTAATGTAAATGATGAGTTAATGGGTGCAGCACACCAACATGGCACATGGATACATATGTAACAAATTGCATGTTGTGCACATGCACCCTAGAACTTAAATTATAATAAAAAATATATGTATATAAAATAAATAAAAATGTGAAATTAAAAAACCTTATTTGAGGGAATAATCAGTTGCATTTTTCAGTTCTGTTTCTACTTGGTTCTTCTTTATTAGTTTGATCTCTTTGTTAAATTTATCTCATAGAACTCTGAATTCCTTCTCTGTGCTATCTTGAATTTCTTTGAATTTCCTCAAAACAGCTATTTTGAATCCTCTGAAAGGTCACATATTTCTGTCTTTCCAGGATTAGTCCCTGGTGCCTTATTTAGTTTGTTTGGAGATGTCATATTTTCCTGGATGACCTTCATACTTATAGATGTTCGTCGATGTCTGAGCATTGAAGAGTTAGGTATTTACTGTAGTCTTTGCAGTCTGGGCTTGTTTGTGTCCATCTTTCTTGGGAAGACTTTCCAGGCATTCGAAGGGAGTTAGCCCAAGCCCCAAAATGCTGTGGTTCTTGCAGACTTGTAGAAGTACTGCCATGGTGGTCTTGATATGATCCAGAAGAATTCTCTGGCTTACCAGGCAGAGACTCCTGTTCTCTTGCCTTGCTTTCTCCCAAACAAATGGAGTCTCTCTCTCTCTCTCTATCTGTGCTGAGCTGAGGGTGGGGTTACACAAGCACCCCTGTGGTCACCAACACTGAGACTGCACTGGGTCAGACCTGAAGCCAACACAACACTGGGTCTCTCCAAAGGGCCACTATAACCACTACCTGGTTACTGCCTGTGTTCACTCAAGGCTCTGAGGCTCTACAATTAGCAGGTGTGGAAGCCAGCCAGGTTTGTGTCCTTCATTTCAGGACAGTGAGTTCCCCCTGGCCCCAGGTGGGTCTAGAGATACTGTCTGAGAGCCAGAGATTGGAGTCAAAAACCTTATAAATCTACCTGGTGTTCTATTCTACTGCAGCTAAGCTGGCCCTCAAACCACAAGACAAAGCCCTTCTGTCTTCTCTCCCCTTTCCACAGGCAGAGCAACCTCTCCCAGTGGCCACCACCACCACCAGCCCATGAGGAGTTCTGCTAGGCCACCACCAATGTTCCCTTAAAGCCAAAGGGCTCTTCAGTCAGCTTGTGATAAACGCTTCCATGCCTGGAACTCACCTTTCAGAGCAGTGGGCTCCCTTCTGGCCCAGGGCACTTCCAGAAATGTTGTACACGAACCTAGACCTGGAATCAGGGACTCTGAGCCTGCTTGGTGCTCTGCCTCAGCGGTCTCCAACTTTTTGGCACCAGGAACCAGTTTTGTGGAAGACAATTTTTCCATAGACAGACAGGGGCTGGGGGTTTTGGGATGAAACTGTTTCACCTCAGATCATCAGGCATTAGTTAGATTCTCACGAGGAGCATTCAGCCTAGGTCCCTGGCATGTGCAGTTCACAATAGGGTACACACTCCTATGAGAATCTAATGCCACTGTTGATCTGATAAGAGGCAACGCTCAGGCGGTAATGCTCACTCACCCCCCCGCCCCATTCACCTCCTGCTCTGTGGCCCAGTACCTAAAAGGTCACAGATTGGTACTGGTACCATGGTACAGTTGGGGACCCCTGCTCTACTCCACTAAGAGTGGAGTGGCTCAGCTGGTATCCAAGATGCAAGATGAAGTCCTCTTTACTTCTTGAGTCCTTTCCTCAAGAAGAAAAAGAGTTACTTTTGTTTCTGCAAGCTGCATTGCCTGAGGTTTGGGGAGGGGTAGCACAAGCACTCCATTAGCCACCCTGGCTGAAGTCTCCCCAGGTCACATGCCACCCTGGTTCACTGGCTCTAAGCCCAGCCCAGCACTGGGAGTTACCTAGAAACTGCAGCCTTTGTGTCCTATACTGTCTTTCAGGTTTACCTGGGATCCCAGAGCACTTCAGCCCATATTGGCAAGGTTTGCTGAAAAACTCAAGTTTTGACTACTGGATGGGCAATTCCCCTCTGGTTAGGGGTCTTCTAAATGCTCCCCCCATAGGCATCAAGGAGTTCAGCCTGGTTTTGCTTTCATCTGTGACAGGGCAGCACTGGAATTCAATACCAAGTCCCCCAGTCGCTGTGCTCTCCCTCCAGCAAGTGCACAGATTCTCTCTCTGTGCCATGCGCCCACTGCCAAAGATGGAGGAGGGGTGGCATCAGTGATTCAAGACTTTCTTTTTTAGCCTCTTCAGGGCCTCTTTCAGTGACATGAAGTTAAAGCCAGGTACTGTGACTGCTCACCAGATTTTTTATTCTTATGACAGTGTTTTTTATGTGTAGTTACTTGTTAAAATTTGGTGTTTCTGCCAGATAGGGGGGCAATTTGGTGGAGGCTTCTATTTGACCATCTTGCTCTGCCCTCACACTCTACTACTTTTTTTGAAAATGTAAATGAGATCAAGTGTACTATTTAACAACTTACCTTCCACTTAACACTGTATCTTTCAATTCAGAAATATTGATCTACCTTATTCCTTTTAATAGCTGGATACTATTTTACAACTTTCCCACATGTTCCTCCGCTTTCCCTTTTCTTAAAAAAAAGTTTTATTGAGGTATAATTTAACAGTAAAATACATCCATTTTAAATGTGCAGTTCATTGAGTTTTGACAAATATATGGACCCAAGTAACTGCCTTGCCAATCAAGGCACAGAACATTTCTATTACCTCCCTAATTTTTTTTATACCCTTCCCACCAATTCACCCACTCCTATGTCCCCTTTTAGGCAACCACTGATCTGGTTTCTATAACTATAGATTCAATTTGCCTGTTCTAGAACTTCATATTAAGGAATCATACAATATGTACTCTGACTTCTTTTGCTCAGCATAATATTCTTGAGGTTCATGTATGTTCGTTTTTACTGTTGAGTGGTAGTCTGTGATATGAATAAACTACAATTTGTTTATTCATTCTCCTGATGAAACATCATTTGAATTGTTTCCAGTTTGAGGCTATTAGGAATGAAGTGGCTATGAGTCTTCATGTTCAAGGATTTTTTTTTTAATCTTGGACACATATTTTTATTGAGTAAACATCTAAGAGTAGAATTGTTATGTTATATGTAAAGTGTATGTTCAAGTTTGTAAGATACTGCCAAATTGTTTTCCAAAGTGGTTGTATTACCTACAATGTATAAGTTTAAATTACTCCACATTCTTATCAGGAGTTGGTATCTGATTATGTTTTTTTTTTCTTTTTTTTATTATTATACTTTAAGTTTTAGGGTACATGTGCACAATGTGCAAGTTTGTTACATATGTATCCATGTGCCATGTTGGTGTACTGCACCCATTAACTCGTCATTTAGCATTAGGTATATCCCCTAATGATGTCCCTCCCCCCTCCCCCCACCCCACAACAGTCCCCAAAGTGTGATGTTCCCCTTAATTTGCATTTCCCTGATTATGAATGATGACCAACTTTTCTTGTGCTTTTTGGCTGACGATAGTATGTGAGTATAAATGAGATGTTTATCTAGATCTTTTTGTGAAGTGACTGTTCGAATCTTTTGCCCATTTTAAAAATATTTATTCTAAACACAAGTTCTTTGTCAAATATCTGTATTGTGAGTATTTTTTCCAAGTAAAGGGCTTGCTTTTTCCTTTCCTAATAGTGTGTCTTGAAGAGCAGAGTTTTTAATTTTGAGGAAATCCAATTTGTCAGTATTTTTCTCTGTGGTTAGTGCTTTTCTATCACATTTAACAAAACTTTGCTTATCTCAAGGCGGTGAATATTTTCTTCTATGTTTTCTTCTGTAAGTTTTATAGTTTTATTTTTTATATTTAGGTCTATGATCTATTTGGAGTTTATTTTTGTATATGGTGAAAGCTGGTGGTGAAGGTTCATTATTTTCTCCCATAGAGATATCCAGTTTTTCAGTATCATTAACTGTTAGTTAAAATGACTTTCCCTGGGGCTGGGCGTGGTGACTCACTCCTGTAATCTCAGCACTTTGGGAGGCCAAGGTGGGCAGATCATGAGGTCAGGAGATCGAGACCATCCTGGCTAACATAGTGAAACCCCATCTCCACTAAAAATACAAAAAATTAGTCAGGCGTGGTGGTAGGTGCCTGTAGTCCCAGCTACTCAGGAGGCTAAGGCAGGAGAATGGTGTGAACCTGGGAGGCGAAGCTTGCAGTGAGCCGAGATTGCACCACTGCACTCCAGCCTGGGCGATAGAGACTCTGTCTCAAAAAAAAAAAAAAAGACTTTCCTTTTCCCATTAAATTACATTGGTAAGCTTTTTGAAAATCAGTTGAACATATACATAGATACATATGCATATATATTTACTTAAACTCTCTATTCTCTTCCATTTATCTGTATGTCTATCCAAATGATACTATACTTACTATACTTATTATAGTAATGAATCTTGAAATCAGGTATTAAAAGCCTCCCTAATTGGCTCTTCTTTTTCAAAATTGTTTTGACTATTCTAATTATTTTGCATTTTCATATACATTTTAGAATCAGCTTTTCAGTTTCTTCTTTTTACAAACCGCTTCAATTTTCAATTGGATTACTTTAAATAGATAGTCAACTGGTTGAAATTGGACATTTTGGTAATATTGAGGCCTCCAATCTATGAATATTTAGGTCTTCTTTAAATTCTATCGGTATTGTTTTCATTATACTGATTCTGAGAATAGTTTCTTAAGCTTATCCGTATGTATTTAATAGTGTTTCATGCTTTTATAAGTGGCAATTTTTAGAAATAATTTTCTAATTGTTCTTTGTTAATATACAAAATTTTAACTTATTTTTTTGTATATTGACCTTGAATCCTTCCTGCAACATTCCTACAGTCACTATTAGTTCTAACAGGGCTTTTTTGTACATTTCTTAGACCTTTATCCATGTAAGATGATGTCATTTGTGAGTGTTTTACTTCTTTTGTAACCTGTTTGCCTTTCTTTCTTTTTTGTTTTTTGCACTACTGGGACCTCTAATATAATGTTGAATAGAGGTGCTGAGAATAGACATTCCTGCTTTGTTCATGGTCTTACAATTAACTGTGATGTTAGCAAAAGGTTTGTAGAGATGCCTTTTATCAGCTAGAGGAAGTTAACTCTTATTCTTAGTTTGTTAGGGTTCTTTTTCATGAATGTGTGTTGAATTTGGTCCTATATCTTGCATTTTGTTTTCTTTGTGTTTCAATGGTTCTTTTTTCCTTCTCTTGCTTTGTTTTGGACTGAGTATTTTTTAGTATTACATTTTATCTCAGCCATTGGCTTATTAGCTATACCTTTTGTTATTGGTTATGTCATGATTTACAATATGGATTTTTAACTTCGCACAGTTACTAAATTATATATAAGTTAATAATGTTGTTATAGTTAATAGTATTCTATTGTTTCATGTAAACTATAAAAATCATTACCATTTCTAATGCTCTTCATTTCTTCATGTGGACCTAAATTTCCATGTAGTATTGTTTTTCTTCAACCTAAACCACTTTCTTTAACATTTCTTGTGGTGCAGTTCTACCAATTATTTCAATTCTTCCTTGTCTAAAAATGTTTTCATTTTGTCTTTATTTTTAAAGGATATTTTAGTCAGATATGGATAAAATAGAATAGTTATACGTATAAAACAGAATAGAATGCAGATTTAGATAGGTCTAAATATTGAATTGAATACAGCTTTAGTTACAGATATAAAGTCATTTTTTTCCTTTTAGCATTAAAAAAACTCACTTTATTATCTTTTGACTTGCATTGTTTATGTTAGAAATCAGTAATAATTCCTATCTTCATTCATTTCTCTATGTATTATGTCCTCTTCCCTCTCTGGCTGCTTTTAAGATAGTTTCTTTATTATTGGTTTTCAGCAATTTTATTAAGATATGCCTTGGTGTGTGTTTTTGTGTTTATCCTTCTTGAAATTTATTGTGTTTTATGGATCTATGGTTGATGGTTTTCATTAAATTGGGAAAATATCCAGTAATTAATTCATCAAATTGTATCCTTTCCCATCTCCCATCTCCTTTCCTTCCGGGAGTCCAATTACCGCTTAATGTTTTTCCATAGTTTATGGAGGCTCTGTTAAATTTTCAAGCCTTTCACTTTAATGTGGGTAGTTTCTGATGCAATGTTAAGTTCATTAACCTTTTATTCTGCTATATCTAATCTTCTATTAACCCCATCCAATACGTTTTTTATTTCAGAAGTTGTATTTTTAAGATTTAGAATTTCCTTTTGTTTTATTTTTATAATTTGCATCTGTCTCCTCATTGTGTTCATGTTTTCGTTTAAATCCTTGAACATATTTATAATAGGTATTTAAAGTTCTTTTTTACTCCTTCCATTATTTTTCTTTTATCTGGGTCTGTTCTTTACTTAGTTTTGTACAGGTTATGGGTCATATTTTCCTGCTTCTTTGCAGGCCAGTAATTTTAAAATTATAGCCTGGACAATGTGGATGCTAAATATTTGAGAGTCCGGATTTTGCTGTCTTCCTTTAAAGCATGTTGAGTTTTTAGTTTTATTATTATAGATAGTTAATTTTCTGTAAGATCAAATTTATCCTGTAAAGACTTAAAAAAATCTCTGTTTGGGTGGGACTAGAAAACTCTTTACTCTTAGGCTAACTTAATCCTATAGTTCATTATACATTAGATTATAGTACCATATTATACCAGATTATCTTATTTTTACCATACTTTTTCAATTTTTAGATACACAAATACCACTATATTACAGATGCATACAGTAGTCAATACAGTGACATGTAGTACAGGTTGGTAGCCTAGGAGCAACAGGTTATTCCATATCACCTAGGTGTGTAGTAGGCTATACCATCTAGGCTTATATAAGTACAGTCTATGATGTTTGTACAATGAAAAAATTGCCTAATGATGTATTTCTCAAAATGTATCTCCATCATTAAGAGACGCATGACTGTACTTTGAAGCTGTGGCCTTTGTGGGGTCTCTATGAAATATTCTTGATATTCTGTCAGGTCCACTACTCTGGAGAGCTCAAATGTCTCCCTTCCCTGTGCAAGCTCCTATAATTTTTCAGCTTATAGCACTCCAGCAGTTGTCCTTTGCCTGATTTTGTGAAGTCTCACTCTATGCATCTCAGCTTAATATTCCATCAGAGACTCATAGGACCCCATGCAGATTTATAGCACTCTTCCACCAAGTAGCTTTCTGCTTTCCAGTACTGTTCCCCACAAACTTTTGTTGTCTCAGCCTCACTGAGATCTGACCTCTTTCACCTTTGTTAAGTGAGGCTACTGTATTCTGCTTGTGCTCTTCATATCTTCACTGAGGTTAGGAAGGGCAAGGCATTTTTACTGACTTCCATTTTACAGCTGAGGATGAGAGGTGCTAACAATGCCTCTTAACCGAGCAACTTAGAAGAGGCACTGAGAAGCAGATGGAGAAGCACGGGGAAGTGTTGCAATTCCTTTTCCCTGATCCACCCATGGGATTGAGGTTGCATTCAGAAAATGGGCAGGAGGTAGATTCCTTTGGCCCTGCCCCAAGAAGAACCAATCTCATTAACCCTGGAAGAATAACCAGGATCCCTGGGCACACTGAGAGATGCTGTCTCAGAGGTTATGTGATCATTATTTTCAGCTTGGAGAAGAAACTATCTTTAAAGCATTCACTTTCCCTGAAAATATTTTTTATTTCTGATTTACAGATGAGGGCGAACACAAAGCTTTAGGGTTAATGGTTCTGAGTACATCAAGACAGAAATGGTTCATTAAGCATTATAATAATGACCACACATTGAGTGTTTACTACATGGCAGGCTTGTGCTAAATGTGTGACTTGCATTATTTCATTCAGTCTCTAAAACAACCCAACGAGGTGAGAACTATCCCTATTCCTAGCTTACAAATAAAAAAACAAGCTCAAAAGAGGATAAGAGGGGCAAATGTTAATCTTCTTTAAGAGAAATGAGAATGAGGAAGATGCTGAGAGGTGCCTTTCTGACTGGAGACAAGTGCTGACTTGGGATGCTGTGCCACCACGAGCACATTGCTTGACCTCTCTGGGCATCAATTTCTTAATATGCCAAGTGAGAGAACTATATTAGATAAGCCTTTCTGAACAACTTTGTATATTTCATTATCCTCCTCTTTCCATAAAATCAGATCCTAAACATTTCTCAATTTCCTACCTTATAATTCTTAATTTACCTGCCACCAGAGGGCTCTGTGCAGGGGAGTTTTCACAGAACATAGGTTTTCCTCAGATTTAAAGCATGGCCTCTATAGAATAGGCTCTTAATAAAAAATCTGTTGATATAAGTAGGAGACCAGGTGATGTAGTGGTAGAGGAATAAAAAAATCAGGGATCTGGGTTCTTATTCCTCTGCCAAGTGGCTGTCAGATGCATCACATAGCCTCTTTGGGCTTCCATAACTCTTCCTGTAAAATGGAAATAATGGAGTTATTAGGAGAAATGAAATAGTATCAGATATTTAAAAGCACCTTGAAAAGTATAAAATACTGCATAATTATGACAGATAAAGAAATACGTCTATGAAAACCAAGACTTTTTTCTTTTACTCATTTGTCCATTACCCATTTTTGTACTGTCTCCCCAACACCCTAACATCATACAGTTATTACCAACAGCCCCTAAATGTCTTTGCCAACATGGTGAGAGCTGCTTTCCTTCCTAGATATTAATGCAGAGGCAGTTTTTCTCCTGATTAGCACAATTCTAGGCAGGGGTGGTGGTGCTCATGGATTGACCAGCAGTTGTATATCATGATTGGGGCTTGAGATCTGGGATGTACCCAAATTCAAATTTATGTTATGATGGGGGAATTACATATGCCCTTGGGGTTGGTTATTTTCAGTCCCTGGCATTTATCACCCCCCCTCCCCCAACCACTCAAGAACTTGCACCTCTCTCTGGGGAAACCAGGAAATTAGCGCTGAGAACACCAACTGGTCAGGCCTTCACTGTCCCTTGATAAACCACGGGCTCCGGCCAGGTGTGGTGGCTCACGCCTGTAATCCCAGCACTTTGGGAGGCCGAGGCGGGCAGATCACGAGGTCGGGAGTTTCAGACCAGCCTGACCAACACGGTGAAACCCCATCTCTACTAAAAATACAAAAATTAGCTGGGCGTGGTGGTGCATGCCTGTAATCCCAGTTACTCAGGAGGCTGGGACAGGGTAATTGCTTTAACCCGGAAGGTGGAGGTTGCAGTCAGCCAAGATTGCACCATTGCACTCTAGCCTGGCGACGGAGCGGGACTCCGTCTCAAAAAATAAAAAAATAAAAAAAAACACATGTTCCTCAGTGGCACCTCTTTCTTACTGCTTTTCCAGTTAACAAGAAGTGGTAGTCCTGGAATTTAGAAACACTTAACTCATAAATAGGGCTTCTGTACTTTCTAGTCCGAGAATATAGACCTCTACATCTTTGCTATGTTGAAATATATCCTCTTCCTCTTCTAGATTGCCTCACAATAGTTGTCAAATTAACTTTTGGGCCGAGCGCAGTGGCTCACGCCTATAATCCCAGCACTTTTTGAGGCCGAGGCGGGCGGATCATCTGAGGTCAAGAGTTTAAGACCAGCCTGGCCAACATGGCGAAACTCTGTCTCTACTAAAAATACAAAAATTAGCCAGGCATGGTGGCAGACACCTGTCATCCCAGCTACTTGGGAGGCTGAGGCAGGAGAATTGCTTGAACCCAGGAGGCGGAGGTTGCAGTGAGCCAAGATTGTGCCACTGCACTCCAGTCTAGTAGACAGAGATGCTGTCTCAAAAAAAAAAAATTAGAAATTTTAAAAATAAATAAATTCACCTTTAGCATCATATTATTCTTGGACTCCAAAACCTCCAGTGGAAGGTTTCCTGCTTTCCATAGAATTAAGCCAAACTCCTCCAGGCCTCTTACCTTTCCAGCCCCCACTGTTCCCACATAGGAAGCCAGCACTGCTGTTCAGCCTGAAGTGCTCCCTGGCTTCTGTGCATAGTCTAGTGTCCTATTCCTGAAGTTGCCTCTGCCAGCTGTGTTTTCCCATTCCCACCTCCGTATGACCAAGTCCTGCCCTTCTTCAAGGCATAGTTTAAATGCTATCCCCTTTACAGAGTGAGTTCTTCCACTTCTAAACTTTCTGCTTCATGCTCCAGGAAACTATGACTTTCTTCCTCTAGCGTCTCATTTATCTTTGTATTCCCATGGTATCAGCAAATGATAGGTCCTCTATAAATATGGGTTAGACAACATGAATGAATGGAATTTAATTTAATGGGTCTTTTAGGGAGTATCCCATCCGAATACATGTTTATCCAAAATTTAAAGTTTCTTTTCCTTTCAAGGTGGTGATTTGTGGCCATTTCTGCTGTCCCAGGTCCCTGGCTGACTCTTTACTGAGGTCTGTGCTTACTCTTGCTAACTTTTTACATTTCTCCATATTAAATTTACAGCTTATATCAAGCCCGCTTGTTTAAATTTTTTCCTGTTCCCACTGTTCTCATGTTCCTTCACAATGTATGCAATTACATGAGCTGCCTTTGAAAGCAAGATTAGATTTTAAATCTTGTGATTAACCTTTCACATTGCGAGACTGCCAGCTCCAAGTTCCTTGAGCAATTTTCTTGTTCTGTTGTGGACTAATTTCTCTATTTCATCTCTCCTGTTGTGTGTTACTTTGCAACTTGATTCTTGGCTGCATAGGCCCTATTGGGAGAATTTCTTGTCTTGCTTCATTTCACCAAATGACTCTTCTGCACAAAACCAAACAAATATGTAAATACGGAAAACACTACGTAAATCTGCCAGAGTATCGAAGTGGCTATCAAAGTTGCAAAGTTTTTGTTATTTTGATATTTTGCATACAAGATCTTAGAAGAGGAAGTT
This sequence comes from Symphalangus syndactylus, assembly GCF_028878055.3. Taxonomy (NCBI): domain Eukaryota; kingdom Metazoa; phylum Chordata; class Mammalia; order Primates; family Hylobatidae; genus Symphalangus; species Symphalangus syndactylus. The sequence goes on along the minus strand of NC_072428.2, from coordinate 36,001,145 downwards.
TTTAAAATTCACTAAAAATACAAATTACATATATTTACGTATTGAAAATTTTCTAGAAAACAACTTAGCTTTAAACTGGAACATTAAATTGGCAGTCTTTTTGAACCTATAAAATGCTGAGTTTTAGGACTACATTTGTTAAGTATTTTTATCACAATTTTTTAATTAAAGAAACTATTTTGAGTGTAGAAGAGCACTTATGCATTTTAGAGTTCAATAGAAAATTATTTTGCCAGTTACCCAACAAAAATGGAGAAAGTTCGTATTTTAAAATATTCACAAAATACATTCCTTCAGGAAATAATTTATGACTGGCCTTATAAGTAAACAAGATATTTGATATGTCAAAGTATTTTATTAAGGTAATTTCTAACAATACTTGATTTCCTGGAAGTTAAAATAAAACTAACATGAATAAATAATAAGTATTTAGACCAATGAAAGAGATTTATTTATAGTAATTGGTTATAGGAAACATCCTAGGCATGAAATTAATTCAATCCCGATCTGAAAACCCTGATAGCATTAAAATGGATGTTTAATGTGTTATTAGTTAATGATATTTCATCTGAGGACCTTATCAAGTTGCACACAGTAAAGCTCTTGTCATTATTTTTTACTCTCCCAAAGTGACACTTTAATGAAATGTGTCAGCACACCAGTGTTAGGATACGTTTCATTAATGCCCAGCACTTTTGTTCTATTCTTTACATTTGGAAACAGATTTAAGTATTAAGTGCCTCTAATGTCTGCAGCCAGGGAATCCTTTCCGAGTTTGTAACAGTGACCAGAACAGACCGTATTACACTCTCCAAATGGTGCGGTTTTGCATTTGAATGTCTGAATTATCCCGGTTTCTTAGAGACGACCACAACACCAACATCTTAAATCCTCAAAATACTGTCCGCTTCATTGAATGCTCGTGATCTAAGCATATGTGTAATTATTCTGTAATTCTCCCCAAAATGTGATTCCTTGGAAATGCATACTAGGTTTCCCCTATTGTAAATCCAATGACTATTTCTTTGTGGCCACTTCTTTAAATACGGTAACAAGCAAGTCTGTGTGTCTGGGTGAACCGCCTTGATAATGATGATTTCTTCCCAAGCTCTCCTTGGGACACCCATCAGGGGAAATATGCCTTTCATTTGTTTAAGGGTAGAGACCATGGTCACAAAAAGACCATTTAAGATAGTATACATTACAACTAGAGGATTTCTTGCCAGAAATGGGCCTAATGTCACTCACAATAGCCTTAGAAATAGTCTTAGATAGTTTAGAATTTGCAAATGTTACCAGAACCAGCTGTGGTAATCCACGGCTGCATATAGATTTTAGAGAAGAATAGAATCCCGTGCCTCTTAAAACAGCTTTGGATGTGGTCAACCGTGGAAAATTAAAACATACACTTTAAAAACTGACAGCTGGAAAGAAAAAGGGGGAGGAGACAGTAGAAAGGAGACTTAGGGTAGTATATTAACCTCAGTTTTATTTTGAAGTTTTGCACATTCTTTGGGAAAACTCATTGGTGGCAACTTTCCCAGGGAACAGCCTAAGCGTAGAGTGATTACAAAATGTAAGTGAGATCCTGCGTGTGAAGTCCTTTGCAAATTGTTAATGCACCATTCAAATGTTTCTGGGCTGTTGTTATTACAACCCATCATTAACTCCAGTGTGAGTTGTTTAATTTGGCCTCTTGGTTTAGCAAAGGGTAGTGGGTCTGTGGGTGTTTACTGATAAATGCAAACAACCACAGAGTAGGAGTAAAGGAAAGTCAGCTTTCAGGGAAGTCAGCTTGCAGGGTCATAGCTAGGCTGTGAATAATTTGATGATCACTCTGAAGCAGGTGTTTGCATTGAGTAATTCCTCGTCTTAACATAATTTTGCAAATCGCTTGGCTTTTAAAGCCCATATCGCTCCCACAGCACCATTGCTAATGGTAGCTTTAAAAATGATTTCAGCATCAAGTGAGCTTGAAGTTTTCAAGTCCATCATGTTTACTTGTTTGTTTTTTGGTGACTGTATTTTTAGAAATTTGGAATCTGGGAGAAAATATTGTGACAGGAGGAAAAATCAGTCTTATCAATTATTTAAAAGAAAGATTGCATTTTAAAGTTTGAATGAAGGGAAATATGTTAAATTTTTTCAAAAACACACAAGCAACAAGTGAAGAAATGAAAACATTGGCAGAGGGAAGATAGCAGCTGCTAGGGAGAGAAACAGCCTCAATGTTTAGAGATATGTCCTCTGTACTTGCCAGTCTCTCATGAGTGATACCTTGGCTGAGTTTCCATTTACTCTCCATTTGAATTTAGAAAAGACCACTGCGGTGGCTCACGCTTGTAATCCCAACACTTTGGGAGGCCGAGGCGGGCGGATCACGAGGTCAGGAAATCGAGACCACGGTGAAACCCCGTCTCTACTAAAAAATACAAAAAATTAGCCAGGCGTGGTGGCGGGCGCCTGTAGTTCCAGCTACTCGGAGAGGCTGAGGTAGGAGAATGGCGTGAACCCGGGAGGCGGAGCTTGCAGTGAGCCGAGACTGCACCACTGCACTCCAGCCTGGGCAACAGAGTGAGACTCCGTCTCAAAAAAAAAGAAAAAAGAAAAGACCATTTTTAAGTTGGAAATTGATTTTAGAAATTTAAAAGAAATGAAAGAAATAACTTAAAAAACCCGGGACCCACTCTGTTGCTTGGAGATTTGGTTCGCTTCCCAAGGAAAGACTGATGTGTATAAATAAGCAAAGGATGTCTGTGTTTTTTATGCCTATTTTTTAAAGTACTGTCCTGTATCATTTATCTAGACATCATTTATTTGCCAATCTAAAAAGAATATAAACTTAACGAGGATTCTGAGTAACCAAAATATATGTCCCTAAGTCTGCTCACTAATTTTATGACCCTCAGTACTCACTCAGAACCTACTTACTCTTACATTACAAATGTTTCTAACAGACATGAGTATCTGCTTCCCCTGCACATGCAGATTAGAAGCAGCATAGCAGATGGGAAACAAATAAAGAGAAGATCTTGGACATACTGGGAGCAGCAAGAAATAAGAGCTGACAGCTTGATTGTGCAGGGAGAGACAGAAAATCCATATAAAGCAAACATAAAACCATAAAAGCTTAGCAGTCTAGAGCAGTTTAGGGTTTTACGATTTACCAATCCCAGAAGGTCTCACTGTATTATCTCACAGAATAAAAACTGATGCTTATGATTTTGAGTCATCAAGAAACTATTAAATGTTATTGTGTGCCTGACCTTCAAAAGGTATATTTAGAATAATTTTCACTGAAATGTGTTAAAGTTAAGGTAAAAGTCTTTGGGCTTAAAGGAGCTCACCTTTAGGTGTTTGGAAATTTGGATTTATGTGGAGATCATTTCTTTCTCCATAATGCCAAATTGGTGCATGAAAATTGCCCGTGCTTTGAGGGCATAGCCAAATGTTCTTACTCAAATGGAATTTTATAGCTAGAATTCTTTCTGTAGTGAGACAGCTGTTACAACAAGGGAAACTACACTAAATGAGAATCAGAAGAGTTTCACACTCTCCACTCTACTACTGAAATGCCGAGTGATCGGGACAGTCAGCCACTCTCTGATTCTCAGTTTCCTCATCTATTCATTGGGGTTCACAGACACCATCCAGTTTCACAAACTATAATTAAAAAAAAAATAGTAGCTCAGTGAATTATAGATGATTCTCTTTGTGCTTGATACAGAGCTGAATCACACAGACTACCTTCCATTTTGTGGGGATTAGAGGGACTAATCTCAAAGTTTGCCCTCATCAGCATCCTGCTGAGATATTCTTAAATGACTCTAAAAGGAGCCTACAGTGTTAATGATCTTTATCTCTTAGTGGCGAGAAGAGAGGAGATTTTAACTTCTGTCTTTATGCTTTTCTTGTATTTTCAACATTTCTAAAAGAAATATGCATTACTTTTGAAACACATCCACAAAAACTACATTTAAAATATAAACATGAAAGAACAAAACTTGAGACTTAAGGCCTTCCAAATGCTAGGTCTTAAAGCAAAGTAGGTTTGAACTATTAATAGAAGGTGGATAATGTTGTATCCCAGAAGCAGGACATCTATCCTGAGAGATATCTCTACAACTATTATTTCTGCCACAGGCAGATCTCTCAGAATCAGTGGCAATTTTTCAGGCTTGAAGAATAAAAGTAGCGTCTGGTAAACCAGGAGAATATGGCATTAAAAGAAAAATCCCCAAACAACTACTCGTAACGCTGGCCTCCCAACTGCACTCTGTGTTCTAGATTGTTATGGGAAAATATCCTCCTTGCCAGAAGTAATCTCACTGTCATTTGTCAACTGCAAACTGATAAGGAAGGAGCATTTTTCTAAACTTTGAATCTCTGGCTACTGTCCCTAGGATCATTTTCCTGTACAATTGTTATAAAATCTGCAGCCTGCAAAAAAACCTATCTCAAAATATTGGAGAGATAGAAAATGATCCAGAAGGCTGAGGAAGCTCTGAATGTTTAATGTCCTGGGGAAACTGGCTGCCCATACACTGCCAGCAATTTGGAAACAGGTCGATTGTGACTCAGGAAAATGGGCCTGGCCTGGGCAGCCCCAACTTGGCAACAGCTTGTGGGGAGTAAATCCTCTCACTGAAGGTTTTGCTTAATCTGAATAAATTCAATTTCAAAATCTGCCCTTGATCTAAGCCCCTTAAGCTTCTGCAAAGGACTAAGGACCTTCAGGGTCAATGCCAATAACAAAAGATAGGAAAAATTCACCCTTTCTCATATCTCACTGCTGTATTCTATAAGCTGTTAACTCACTGCAAAAAAAAAAAAAAAGTTTCCTTTCAATAAAGTTGTCTTTGGAGAATCCGTGTCCTTTATTTTAAAGGTAACATTCAGTGCTTCCTTTTTGAATGTTCTACATGTTTAGTAGAAGGAATGCCGGACACAATATTAGGAGACCTGTGTTATAGTCCCGAATGTAGTACCACCAGTGGATTTCGGTAAAGCAATTGCTTTGGATTTCCAGACATATTTTTCTCTTAACTGTGATCCTTGCAACACGTGTTTGTAGAAGTGCTTTTTCCAAGGGTGAAATGAATGTGAGTAAATAAGCTTGGGAAACACACCAGACCACATGCCTACTTGGACATTCACAGTGTGCATTAGCATGCTAAAGGCTCTGAGAAGTCCTATAGTAGAGAAACTTTTTCAAATGTTTTCAACCCAGTGTTTTCCAAACTTCCTTGCTAAACCATGAAGCTTCTTTTGTGTGGTAATTCCTACTGTGAAGCTAGCTTCCTATGAACATATTCTGAAAATGCCTGGGCTGACAATGCCTGTGGTCTTGCATCTGGTCTACATTTTGGCAGTTACATGATTGTACAGTATATATATTTAATAGAAGACATGATCAAGATCTTTTACATTGCTGATGGCTTAAGGTTGGGGAGATACAATTAATTCATTGGATAAGGAAATTAGGATCCAAAACTACTCAGCATTTGTATTAGTTCATTGTAGCTGCTGAAACAAATTATACAAACGTGGTGGCTTAAAACTACAGAAATGTATTCTCTCACAGTACTAGAAGCTGGAAACTGAAATCAATTGCACTGAGCCAAATCAAGGTGTCAGCAAGGCTGCACTCCCTCTAGAGGCTCCAGGGGAAAATCTCTTCCTTGCCTCTTCCAGCTTCTGGTACCTGTTGGTATTCTTTGATTTATGACAGCATGATTCCAACATGTGCCTCCCTGGTCACATTGCCCACACCTCTTCTTTCTGTGTGCCAAATCTCCTGCTGCCTCCCCCTTATAAGACATTTGTGATGGCATTTAGTTCCCACCCAGATAATCTAGGGTCATCTCTTCATCACATGATCCTTAAATTAATCACATCTGTAAAGACCCTTTTCCAAATTAGGTAACATTACAGGTCCCAGGAATTAGGTCCTGATATCTTTGGGTTGCCATTATTCAGCCTACTACAGCATTGTAAAGCCAGGATTTGGATCTGACAAAGTTAAATATTTCAGGCATAAATGTGAAGTCCTGTACTTGGGCAAGATAAAAAAAAAAAAAAAAGTGCAGGTATGGCTAGAAGATGTACCTGATTTATTTTTTTAAAAACTATTTATTGATACCGAGTTTTGCCAGGCAGTGAACCGGGGACCTTAGCAGTACCAGGATTGAAAAAGACGGAAGTGAATGAATCACTAGGATTGTGCGGTCATCTGTAAAAATGCAATATGATGTAGAGTTATTACCCAAGTTCCAGGTGTATAAAAGGCCCCTTGCACAGGCCATAAAAGCAGTATTATATAATAGTTATGAATTCAGTTCAGGGTGTGAGTCCCAACCCTATCATGTCACAACTGTGTAAACCTAGGCAAGTTATTTATTCTTCTTAGCCTTAGATTTCTCATCTGTAAAATGGAGATAATAATAGTACCCGCCTCATAGAATTGTTATGAAAATTAAGTGAGATAAGGCCTTTAAAAAGCTTAGCACAGGACAGGTGCAGTGGCTCACACCTGAAATCCCAGCATTTTGGGAGCCCGAAGCAGGCAGATCACCTGTGATCAGGAGTTCCAGACCCATCTGACCAACATGGTGAAACCCCATCTGTACTAAAAGTACAAAATTAGCCAGGCATGGTGTCACATGCCTATAGTCCCATCTACTTGGGAGGCTGAGGCAGGAGAATCACTTAAACTCGGGAGGTGGAGGTTGCAGTGAGCCTGGGCGACAAGAGCAAAACTCTGTTTCAAAAAAAAAAAAAAAAAATCTTAGCACAATGCCTGGCTGATAGTAAATATTTAATATATCTTGGCTATTATGGCAATGATCATAATTATAGGGTTAGACATTCTGGGAGACCTGCAAAGGAGTAGGAGCAATATGATAGCAGTTAGCAGTCTGAGCTATGGCATGTGAGAATTACTGAAGGAAGTGAGGGCCTGGAGATCCGTCTTCAAATCCACAAAGCATCATCATGAGAAAGAGCAAGCTGGCTTTTTCTGCATGGCTGCAGGGAGCTGACCTGGTATCCATTTGTAGAAGGTACAGGCGGAGAGTTTCCAGCTCAATCAAAGGAGAGTCTGAGTCTACCAGCATTGGATTAGATTTCTTCAGAAAGTGAGTTTCTCATCACAGAGAGAGTTCATGCAGAGGCAGTTGATGGTCAGGAAGCCTATGGAGTCCATTTCTCACCTCAGAATCGACTTTATTATCTATCTCCCCCAATAGAACTTCTGCCTCATGAGAGACCATATGGCCTGTTTAATGCCTAATACATAGTGAGTGTCCAAAAGTGAATGAATGAATGAATGAATGAATGAATGAATGAACGAATGAATGAATAGTAAGCACTAAAGAACTACAGTGCAGTATGATTCAATTGAACTAAGTTTAGGGAAGATTTGAGGGTTAGCCTGTGCCAGGCATAGTGCCAGGCACAGTCTGAAACTAAACACATGACAGTAAAGTGCTAAGTAAACACCTGCAACTAAAACATGCGACAGTAAGTGCTAAGTAGGTTAACAGAGGTGAGCACAAAATGCCAAAGAAGACATGGGAAGAAGTGGTTCATTCTACTTGGTTCATGGGGATAGAGAGGGTATAACATCTTCACTGGGTCTGAAAGGATGAATGAGGTTTTACCTTTGGCAAAATCAAGGAAGGGGAGTGGAGCTGAGAGGACAGTAGAGGCAGAGGGAATTCATGGGCAAAGGCACGGAGGCGTGAAGAACAAGCCACGTTTGGGAGAAGGCAAGACCGTCTAGATCTGGAATAGGTGGCAGGTGTTGACTAGAGATGGAGCTTGCAGCACGGGATATAATCAGATTATGAGATGCCTTGGAAGGTACACTGAGAAGCCTAATCTTCATCTTGATGGCAGTAGGGAGACCTGGAAGGTTTGGGAGCAGGAGACTGTGTTGTGGAAACTTTGTGACAACCTGCCGAATCACAATTGTGGAGCTAGGATTGATTTGGTAACAAAGGGATTCCTGCCTCAACATTTCTACCGTCAGTCTGCCACAGCCTCCAAAATGCCCTCTAGGATTACTCCTAGAAATGAAGAAACATGCAAATATATAATTCTGTGATTCAGCGTAGCAATGTGTTACCTTTAACACCCATTGGCCATGAGCATGGGACAGGATTTCTTGACCTCTGGGATGCTGACAATATTTCTTGTGGGAACTGTCCTGTGCATTGCAGGATGTTTAGCAGCATCCCTAGCCTCTATCTACTAGGTACCAGTCACATTGTCCCCTATCCCCCAGTTGTGATGATCAAAAATGTCTCCAGACATTCCCAAATGACCCTTGGGGCAAAATTGCCCCAGTGAGAACCACTGATATGAAGCAATTCATCATATCATCTGGGGGCATCAGAAGAAGACCAGCAGCTCCTCATTCATTTCCTTAGGTAGGGTGTAACTTCCCTCACCATTTACATTTCTTGACTTAAGACTTAAACTCCGCTTGGCTCTCTGGTCACACTGAGCTGTTTTTTAGCTTCTCATTGTTCTAGCTCCCTCATTGAAAAGGAATCATTTCCAGGATGTGAATGCTAGCATTGGTGGATAAATTGATAGCTCTTACCTGGAACTGTGAATAGTGTGTTGATGAATATGTCTTCTGTGGGCCACTCTGTACAGGAACAAACTGGCTACAATATAGGGAAGCAAATGTTTGGCGTGGTGCTTTGTATACTTTAGTGCACCTCTAGGTGAGGCATACTCTCCAATTTACTGCGGTATCAGGGTCTAATACCCATCTAGTTCCCACATCTATATTGCCTGCCCTGGCTGCTGTAAGCAACTAAAGTTCATGGCCCATGCTTTAGACATAGAAGTGCTCATCCAAGTGGAATAATCTATCCCCAATTTATTCACCAATAGAAAATTGTGCTGTTGAAGGTGGAAGATGGGACAGCTATGTGGGCAATTTTATTTGTATTTCTACTGTGAGGTCAACCATTATAGACTGAAACTATAATTTATTTATTTTCTCCCCTAGCTAGGCAGTTTGGAACTGGATAGAAAGTGTTCTTTCCCTCCTCACGTTAGCTCCTGCTCATTTCCACGCGAAGTCGCACCTCTGAGTTTAGGGGACTGAGTGAGCATCATAAGATGAACCCAGGTGCCCTCATATGATTTGAATGCCCTGTTATTTGAAGACTTCTCAAATTCTTTCTTAGATATCTTACTTCCTAACAATGAATTGTTGATAAATTAACTTTTATCTGTTCTTCAGAAAAATAAGGGGCTCACCAGGTCGGGCCTTAATTTGATAGGAGACATTCAGTAAATAAAAGCTAAAATACTACCCATTTTCCAGTGAGAAGGTATAGTTTATGCAGACTCTTACCAGATTAAAATAGTCCTATCAATTGTTTATTACCTCAATAGCAGTTCTTAAGGGATTTGATAAATAGCTTAACTTTCCCGTCCTCAGAGAAACCTCCTCTGTTACCTTCTATGGCATTTCATTTGTACTGTTCTAAGGACCCTTTTCACATGCCTTTCTTGGTATAACGAACAATTTCTCCCTCTAGATTGTAAGCGCCTTAAAGCCTAATATATTATATATATTTCTGTGTCTCCACTGTGTCCAACAGAGTACAAAGATGCACAAAGATACACAGGAGATACTAAAAATGTTTTCCTTGGGTGAATGTATATATGACTTGAAATTTGATAGAGGGGCAGGTGCTGCAGGTTTTAAAAATATATATTTTTAAAAGAAAATTTAGAAAACTCAGAGGTGCAAAGAAAACGTAAGTTATCTATACTGCCTATTGCTGACAACCACTGTAAATACTTCAATATATCTCAGTTGTTTTTCTTTGTTTAAGATATATTTAGGGAATATATTGCACTGTAATATTACAATACTTAATAAGATACAAACTTAAATGTAAGTTTGGGTCAGGCGCGGTGGCTCACTCCTGTAATCCGAGCACTTAGGGAGGCCGAGACAGGCAGATCACTTGAGGTCAGGAGCTGGAGACCAGCCTGGCCAACATGGTAAAACCCTGTCTCTACTAAAAATACACAAATTAATTGGGCCTGGTGGCAGGCATCTGTAATCCCAGCTACTCGGGAGGCTGAATCAAGAGAATCACTTGAACCCAAGAGGCAGAGGTTGCAGTAAGCCAAGATCGCATCACTGCCTTCCAGCCTGGGCAGCATAGTGAGACCCTGTCTAAAAAAAAAAAAAAGTAAATTTGTATCTGGCTTTATTTTTATTCTTTACAACATAATAAGAGCATCTCCTAAGTCACTAAATATTTTTCCGAAACACCATTGTGAATGGCCACATAGTATCTCATTGATGGCTAGATAATGATTTACTCATGGATATATAGGATTGGTTTTAATGGGGGCTATTATAAACAGTGTTTTTATGGATGTCCTTATGTAAAATATAGGATACATATTTTGATATGTTTTTAGAAATAAGATTCCTGTGCCAAAAGTTATGAATGTTTTTAAACATTTTAATATACATGTCTTTTCATATATACATCTGCAATTCCCTTTCATTTTTCTCCATAGATGTCCAAAACAGTAATTTATTAGAAGGCATTTTATTCACAATAGTAAAACAGAGGATCAATTTATGAGCAGCAGCAGCACTAGAAGTATTATAATAAATAATGATAATGACATCTCTACAAGTTAAAGCTTAGAAAGTGCTTTGACATTCACTTACCTCCTTTAGTACTCAAGCAGATATTATTTCTATCTTACACATGAAAATAACTAAAGCTTGGGAAGGTTAAATGACTTGTTTGTTCAAGTTCACACACCTCATCAGAGGTCTTTTATGTGTTTTTGACCACATCAAGAGGGCTAAAGACAAAAATGAAGAGGTGGGGAAATGGAGGGACAAATGTAATGAAAAGAACCATTGAATATTGTAAATATAACCTCAAAGAACAGAGCGGAAGATCTTGTGAATAGGTCAATAAAAATTTTATTGGAGCTTGAGGCATACATTTAAGTTCTAGGAAGATTTCACAAAGGTGCTCCCTTAAGCTCCTATACCTCTGAATGACTTTTCTAAGATACCTTGATAAACTTGTACCTTTGTGGGCTCTGATTTTGTGTGGTTGGAGATCATGTTCAAAGCTGGAGATGATTTTATCATTGAGGAAACTTGTTTTAGATACCCAGAGAATGTCAGAGTTATAAGGAACTTTAGAGATCATCTTCTCCAACTCCTTTATACAAACTAAGAGATGAGATTAACTCATTCAAGGTCACACAGAGATTCAGTGTCAGGGTTGAGGATACTTGAGCAATACAATGTAAATCCGGACAAAGTATAGGAAGGAAGCAGGTTAAAATAGAGTAAAGCAATTATGTTTAGTTCTGGACCAAAGGAGATGTTTATTTAATATAAATTCTTTTGTATTACATCCAAATACAATCTCAGTTTACAAGTAACACAAGGAAACATTCATGTATATCACTCAAATAAGCTTTCCTGTTTTTGTTATGTTTTATTTTTTACCTTTTGCGAAGAAATTTATTCAATGGGATCATATGAGTCATATGAATAAGAAAATAGAATCATGAAGTAGGAGGCACTTTATTAAGGTGTAAATAAACCTGATCAGCTGTTTCTGAGCCTGGTTGATTCACAAAATCACTTGGGGTACTTTTTGAAATACAGATTCTCGAACCCCACCCCAGAGATTCTGATTCAGTAGATACAATGAACTTGACTATCTGCTCCCAAACTTGCTTGAAGAAAACCCCAAGGTACGCAAGCATTTTCAATTTTAACTGAATCCTTGAAAATAAGATTGTGTATTCTTAAGAAGTCTTAATATACGGAATACAGAATGATTCTTTTTTTCAAATATCAAAGTCAAGTGACCATACCTGCTTAAAAAATAATTTGAGGAGGTAAACTTCTAAATATGCGTTCAAACTGACCCCATACTTGGAAATGTCTGAAAAAATTAAGTTAGGGAGGCAGTAATAGTCCATAAATGGATTTTCTGTTGTGTAAATGTTTATACAGATGTTGTAAGTGAGACTTTTTAACAAACTCCTTAGGTTGCTGACAGCGGACAACTTTGCATATGTGTGTTAACAGGAGAATGTGCTGTGTTTCAAATGAATGGGGAAGCGGGTCTAAATGACTTTCAGATTAGCTGGAACAGATGGAAGGGTCACAGTTGAACAACTTGACACGCCGGCATAAAGGCATCGTTGAAGTGCAGTTCATTGCCTCTGACAGATACTGTCAATCAACCCTGGCTTTCTCTCAGTTAACCAACAGCCTGGACCTTTAAAGATTTAAAAAGAAATTTTTAAAAAAGTATCTTGGGGCAAAAACTTAAGTTTATCTGGTTTATTTCAGCACTTCACCCCATCTCAGGCTAAGTTTTTAGAAACAGAGCAATGGATTTTAAACATTTTGGAAACTAACATGATATAAACTTGACATTAGGGGCTGTCACTAATAAATATAAAAATTTCAGCCACGTTATGTCTTTAGAGGGTCCTATTATCACACTAATTAGAACACTGTGCAGAATATCAGAATGAAGAAAATGCTATTTTTTTAAACTGTCCAACTAGAATTTTGATCAGCTGTTATCCAAAAGACATGACCAAGCAAGTATAAAAATGTATCATATTTAAAGTTTATTTTTTTTTTTTTTTCTGGGCCAACTTGATGTGTGGCCTAGAAAATGTGTTTGTAACTCGATGTGTGTTCAACTCTTGTATGCGGCCAAATGATAAAAAGTAATTAACCACTGGGAGCTACTCTACAAGAAGAAGATGGGGCTGGAGATTTAGCTTTGCCCCTGTCAGATCACTAGGGGACCTTTGAAAGTCTGAAGATCCATCCAGACCATCAGCCTAAGGTGGGCTCTACAGAAACTCACTGTTTGCTTTCCTGCTTCAACACAGCTGATTGATTCAAATTGACATCCTGGTTCCTGCATGCTTCTATATAGGTAACTAGAAGACTGGAATGCTGAAACTTTGAGAAAGGGGATTGGTATTTGCACTTCTCAATCAGGGAGGAATGCTGAATCTTCTTAATCATTGGCTGCCTGTGGATCGAATTGTTTAGCCTGAGAGTGCCCATGGGTCCAGAGATGCTAATTTTTAGAAGCATAGGGAATCTTGGACAACATGAGTCATGACTGCGTGGTTCACCCTGTAGCCTGATCTCCTTCCTTGAGGCTTACATTGTGGCTTGAAAAACAGATGGGCAGTGGAAGCATCTTGCTGATGGTATTTCTATGGCAATGGTGGTATTTTATATCCTAAAGGCATTTTCATAGGCCCATAGATTGTAGCAAAGCTTTGGAGGGTAGAATGCAAGCCCCTTAACTCTTGTGCTTACCCCTGTCATAGCCTCACTATTTCCTCCTCAACAATGCCCCATCTTAGAAAGCTGTCTCACTCACAGTCTAGAAGAGGAAGCCCAAAGAACTGCATGACTCCAGCCTGGTCACAGCTGCTTAGACTCATGGGGACACCAAGCCCCAACTTAGCCAATTAAAGTCTCTCTCACAGGAGTTTGAAATTTAGGCTGAGAGAGCCAGTTAGTTTTGGTCACAGAGTAGTAGGCATGTGGGATGGTCAACAAGGTTCTATAAAGCAAGTAGAATTTTAGGAAAAAATAAACTAAAAGCTTGGCAGAGGAAGCTAACATGTAAAGAGGAAAAGTTGATTAGACATGGAAAAGGGAGCCAAGGTAAGAGATGCCCATGGCTTCAGGCAGAGGGAAAAATACAAACATCTTTTCTGTTCTCACAAGACCCTGCTCTACACTGTATTGTTGGGTTATAGGCAATTCACCTTTATCTGCACACTAAACTCACTTTTACCCAAGTTAATTTGACAGAGTTTTTATTCTTATAAACAAAGATTCTGACCAGGACATCATGGAATTTCCATTTATTTCTTTAATGTTAAATATGTATTAAGCATCTACTATGTGGCTGGCATTGTGCCAGCCTCTGGGGAAACCATAAGTAATAAAGAGCAGGATATACTCCTGAGGAGGCTACACTTCATGCCAGCATCTCGTGCATTCCCATCACCACCTCCACCACCGCCTCCAAGCCGCTCATGAGATTTCTGCAGAGCATAGGGAAAGAAACCAAAGTCATCCTCCCCTCCATCCTCTCTTCCTTTTTTCATCCATTTCTTTAGTAACCTGCCCTCTAGGTGTCAAAATGCACTGACTATGGGTGACTGCAAGGTGGCTCTTTTCCTCATTGTTTGTTCCCTGCCTCTCCATCTTAAGACATCTTTCCCCAAGTCCAATTTTTATAGATCCCCACTAAGAAATAACTATATATTAATTGATGACTATAGTTTAATGTGGTGTTTATATCACTTATATATTCCTAAAGCAGGGAAAAGCTCTCCCCTCCACCACCAAATGTAGTGGCTTAAAAGAACAGTGATCATTTATTTTGCTCATGAATCTGCAATTAGAGCAGAACTTGTTAGGAACAATTCCATCTATGATTTCAGTGGCATTAACTGGGACAGCTTTACTCAGGACTAGAAGATACACTTTCAAAATGGCTCATTTACTTGGCTGGCAAGTTGATGCTGGTTTTCAGCTGGGTTTGGGCCTGGAGCCCTCATTTCTCTCTACATGGACCTCTCCGCTAACTACCTGGGCTTCCTTACAACAAGGTGTTGGGTTCCAAGAGCAAATGTCTCTACTTTAACTATGTAAGATAGTGTGGCAAAGTGTATTTTCCAAAGATAGACACCACAATATCCATTTGTATGATCTAGCCTTGGAAGTCACATGGTGCCATTTCCACCGTACTGCATTGGGCAATACAATTATTAAGAGCTACCCAGTCTCAATGGGAGAGGACATAGATTCCACCTCTTATTTGAGAAATAGCAATGTTCTAGGAGAGCATGTGGTATGGGGGATATTATGGTGTCTACCTTTGGAAAATATACTTTGCCACAATATCTTCTCTAGTTAAATAGCATTTTAATCTTGGCTCTATTTTAATCAGGGCTCATCTAAGAAAGAGAAGGACACCAAAACCAGTAAAAGTTAAAAGGGATTATCAAAAGAAGGCAAGGATATCTCACAATATATAGGAAGTACAGTTCAGCCTTGTAGGAACTCTATCATCCTCTCTCTCAGGATCCACGTGGCCTCTGACACTGCATCTCTCTTTGCATTTGGTTCAGCCTCTCACAGGCTGCATTGTCAACATTCCTGTGGTTGGAAATGGCTGCCCAGCAGAGATTCCACAGAGCCTTTCTATACAAGTGCCCCTTCCCCTCTAATGTCTCAGTGTCTCTTGGTCAAAATATATAAATGATTCAGCCTAATCTACAGATTGTTACCTTGGGTCAGAGGCCCAGCCCTATTCCCATTAGCCCTATTCTCATCACTGTGGTGAGTGCGGCTATGTCATGCTATATGAACATGACTTCCCGGCAGGGGATAGAGGAGGAGACACTGCCAAAGACGGGGACATGGTGGTCGGGTGTGCAGAGTTGGGGAATGAAGTGGTTAAGTGTGTCAGATCAGTATCTTTCTGTGAGTATTAAATAATTTAATATAAGTAGGGCTTTAAAAACAGATGTTAGCATGTAGAAATGTTCAATAAGCATTCAGTATTTTTAGGTTTTGTTTTTTTAGGCAGTTACCCAAAACATAATCACTTCACTCTCCTTTTCCCCAGTGACTAAATAATAGAAGCATTTTGGATACCCTGACTGGAACATGAGAGGAAATATTCTGGGACAAAAGTAAACTTAGAATTAACACTGAATGATTTCCATCAAAATAATTGTTTTCATGCTGAAAAGATAATGAGCAAAAGCATGCTTATTCCCTTGTTTAGCATGTATTCAAAATTGAAAAAGTGTTAAATCGAAGAATTTATATTAATAAAAAATTAATTCACAAGGAATAATTAATAGTCAAAGATTTCTATGCATCGACTAATCAAGGGTGAATATGCATAAAGCTGAAATTAGGTAAATTATGAAGAAAAATTGAGAGACAAAATTATTGTGAAAAATATTGATATTATTTTCTTATATCAACCAGACAAAAAACAATTTGCAGAATAAAATTAGAAAAATGTACGTAACAAAACTTTTTAAGCAACCATGGGTGTTATAAAATATTGAAAATACACTAGGCTGCCAAGAAAAGCGCAACACATTCCAAATAGCTTTAAGTGCTCTACACGATTTTGAAAGAAGTTTTATACGCAGTTTAAAATACTCTCCTAAATAATCATTGGGTTAAAAAAAAAAACCCTCCAACTAACGACTATTTAGGAAGAGGCATACATGAGAGCACTGCATGTCAAACTCTATCAGATGTGGAAAAGTTGTACCAGAGCAAGACTAATGATCTTAAAGGGGTCAGCTTTTAAACACAACCAATAATTACATGAAACATTATGTTTAAGAATAAATGAAAGAGGCCAGGCGCGGTGGCTCACACCTGTAATCCCAGCACTTTGTGGGCAGAGGTGGGAGGATCGCTTGAGCCCAGGAGTTGGAGATCAGCCCAAGCAACATAGGGAAACACTGTCTCCACAAAAATTAAAAAATTATCTGGGCGTGGTGGTGCATATTCGTGGTCCCAGCGACTCAGAGGCTGAAGCAGGAGGATCACTTGGGCCTGGGAGGTGGAGGCTGCAGTGAGCCATGATCCCAGCACTGCACTCTAGCCTGGGCAACAGAGTGAGACCCTGTCTTAAAAAAAAATAAAAATAAAAAATAAACAATAGAGTATATACACAAGAGAATTGAAAAACCTAAGTTCACACAAAAACGTGTACACAAATGTTCATAGCAGTATTATTCATAATAGCCAAAAAGTAGAAACAAAACAATAATATCCATTTATATGAATATACAACATTTCATTTATCCACTCACAATGAATGGATAACTAACCATTTTTATGGGTCAACTAACCAGAAACTATAGAGAAAAACTGAGAGACAAAATTACCATGAAATATATTGATATCACATTCTTATATCAAGCAGACAAAAAGAACACAAAAGATGAATCATGATGAATGGATAAAAAAATGCTGTATATTGACATAAATGGATATCATTCACCCACAAAAAGAATGAAGTACTAATACACGCTACAACAAGGATGAACCTTGGAAACATTATGCTAAAGTGAAAGAAGCCAGATGCAAAAGGCCACATGTTGGATGATTTCATTTATACGTCCAGAATAGGCAAATCCATGGAGACAGACGGTAGATTAGGAATGGCTAGAGGCTAGGGGCAGTGGGGAAAGAGAATGACTGCTAATAGGTGTGGAGTTTCTTTATGGAGTGATGGAAATATGGAATTAGATGGCAGTGATGGTTATGCAACCTTGTGAATGTACTAAAAACCACTGAATTGTATACTTTAAAAGGGTGAATTTTTTGGCATGTGAATTGTATTTCAATAAAACTCCGCCAAAAAAAAAAAAAAAAGAGCAGAGGAAAGAACAAACAAGAGTGAAAAGGAAGGTGTGCAGGCCATTAAGCTCTGGTCTTCAGCTCCAAGCCCATCCTTCTATACCTGCCATGTGGTGCTGAGGCTGGGAACATGCAAGCCACATTCCTCCTTTGCTAGCTAGGTGCCAATCAGGAGGGATTAGAGGGGGACTGGGAAGTGGAGGAGGAAGAGGGATATGCTTCTGTGGTTTGCTTGCTGTTCCTCTTTATACCACCCTGGCAACAGTTCTTGACCATGGCAGCAACATTGTTTCCAGCGTCCTGATGCTTTCCACAATGTCCCCTCAAAAGATGCTAGCAGCAGCCAGACAGCAGACCCTCCTCCTCAGAGACTGGGCCCTGACTTTACAGGGCTCCCTTCTCCAAGATTCAGGTTCTAAAAGCCCAAGCTCTGTCCTTTGTTTCCCCAGCGGTGGGAGCTGTTTCCAGTATTTACTAGCTCTGTGTTACCTGAGTCCCCTTTCGATTTTCAGCCCTCTGATCGTTATTTCACAAATTCCTTATGTCACATCTTCTCGGGCCACATAACTGCTATGGTTTGTTTTCCTGATAGGATACTGACGGATACAGATGGAAATAATAAAGATGGAAACAGAAAT
The DNA here is from genome assembly GCF_028878055.3 of Symphalangus syndactylus. Classification (NCBI taxonomy): domain Eukaryota; kingdom Metazoa; phylum Chordata; class Mammalia; order Primates; family Hylobatidae; genus Symphalangus; species Symphalangus syndactylus. The sequence continues at coordinate 35,983,025 of NC_072428.2, read as the reverse complement.
CACCGAATTAGAGACTGAATTTACAGATAGATCCCAGTAGTTTTTTGTTTGTTTGTTTGTTTGTTTGTTTTTGAGACAGAGTCTGGCTCTGTCGCCTAGGCTGGAATGCAGTGGCGCGATCTCGGCTCACTGCAAGCTCCGCTTCCTGGGTTCACGCCATTCTCCTGCCTCAGCCTTCTGAGCAGCCGGGACTACAGGTGCCCGCCACCATGCCCAGCTAATTTTTTGTATTTTTAATAGAGACAGGGTTTCACCGTGTTAGCCAGGATGGTCTTGACCTCCTGACCTGGTGATCCACCCTCCTCGGCCTCCCAAAGTGCTGGGATTACAGGCCCAAGTAGTTCTTTAATAAAATCAAGAGACAGAGCTCTGGAAAATCATATTTTGAAGGCGGCAGGGAATTTATATGTTTTGAAGTAGAGGAAAAGATCAAGAGATGGCCAACTTATTTTATAAATTAAACATAATATATTCAAATTTAGTCCACAAAAAATATAGCCAGTTTCCCAATGATATTTTGTGGAACATACTTCCACATTAGGGAACTCTGTTCCATTAACAGGTAGGACTTGAAAAATGTGTCTGTGGTCAAATAAATGTGGGAAATTCTCACATTGTATCTTCCCTTTGGAGATTCATAATATCCATTTGCATATTAAAGGATCTGAGGAACTCTGCAATAAAGAAACACCTTAAGTGCATTTACCCAAATTTTTTTAAATCTGTTTGGCTTTGGCAGATATCCTGAGATACCCAGACATGGAAATACTACTGTAGATCATCTTATTTCTTAATATATAGATAGAAGAGTCCAAAGTAAAATGTTAATATATAGAATTCAACAATACATTATGACCAAGTAAGATATATAACAGAAATGCAAGAGCAGTTTGCTATAAGGAAATATACAAATAAAATATATCATGGCAAAAGGTCACATAATAAAATAATTATTTCAACCAATGGGTAATGAAAAGGTGCTTAATAAAATTCGGCACTTATTTCTGATAAAAATTCCTGGAATATTAGGAATAGATTAATGTTTCCTCAAACTAATAAAAGTGTATGCATCAAGTTAACAGTCATAATTATATTGAGTCAGATTTAATGAAAAATAATTTTATTTTTATTTATTGTAATATTAGGCTAAAAGCAAATTTTAAATAAATTAAAATTTAGACAATAGAGAAAATAAGTAAATTATGGCATGACCATACAATGTTATCTTTTGTAGTCATTGAATATCACCTTTTTTATTGTGGTAAGATATGCATAACCTAATGTGCCATCACCACCTTTATCTAGATCCAGAATATTTTAATCACTCCAAAAGGAAACCTCATACCCATTAAGCAGTTACTCCTTTCCCACCCCACCCCTTATCTACTGGCAACAATTAATCTACTTTTTGTCTATAGATTTGCCTATTCTGGACATTTCTTATGTAGGGAATCACACAATGTGTGACCTTTGGTGTCTGGCTTCTTTCACTTAACATAATGTTTTTAAGTTTTATCCATGGAGTAGCGTATGTCAGTACTCCCTTCCCGTTTATGGCTGAACAATATGGTATTCCATTGTATGTCTATATGGCATTTTGTCTGTCCATTCATCAGCTGATAGATAATTAGGTCGTTGGCCGGGCACAGTGGCTCACGCCTATAATCCCAGCACTTTGGGAGACCAAGGCAGGCGGATCATTTGAGGTCAGGAGTTAGAGACCAGCCTGGCCAACATGGTGAAACCCCATCTCTACTAAAAATACAAAAATTAGCCAGGCATGGTAGCATGCACCTGTAGTCCCAGCTACTCAGGAGGCTGAGGCAGGAGAATGGCTTGAACCCAGGAGGCAGAGGTTGCAGTGAGCAGAGATGCTGCCACTACACTCCAGCCTGGGCAACAGAGTGAGACTTGGTCTCAAAACAAAACAAAACAAAACAAAAGATAATTAGGTTGTTTACACATTTTGGCTGTTGTGAGTAGTGCTGCTATGAATGTTCATGTATAAATTTTTGTCTGAACAAATATCATTTTTGACAAAAATTGATATGGAAAAATTGCAAAATACTGTATAACATGAGAAAAGCTTATAAAATTGTAATTGCGGTAGGATTCAATTTTATATTCTAATATATAAAGACTGGATGAATTTAAAAATCTAAAATATTCACAGTAATATTCAGTGAGTCACATAACTATGGATGATTTTTATTTTATGTATCTTTTTACATTTTTCAAAAATTTTTAAATATAAATAATTTTATTTTATTTCTTTTTTTATTATTGTACTTTAAGTTTTAGGGTACATGTGCACAATGTGCAGGTTTGTTACATATGTATCCATGTGCCAGGCTGGTGTGCTGCACCCATTAACTCGTCATTTAAAATTATTTTATAACAATGAAAGCAACTCATTTAAAAACAGTGCTAAGGAAATGAGAAAATAGAGATAGTATCACCTGTTCTTTTGAGGACCATGACTGACACAGGAGATGATAGGTGATGTGGTACCCATGGTGGATGAAGAATGGCAGGGCTTTTTAAAAGATAGGTAATTTAAGCATATTTATAATTTGCACGAAAGGAGTCGGGAAAGGATTAAAGGGTTATAATATAGGGGAGAAAGAAAGGTACAAGTTCCTGATCTTAGAGAAATCAGAAAAAGGGGTGATCAAGGATGCAGATTAAAGGATTGGCCTTAAAACAGGGAAGAATATAAATATTTCTCTTAGATTTAGAAGTTTTTTTGGTGAAGACACAGGCAGGTGGAGATGAGGTATAAAGTATAAAGAAAAACTTGATGGATTTCATACCTAATAGACCTAATATTCGTAATGAAACAGGTTAAGCCAAATGTTGGAAAGAATAGAATAGATTTGTGTTGTAAGCTTCAGAAAAAAATAGTGTTAAAAAAGACAAAATTACAACAAATCTAACTTTGCAGATCTTAGTTGGCTTTTATTTGTGATTTTAGACTCAATTACAGTCCAGATCAAAAGTAGTTCAGAATGCTCTGCCCTACCACATGTGCATGTTATATTTATTGATAGAGAAAACTGTGATACACAGAAAATGGAAGTGGGGTGTAGAGACAGCTTAGTTGGTTAAAGCTGGTGTTTGCCTTAATTTAACCTGGTTTGAACAGTTGGCTGCCTATCGTTGACTGAAGCTCAGCTACTGTGATTGGCTGAACCTCAGCTATTTGTTATAAAGGCAAATTCCTAAATTAGGTTTTCAGTTTGTTTACATACTAAGTTAGGTTGCAGTTCACTACTTAGGACTCATACTGAAGCTTCTAAAGTCCAAATTTAGTTTGATTTAGCACTTGTTATAAGTTGAAATGAGCAAGGTAAATAATCAGGGGCACACAGATTTCTGCAATACTCTATCTGCTGTTTATTGTCTTCACTGCATTCTAAAATTTATTACTTCTGTTTCCTTCCTTCCTTCCTTCCTTCTTTCCTTCCTTCCTTCCTTCCTTCCTTCCTTCTCTCCTCCCTTTTTTGTGTCCTTCCTTTCCTTCCTCTCTGTCTCTCTCTCTCTCTCTCTCTCTCTCTCTCTCTCTTTCCTTGCTCTGTTGCCCAGGCTGGAGTGCAGTGGCACGATGGCGGCTCACTGAAACCTCCTCCTCCTGGGTTTGAGCGATTCTCCTGCCTCGGCCTCCTGAGTACCTAGCATTACAGGTGTGTGCCACCACACTCTACTGATTTTTGTATTTTTAGTAGAGATGGGGTTTCACCATATTGGCCAGGCTGGTCACCTCAGGTGATCCACCCACCTCAGCCTCCCAAAGTGCTGGAATTACAGGTGTGAGCCACCACACCTGACCATGTTTGGTTTCTTTAAGAAAACTTTCCTCTAAGCAGATTTTTTTCTTGTTGCCAATTTGATCCTGTTTTATAGATCAATGGCTGTTAGAGGTTATTGACAATACAAATTGTAGACGTTCCTACAATTTTTCTTTGTTTCTTAGAGATGTACATCTCATTCCTCATTCTAACCCTCTTTTGAATTGCTGAATATTTTTATGTATCCAGGGGATTCTCTCTTTTTGTTTATCATTACAATGTGGTGTGCTTATTTTCTTTGTTGAGTATCGAGGTTCTGTGATTATATCTGACCTTTATACAGCTCTTTAAACTCAGATAAAGGGGAAAGTGAACACCTCAGATTTGGTATAGTTTTATTTTTTGAATCAGTTAGAATTAGGTTTGGCTGTATCAAAGATATGAACTAATACTATTTTAAATGGAACATAAACAAATTTCTAGAGATTAAAAATCCAGAGAGAATCAACCTGGAGCTGGTAAGGCAGCCCTCTTCACGTCCTCAGGGTGCAGGCTCCCTCTAGCTTTCTGCTTTGCCATCATAAGGGTGTGTTCCTTATTACCCTGGTCCATGATAGAGTTCCTGTCATCATATCCACATTCCAACGGGCAGGATGAAGGAAAGGGGGAAAAAGGGACTCAGGGAGTCTTATGGAAGCTGCCACATTGTACTTTCACTTGCATCCTATTGGCCAGAATTTAGTTACATGGCTGAATTCTACCTGCAGGGAAGGCTGGGAAATACACTTTTTATTTTAAGCAGTTGTGTGCTCCACTAAACATTTCACTACTTAGAAAGGGGCATAGAATGGCTCTGAGGGGAAACCAGCAGTCTGTCACTCTCATGGATCATGGAGTAGAAGAAAGTGGCTACCAGAAGTGTCAAAGCCGGAGTATTTACTTTTGTATATGAGTTGTTTCTTCCTTGAGATTGATTATCTGAATTAACTGTGCCCCCATTCTCTTCTCTAACTTGCAGGGCTGCTCTTGCTAGGGACCACCTGTGGCCATTGTCTGCATGCTTTGACAGACTATCCATCCGTGTTGGGTACAGCCTGTGGCAACAGGATCCCTAATTCCTTTAGGATTATAGCACGCCGCCTCTTTAGAGTCTTTAGGAAGCTTGAAATGTGCCCTTTCACTGATTTCCCCCCACAAAATGCTGCAAACTATGGATTGTTATGTGGGACTCACTGGGATTTCTTCCATTTACAACTCAGGCAGTGTTATTTCCCCACACAGTGTATTGGTAGTCCCTCCACCAATTCAGTGTTGCCTGTGCTATAATCTGCAGAAATTCCCCAAAATTGCTGGCACATGAGTGCCACAATTCCCTAGCATCCAGGGATAAGGTGAATTTTTAACTCTACATTTCTTTTCTTTGATAATTTTAGTGGAAATTTTGCTGAGGCAGGGAACATCAAGCATTAGGTCTATGATCACATTCTTCACCAGAATCCATTCTTTGTCTTTCTTATGGTGTCATAGATTGTAACTTAGCATATCACCTCCACAACTAGGCTACATACAAAGTTGAAATATGAATATGCATAAGGTTTTTAAAGGGTTGGAATAACTTTATCCATGAATTTCCAGACGAGATAAACACCAGTGTGCTTAAACACCATGAATTTCCAGAAGAGATAAACACCAGAGAAGTTTGGGTATCTAGGATCATAAACTAACCTTAAGGAAAGGGAAGTTTTTATAAGAATGTACATGAACTGGATCTGGATCCAGAAAACCACCAGCACAAATGGCAGGGGGCAGCTACTCTCTCAGCCTCTCCAGAAGCCATGTGGTTTCTCATAATGATGTTTTTGCTTCTGTCTGTGTTTGATCCAGTCCTCAAGCCCTCTATCAACTGACCTCCTCCTAACTTCCCCATGGCCCCAACTAAAGTCTCCAGCACCAGGTCTGCTTGGCTCTAGCAACTTGTCTCTTTTCTTTTCAAATTCCTGAGAGAAGAATCTTATTGTCTGATTGGTCCAGCTCAACTTTGTAAGCAAGGTAGGGGTGTGTGTTTGTTTGTTTTTGAGATAGGGTCTTTCTCTGTTGCCCAGGCTGGAATGCAGTGGCGTCATCATAACTCATTGTAACCTCAAACTCTTAGGTTCAAGTGATCTTCCTTCCTCACTCCCTCGAGTAGCTAGGATGACAGGTGTGCACCACCATGACTGGCTAATTGTTGACATTTTGTTTGTAGAGACAAGGTCTTGATATATTGCCCTGGCTGGTCTCCAACTCCTGGGCTCAAATGATCCTCCTGTATTGGCCCCCCAAAGCTCTGGGATTACAGGCATGGCTACCACATTCAGCCACAAGGAAGCATTTTAAGAATAAATTACATATTACTGGACAGGCCGCTCTCAAGTCCAAGGCTACCCCATTTCACATCAGCTGAGGTACAGGGCAGTGTGACAAAAAGCCTGTGGTATATAACTTGGCTGTTTAGAGAAGCAGATGCTGTAGCTCTCACTGGGTTTGTTTGTAGTTGGCTTTAACCTAGGTTGTGTCTAGGAATGCTCCATGTTCATTGACTCTCTCTAGTCAACAAGAATAAGTGCCAGACTCCTCAGCCAAGCATTTAAGGTTTTACACTCTTAAATGTGCCCACCTTTCCAATCGGGCCTCCCACTCTTACCCTCTTTGTTAGCCTGACTTACCTATTTACTTTGCCCAAAAACCCACTTAGATATTCCTCCCCCTAAGCCTTTGCTCATGCTATACCTGACTTGCCCTTGCCGACCCCTGCCATCTTTCAAAGGCTGGCTGAAGTTGCTCTTTTTATACCAATACTAGCTAGTGTTATTAAGCATCCACCATGTACCAGATATTCTCCTAGGTACTTTATATATATAAAATCTAACTGAATCCCCTCTACTTACCTTTCAAAGTGGGTACCATTGCTCCCATTCTACAGGTGGGAAACAGGAGGCTTGGAGAGGTTAAATTATTTACCCAAATTCCCATAGGGAATAAGTGCCAAAGTTGGGATTCTGAACTCAGGGCCTGTCCGACTTCAGAGTCTATACTTTTTCTGATACCATGCTTAGTCATAAAGACTTCCCTGATGACTTGTACCCATGGTGGCTTGCCCTCTTTTGAAGAGTACTTGATGTCTCTTCTGAATGGCTGATTTGTCATTTAATCAATGATTACTTATAATACAAATTGTCTTTTGGGATATAGACCTTCCTTTGGGATGTAGACCTTCCCTCCCCAAATAAACTCTAGGCTAGTGGTTCTCAATGGGGGTGGTACTGCCCCTAGGAGGCATTGTAGAAATTTACATGTGTAGAGAGATTGGTCATCACATTGACTGGGGAGAACCATTGTCATTTACCCTGCAGGAGTAGTGCACTGGACAGCCCCAGGCAACAAAGAATCATCCCACAACTCATTAGAACTTCTGATGTCCCACCAGATATCCAAAATTAAAAACCTGTTTATAATTATCCAAGGCTCAAACAGAATGCTATTTTACATATAGGCACTGAATAATCTTTGCATAGCTTAAACTGACCCAGAGAACTTTCCAGGAAAGGAACTAACATTGCTAACAAAATTTTAAAAGACAATTATACTTTGTTTAGTTTGGTCTTTAAAGGGCCAGGAGTTTTTCACTATTGCAGAAAATTACACCCACCAATGGCAACACTGCTTGTGGCATTTGAGTCTCCAACAAAATATGTCAGAGCAAAAGCTATGTCAGTTTGCTTTTATAGCTATTGCATTTACAATAATTATATGTATAGATGAAAATTGCTGACCTCTCATAATTATTAGTGTAAGTTTCCTCAAGCACTTACATATTGAAATATATCGTTTTCTTATGAATTACTTTCTTTATGTTTCTCCTTTAAATTACTGATAGGGCATCACACTGCTTTTTTGAAATCACGTATGTAGGTAGTTTATATCACATATGATAATATATAGAGATAATTTTAATGTAGCAGCAAATTAAATGACGCTATTGGAAGGAGAGGGCTGGGAAGCAGGGCTTTTATTTCTGGGAGAGTAAGGACCAAGTCTCATGTTGGTTTGACTTCCCAGAACTCCTAGTGTAACTTTATGCCCTTTGGAAAGAGGTAAGCATTTGTGGTATTTAACCAAGAACAAGAAGGCCACACCAAATAGGCCTGCTGACTGCTAAGGCTATGGGTAAGGAAGGCCTCTTTTTCTGAGTTCATTCTTATTTGAGAACTTGATGGGTACGTGCCCAGCTCCTGGTTCCTGAACATACCCCTTGATCCCACATTTCTCTGCTTTGATGGTTTCTCCATCTGAGAGCTCCCTTCCTCCCGCTGGCCAAGCTCAGCAAGGACAAATCCACTTTATCCTGTAAGATGCAACTCAAGAGGACCTTCCTGACCCTATCTGCTCTCCTTCCTACACTTCAAAATTGAACTAATCTCTCTTCTGGACCCCCACAGTATTTTATCTGCACCCCTTTTGGGGCATATGTATTTAAAAAAAAACTTGTATATAGTCCCATTTTTTTGTATATAGTCCCATTATCCCACCTAGACAGTAAGTTCTTTGCCCTGGGGATCTGTTCCTGACTCATTTTTATATCACCACACCTAAACAGGACTGGGCACAGAGTAGATGCTCAATAAATAGTAGCCGAAGAATAAGTGGTTACTGAAAAGCAGTCCTGCTGTATGAAACTTGGAGGAGAGATGTTTCAGAGGAATGGATTCTTCAGGGTGAGTTAGAATTGGGGCAGGATTTCCTCTGAACAGCCCACTATGTGTCTACCTGGGATATTTTGAAGAGTTGAATTCTAAGTATTAAGGAGGAATTAATGTCTCCTTCAAGAAGCCAGTTTAGAAAGATCTGAATGACCAATAGGTAAATGATAACTTCAGAAGGTAAGGACTGGCTCTGGGGGCTCCTGAGAATCTGATAAGTCAGAGGAATAATGTAAGAAAAATATAATAATATAATAATTATATAGTCATAAAATCTACTGGGAACTATGTTAAATATGTTACATACATTATCTATTTTAACCTTCGAAAAAAAGCCTTTGAGATAGGTTATTATTAGCTCTATTATATATATGTGTGATATGTGTATGTGCGTGTGTGTATGTGTATGTATATATACATATATACATATATACACATATATACATATATACATATATACACATATATACATATATACATATATACACATATATACATATATACATATATACACATATATACATATATACACATATACACATATACACATATATACATATATACATATATACACATATATACATATATACACATATATATACATATATACACACATATACACATAGACATACATATATACATATATATACATATATATACACATATATGTATACATATATATATATATATATATATATATATATATATATGGTTTTTTTTGTTTTTTTTTTTTGAGACGGAGTCTCACTCTGTCGCCCAGGCTGGAGTGCAGTGGCATGATCTCACCTCACTGCAACCTCCCCCTCCCAGGTTCAAGCAATTCTCCTGCCTCAGCCTCCTGAGTAGCTGGGATTACAGGCACCTGCCACCACGCCCGGCTAATTTTTTGTGTTTTTAGTAGAGACAGGGTTTCACCATATTGGCCAGGCTGGTCTCGACTCCTGGCCTTGTGATCTGCCTGCCTTGGCCTCTCAAAGTGCTGGGATTACAGGAAGCTCTATTATATTTTACAGAGGAGAAAACTGTGCCTCAGAAAGGCAAGCGAGTGGGGGAGCCAGATTCAAATCCAGCTTGGCAGAGCCCTAAAGCCCATGCTCTTCTAGGACGTCCTGACAAGCATGCCCTGGAGTCTTTTTGCCCTATAGGGAGGCCCTTCTGTTTTTAAAACCAAAAGAGACAGACTTGAACCACAAACAGGGTTTTTTTCTTCATAGAAAAAGATGCCTCCTGCAACCAAAGTAAATAAACCCGTAAGAAAAGCAGAAAGCAGACCAGAGCCGCTGGGAGTTGGCCCTCACCTGCAGAAGAAAGCACAGAGATTCCTCTTGGGGACTGATGGTCCGTTTTTTCTTTCTTGTTTTCGAAAGAGGCTTGGCTGTCAGGCTTTGATTCAGAACAGGAGTGCATTCAGAAGCATCCTCTGGTGAGGCTGGGAAGCTGTTCACATCCCCGGAAAATTCAGCGGGAGAAAAAGTTTATGGAAGCGAGTAGGAGTTTATTCAACAGTGTCTGAGGCCTTTCAGAGCCATGAGTGAGTGTCTATAAAGGGGCAGTCAAGCATAGGCTGGGAATTATCTCTGTTGGGTGCCTACCTGTGACAGGCCCTCAAGAGCTGCTAAGAGGCTCATTCAGTGCCCGAGGGACAATGGCCAGTGGGGACAAACAATTCGGAGGAGTCTATCATTCTGGTGGTGTTATCTTTAGCACTGAATAAAACCGGAGTTCCCCCTTTCTGCCTCCTAGTCAGCACTATTTTTAGGAGCCAGTGGTACTTTTCAACTCTCTTTCACTATTTTTCAACAGGTTCACAAGGGCACGAAGTGCAGTATATAAAAAGAGGATAATGACTTGACTTCAGTGCAGGGAAAGGCCCAATGAACAGAGCAGCCAAGCTTGCCGGGACTAGAATAGATGAAAGTTTGGAGAAGAGTCGAGAAGAAATGGCATTGTCTGCATGGAGAAACTCCCCATTTTACATATAGTACTTCTGAGTTGCTAAAGTAGACTTTCTGAAGTTCAAAGTTTAAAGAAGAAAGAGTCAACTTTGAACGGTTCTGAGTGAGAAGCTGGAATAATGGTAGGCAGCCTTCTGAACTATTCACAGTTGTCTAGTGTGTGCCTTCACTACATGGACGCTGATGCATTAGCTTTCTCTGCAGGGCTGGCTTCATGGGAGTGTAATCTGTGCAGTCACACAGGACCTCATCCCTAAAGAGGTTCTCCTGCACGAGGTCTAACACTCTGCATAGCCATCTTGAAATACTTAATAATTTTTGAACAAGATATCCCACATTCTCAGTGTGCATCAGGCCCAGCAAATTATGCAGCCAGTCCTGGGTTAGAAAGACAAAGAGCTGTCACTTTATACAGTCCCAGACACCAGGACTTTGCTGTGTCAGAATTGTATGAGGAGTTAAGAATATAATTTACATTGTATAAACCTTCAAACTGCACAGATACATCTGTTTTTGTTTATTTGTTTTGTTTGCATTTTCATTTCATGTCTTGTTCCTGTTACAGGGAGAGAAGGGCTTCATTTTTTGTTTTTATTGTTTAATGCATGCTATTTTAAGATTTCTCAAGAAGACAGCAGTCCCTGTCCAAAACTGTGTCTGTGTTCTGTGGTTCATTCCATTCTCCACATTCTACATGGGATTTCTGATTCAGGATTCTCTTATGTGATTCCATGACCAGAGAGGCTCAGGAGGAAATGAATCCCTTATTGAAGTCAAGGGAGAACTGGAATCATCTTGGGGAGATTTTTTTCCTTCATCTGCAGGGTAAGGAGAAGAGCAAAAGAAAGGTCGGCTTTCCTGTTTCTCAGAGAACAGAGATCATATGTCTGCTGTTTTGTAAACCCACTCACAGTCCCCATGTTAGTGACAGCCAGAAGATGACAGAACAGAAATTCAACTTAGCACTGTGGGGCAGTGTCTCCTCCACGAACTGGGATTGGAAATGTCTCATATTAAACCCAGAGTGGAACCAAGAACACACCATAGATGATGCCTTGCTTTAAATAAAAATTATGTCTTAATGATACTTTACCTAACTGACTTTGGAAAGTAATTCCCTGTCCAAGGATTGAAGATATACATCACGCCAAGCTGTATGTTATGTAAACTTTCCATCCGTTCAAGTTTTTCTAATTCTAAGAAGAAATCACGATTAACAGTAATAATGACCACAAACATAGGAAACATACTGGGATAATGATCACAAATAGAGCTTGAAATCCTGATTCCTGCATTTCTAACTATGACCACGGGCAATTTCCTAACTTCACTGGTCTGTAGTTGCTTCATCTCAAAAGCAATGGAGGTACCAAGGCCCCAGGTTTTTGTGGCACTCAGGGTTGGCTAACGTATGCCTTAGATGGCCAAGCACTCTTCTACATGAAAGCGGATAACGTTGTTAAAGGCAGCTCTCAGCTTTCCACACTGGTATTTGAACACAGAGCCCTTCCCACTTCTTCCCCCTCCCTCCGGTCTTCTTTTCCAGCTTTGGCCTCTCAGTCTTACTGTGGCTTGGGAGCGTATCTGGGGCCCACAGCTGGAATGTCCGGGCTGCTTCCAAGAGTTGGACCCTCAGTCTCGGGCGGGTTCTGGAGGACCCACTCCCAACCCCAGCACCCAGTCACCTTCGTGGGGTGATCGTCCCAATGGCCGTCACTCCCTCACCACCGGAGTGTTACCTCACAGATGGAGGATCTAGCCTGTGGGAAAGAAGAGACCATGACTTATCGGAACATATGGTTTCTTAATTCAAGTTAAAATGTCTGAACCCTGTTGCATCTGGTGCCATTTTAGTTTGTTAAAAATGCCACACAAGGCTGTGACTAAAGGGGAAGAAATGGAGAAAAATACAGTTATTACACACTCAAGAGCCGGGTTTTGCGGCTCATTACCCAGTGGCCTCCGTGACTAATTAGGTTTTGTCACTGTTGCCGGGTCATTATGCCTTAATTTTTTTGCATAGTTATTCAGCCGTCACTTGAGGAAAAATGAAGTAGAGAAATACCCTTCTCTGTCTCCCCTACTCTGAATTATTCAGGCTAAAAGACTCTCCAGGCAGAGAGTACCCAAAACTGATGAAATGATCATTTTGCCACAATGGGACAAAGAAGTGTTAGTGGATTAAAGAGGTGCTTCTTTATCTGATGGCAAAGACCTCATTGAGCTGCAGAGGGCACAATTCAGTGGGGGAGATCATTAACTTTGAAGTCAGTCATCCAAAGATAATGTTTGTCCCTTTGCTTCCTTTGTTGCTCAACTGGCCTTAGCAACCTCTATTTTTTTACTCATCCTTGAAAAACTGGGGAAAAAATGCATAATAAAATAAAGCCCTTAGGTCTTCTACAGGCCGGAGGCCTAGGTTAATTTTTGCTAGCTGCAAAGGAAATTGAAGACACCATAGTATTAGCACAGTGGGGCTTGTGTTGTGTCCAGGATAGTAAAAGGACCCATGGCGAGAGGGGAGACATTGGTGTCAATCATGGGGTGGGACACCACAATGGCCGGTAATTGGCGTGGGTCCACCTTCTACGTCTGTCCTGCTGAGCTTGCAGCCCCCGGCCCACTCTTGAGCCCCATTGCTAACAAGTAAACAATTTATCAGGGTTAGGTCTCCTGCGGGTTGCCCCATCACACGCTCCATTCAGCCCTAGCACCCCCACAACCCCCGTGCCAGCCCCACCACACACAAAAATTTACGTACACCGTGCAATTTGGGGCAGACACACCATGTAACAACAAATTTACAACAGGCCTACCATGAAAATGGCTGTGTCAATATAGCCGCAAACTGGGGTAGCAGAGCAGCTGTGTCGGCCCAGAACTGGTGGGCCCCAGAGGGTGTCAGGAGGAGAGGATCACAGGCATTGGATCATATCAGAGCTGGTTATGACCCCTGCATCTTTGACACAAGAATTCACACAAATGTTCACTAGAATCAATCAATGTCTTATAAGTAGCCTAGCCATTTTAATGTCATTCTCTGGATTTGTTTATTCTGAACTTTGTTATTGAATGGGTTGTGGCTCTTCAGGAACCAGAATATTCCTAAATAATGGGCTTGCTGGAGACCCTGCTCTGGAAAGTGAAAATCCTGTGATGAGGATTTTGATGGAATTGGCCACTTTATAGAAAATAGGGCACTAGACTCTTGGCTCTGGAAGATCTGTTGGAGACACCAGCTCTGACTCTTTGACGAGCTGCGTGATCTTGCTGAAGTTCCTCAGTTCCTCACTTGACAGACACGTTTTACAGATCGAATGAACTTTGTTGGAATTATATATAAAGAGGAAAGTAACTTATTAAATATCTCTTATGTGCCATGCTTTATTTCGTTTAATCCTACAACAACAACAACAAGGAAGGGAATGTTGTCCTCTATCTTTTATAGATCAGGAAAATAAGGCTTCAAAAAGGAAAAGTAACCGGAGGTACCTGAAATGGAAGTTAGAACCAGTCTGTCTACTGACCTGTTGGCTCTGTTCCAAAGTTGGTTCTGTTTCCATGCAATTTTGCCAGGAACAAAATGCTCTTAGATAATTTTAAATACGCAGTCTCATATTCAGATTGATAAGATATAATTTGGTCTTTTAGAAGACATTTCTTTAAAGGGTTGGAATGGGAAGGAAAATTTCTATGAGATGGGCAGAGCTTTATAACTATGAGGCTTTTTTATTAGTTTCTCAGTTTCTAACATTCTGTTATTGCCGTTCACTGTACGATTTTTATCCAAGACACCCTCCATTATTAGACATGCCTTTATTTTATGTGCTACTGATTTCAGAGTGCTGTTAATTATAGGATTATCCCTACTTGGGAGGTATTACAATGTAGAAAGTTGTACATTTGAGAATCCAATATATGTACCTGGATCTCAGCATCATAGGGCTGCTGTATTTTTCCAGGTTCTTGGAAAAAGCAATGGCTTTGTTTGCTGTTTCTCAAGTGCCAGGGGTCTGGGCAAATCAGTACTTAGCAAGTGGCTGGGACACAGTAGCCACTGAATAAATATTGAAAGACTAGATGAATGAAGTTTCTGATGTCTTTCCTGAAGGAAAGCAGAAGCTTTACTTTATGGCAGAATATTTTCTCTCCTGTCCAGGTCTCTAGGTCATGTTTATACTTGTTGATACATGTTGATACTTTCACCTTGGGGTGAAAGAGTTCTGGCCAGGTGGCCCCCCTTTAGGTGTTACAGTTGAAAGTGTGGCTGATGCTGGTTTCCTGTGCAGGTGGGGTCTGTGTGTGGGGTGGCTTGCGGAGCTCAGGGTGCAGGAAGGGAGACTCCCCCCAGCCAGGAGTCTCAGCACCATTGTCCTCCCTTGAAGCTGAGACAAAGGAGCAATTTTATGCTAATCAGTGTACATGAAATAAGCTTTTTAAATTTTTTTCTTTTTACAAATTCTACTTCTTTCACTTGGAGACATGATAAATGAGGGGAGTCTATACAGCCGCATTCCTCAGCTGAGGCACACAGCCAGCGGGGCTGACATCAGGAAAGTGCGCAGCAGTGGAGAACTGGACAGAGCCTGTCGGACCTGCTCATCTCTTCAACATGAAGCCCTGCACGTTTGTGGGCAGTGTTGGAGTGGGCTGTGTTTGAGGAAATGAAACTAATGTATTGCGGGGAGAGAAAAACTTTCTCTCTACCCTCTGAAGGTTTGAGAATTGAGTATGTGAAATAAACAAAGTAGACAGATTAACAGGAAAAAAATCATTTTAATTACATGCATAACCATGGGAGTCCCACAAAATATGAGACTCAAAGAAGGGTCAGATGATTGAAGTTTCTGTAGCATCCTGAGTTACAGAAAGAAATAGAGGCTTTGGGTTTGTGGGTTCAGGGAGTGGCAGACAGCACACGTTATGGGAAGGTGAGGGGAGGAATTATACAGTGAATAAAGGTTGTCTTGTCATGCAGCTGAAGTCTCTCTCAGGTAATATATCTCCCAGCAGCCCTCTTCCTGATACAGATACTCCAATAATGTAGACCTCTGTTCTAGATGTAAATTTCCTTTACAGAAGGACAGCTTTTTAGAGCTACTCCTGTGTGTGCAGTTTCTTAGAATAACCAGCTGAAAATATATGAAAAAATTTCTAAATCAAACTACATTTGGGCTTTAGAAGCCTCTGTACAAGTCCATGTAACTAACTGCAACCTAACTTAGCAAATAAACCAACAGAAAACCTAACTGAGGAATTTGCCTTTGTAACAACAACTGAGTCTCAGCCAATTATGGCAGCCGAATTTCAGCCTGTGGCAGGTGGCCAACTGTTCAAACTAGGTTCAGTTAAGGCAAATGCAGGGATTTAACCAACTGACTGTCTCTATACCTCATTTTTGCTTTCTGTATGTCATTTCATTTCCTCTGACTATAAATATAACTTGCACATGTGGTGGGATGAAGCATTCTGAACCATTTTTCTATTTGTTTTAGAGATGGGGGTCTCGCTATGTTGCCCAGGCTGGAATGCAGTTGCTGTTCACAGCCACGATCATAGCGCACTGCACCCTTGAACTCCTGGGCTCAAGTGATCCTCCCACCTCAGTCTCCTGAGTAGCTGGGACTACAGGTGCACACCACCATACCTGGCTTCTGAACCATTTTTGATGTAAAATGTTGCCCAATTCTAGAATTGCAAATAGAAACCAATTAAGATCTGCAAAACTAGTGTGAAAAGAAAAACTTTAAACAAATTAAATTTAACAGAGTTTAATTGAGCAAAGAATGCTTGAATGAGCAGCCCCTCAAACCAGAATAGGTTCAGAGCAACTCTGGTGCAGCGGTGTGGTCGGAGAAGATTTATGTATGGGAAAAGGAAAGTGACATAAAGAAAACAGCAGTGAGGTATAGAAATAGCCAGATTGGTTACAGCTCAATCTTTGCCTTATTTAAACATGGTTTAAACAGTTGGCTGCAGTTTTGCTGCAGTGTGAGTGGCAAGGGTGATCTTTCTCTGAGGTCATTTCCAGAAGACCCAATCTCTGGGTTCTAGATCATGATGGTCCTCAGTTGGTGGATCATGGAAAAGCTTTCTTTACCTTGTGACAATACACTTTGGCATAATGCATTAAAGCTTGCAGCATTTAGTTGTATGGGAGTTTAGGAGCAGGAGATACATGAGGTTCTATTATCAGGGGCATAAGCCTTCCAGTGACTATTTATAAAAGACTAACTTTTAGTTTCCACTGGAAGTAGATCTGATTGTCATCAGTCTGCAATACCTTTGACCAAGGCAATCCAGTTGATTCAATTAGCTTTACCTAATGCCATTGTATCTACAATATCTTATTTAACTGTTCTGCAATTCGTCCAGTGAAACAAGTATTTTTATTGTTAGAGATTTTTCCAAGAGTGTCCTATGAGAACGACCCCCCAGTCGTTCTAATAATCTTTTAGCTATTGTTATAGTATCAGCCTTCTTCCATGGGAAAGCTTCTATATTGATATTTAAAAGGATATAAATCCTCTTAAATTGATATTTAAATATCCTCTTAAATATCAATTTTGTTTCTCCAATTCAGGTGCATAACACTGTTTATTAAATGGGTTATCACAGGTAATTTAACTTGGATATGGAATTCACTCAAATTGTCTATCTTAACAATTTCAGTACTGGCTGATTTAGGATGAAAATCTAGCAAAGTATTTCCTTGGTATATAACTAATTCTTGTTCTGCTTGGGTTAGCAGCTTTATAAACCAGCCAGTCTCTTTATTGGAGTTCCAGGAATTCTTACCCAGTCCAAATGATATGATCCTAAAGTTATCAAAAACCTCTATTCGGCAGTGCTTCTCAGGGTCCTTTCCATCCTTTCCATGAACTTCCTTGAAGACACAACACTCTAGGATTTTACTTGCTTGCAAAGAACTTCCAGGAAATGCATCAGAATTCAGCAATTAACTGTGGGAATGACTTAGAATGGTCATGGTTAAAGACACAGTTGACAAGATAATTTGGTTATTTCTGTGGCCTACAATAATTTAACATAATAACCATAGTTATGTTGGGTAACATATAAAGACCTACTAGAATTTTAGGAATCTCATGCAATTTTGAAAGATATATTAATAACATATTCATAAAAATGTAACTTGAAGAAGGTTTAAACATCATTTGTTATTTGACAAGGTTTCCCATATAATTTAACGTATTTCATAAGCCTATTTATTATCTCTTTTAGATGCTGCAGGGACCCTCCATAACATCCCAAAGTTAGTTTGAGGTGAAAAGCCTTAATTCTGATTTTGAAATTTGATTTTTGGAAGCCTGTCAAATATATCAAAAGTTTAAAACACTTAATCAAAACATAGGCCAGGTGTGGTGGCTCACGCCTGTAATCCCAGCACTTTGGGAGGCCAAAGCAGGTGGATCACTTGAGGTCAGGAGTTGGAGACCAGCCTGACCAACATTGCGAAACTTTGTCCCTACTAAAAATACAAAAATTAGCTGGGCATGGTGGTGCACACCTGTAGTCCCAGCTACTCAGGAGGCTTAGGCAGGAGAATCACTTGAACCCAGGAGGTGGAGATTGTAGTGAGCTGAGATTGCACCACTGTACTCCAGCCTGGGTGATGGGAGTGAAACCCTGTCTCAAAAAAAAAAAAAAAAAAAAAAGAATCAGAGGTCACTGTAAAATAAAAGTCATTCACTTAGCCAAACAGATAATCAATTATTAAAAAAAAAAAGCAAAAACTTTAATTCTTTGATAAAGAGGAGACTGTTTTCCAAAAAAATCAAAAGACCTAATAAAAACAGTATGAGATGGAATCTGTCTCCGTCTCCCCCCCTTTTTTTGTAGTTTATACAAATTTGAACGAAAGTATTTTACTGTCTCTTCTTAATACTACATAAAGTTTTTTAAAAGTAAAAACCAAATTTTACTTTTGTGTTAATGTATTATTAATACTAAAGCTAATTTTAATAAACTTATAAATATATCATCCAATCTTAGTCAGCTTTTAACCACATAAGATTTTCATAAACCTTTTATAATTTCTTACAAGATTTTTCTTTTTTCTTTTTTAAGCTTGTTATATTTTAGTTTTATTTATATATTTTTTATTTTTGAAATTGAAAATTACCCTTAAATAACTTTTAAACTAGACAAAATTATTTTTTTAACAAACACATTTTTATTCCTTTACAACTTTCCTCACCAAAAACATATTTTGCTTTTTATATACTTTATGTACAGAATTTTAAAGTATCTAGTAGTTTGAATTACATATATTAACTACAATTTTAACTCTAGTAACCCAAATTTCTAGTGAAAACCTAGGATTTACGTTTGAATTGTTTTATATTATTATTTATAGATAAAAACCATGTTACATATTTTTAAAAAGATATACTTTCTCAATTTTTTTATTAATAGATCTAAATATATTTAGCTTTGTATACCAGCTGGGCACGGTGGCTCATGCCTGTAATCCCACACTTTGGGAGGCAGAGGCGGGTGGATGATTTGAGGTGAGGAGTTTGAGACCAGCCTGATCAACATGGTGAAACCCCATCTCTACTAAATACAAAAAAAGTTAGCCAGTCATGGTGGTGCATGCTTGTAATCTCAGCTACTCTGGAAGCTGAGGCAGGAGAATCACTTGAACCTGGGAGACAAAGGTTGCAGAGAGCCAAGACTGAGCCACTGCACTCCAGCTTGGGCAACAGAGTGAAACTCTGTCTCAAAAAATAATATAATAATAATAATTAATGTTTCAGTATTTTAACTTAGAAATGACTCAAACACTATATCATTATTACTTAATTTATTAAATTATTAATTTAACATGACTGTAAGATTTTAAATTACTAAAGAGTTTTGAAACTGTGACATAGATAACCTCCCTAATGTCTTTCCCAGTTTTCCTGGGTCCCAAGTAACCACATAGCACCCAGAAGAGCTATGAAGGGCAGGATGCTTCTATGTCCTGCATTTACACCCCAGATATAAACCTCAGGACAGAGAACACAGTGATGAAGAGGATGCTTGGAGGATCCAACCAATCCCAAAATGGCCAGGAGGCAAAGCTGGACCAGGGAGGATAGGGCCATATGGGGCGTGGCTCTGCCTTGCAGCTGGTGATCCAACTGTTGAGACTATGTCCCTAGGCCTCAGCATGGTCACCTGTCCAGACCTCAAAAATCTAGAGGCTCAAACCTAAGACAGGCTCACAGCAAGATGTGTGCAAGGCTTTAGGAGAGTCTAGCAGCCAACTCTTACAGCTTTAGCTCACAGACAAGTCAAACAAATGCGACAAATATTACAGAAGTATCAGTTTTTTATGACCTTAAAACATGTAGCTAAGACAGAATAAACCTGTCTGACCAGTAGACTCAGGCAAAAATGTCTCAATTATGTTTAACTGACAATTTTGAAGCCTTTTATATTTTATTTTGCTAACAATTTGAAAACTAGCTTCATTTACCAAGGATTATCACATACATATAACATATATAGATGTATAGATATACAGACAGACACCAACAATGATTTTTGAATGGATTTTTTAAAGTACAGTGTTGTTCGTTTGGAACATTCCACTATAATTTTAAATTAGCTTTAGAAAGATTTTGCCATTTTATAAGCATTTGCTACTTTCAGGGCCTAATACTTATATGTGTATAGGTAGATGTAGCCAGAAGATGGAGTACTTAGTCTTTTAGAAACTAAAAATCCCATTTTTACATTGAATCTTGGCTTTGGCTCTTGGATCCCCTTTTGATCAACTTAGTGATTTTTTTCCCTACCTAAAGCATGCAAGAAAAGGAAACAAAGGAGATAGAACACAAACATCGCTGCAAATTTTTGAAAGCTGAAGTCCACACCTCCTGCAGTACTGACATTTGTGCCAGTTTCTGTCTATAACCCAGTCAGACATCTAAACCCTCTATCTGGATCTAGACCAGTTATTTATCAGATTCGATCAAATCCTGGACCCAGTCCAGTTTCAGTTGCGACTTCTGAACCAAGTTTGGATAAAAAATTTGTTCAAACAAACTTGGATAGCCCAAAACACAAAGCCATGGAGCTTCAGAATCCAAGAGGGAACTTACCCATGATCTCCAGTTGCCATGAGAGGGCAGTGGACATAATGGGCCCGGCATGTACCTCATTTGGCCACTTGATGCTTTTGGGGGTCACTGAAAGCTCTACTTCTAACAACACTTCTGACAACATCTGTTAAAAAACATAAAACAAAAAACTTAAATTGAACTTAACAGTTTCATTGAGCAAAGAAGGATTCATGGATTGGGTAGCCTGTCTCCCTGCGACTTTTGCACTGCCATGTGGTTGGAAAGGATTTGTGGACAGAAAAAGGAAAGTGACATACAGAAAACAGAAGTTAGATACAGGCTGGGTGTGGTGGCTCACTCCTGTAATCCCAGCACTTTAGGAGACCAAGGTGGGCAGGTCACCTGAGGTCAGGAGTTCAAAACCAGTCTGGCCAACATGGTGAAACATCATCTCTACTAAAAACACAAAAATTAGCCAGGTGTGGTGGCTCACGTCTGTAGTCCCAGCTACTCGGGAGGCTGAGGCAGGAGAATCGCTTGAACCTGGGAGGCGGACGTTGCAGTGAGCCGAGATCGTGCCACTGCACTCAAGCCTGGGCCCCAGAGTAACACTCCATCTCCTAAATAAATAAATAAATAAAATAGGTGGCTGCTAGACTCTCCTAAAGCCTTGCATACATCTTACTTACAGAAACAGCCAGATTGGTTACAGCTCAACATCTCCCTTATTTGAACACAGCTTAAACAGTTGGCCACTTGTGACTGCCCAGAACTTGGTGATTGGTACAAGTATAGGTGACAGTCTGTTTACACATCCAGTTAGGTTACAGTTCACTATATATGGGTAAATCTCTAGGCCAAACTTAAAATATGTAAGAAGGCAGCTTTAGGCTAAACTTAATGATAGATTTGTTGTAATTTTGTCTTTTAACAGAAGTATATTTTGGGGTGGCATATTCTGGTCCTCTATAGTCAAATTCTGGGGTGGTATGTCCTGAACCCAACAATACTCACCTATCTGAGGAGAAGATGATCCGTATGGAGGGTATGGGGAAAACTGACTCCAGAATCAGGGGCAGGTAAAAGAGCCTTCATTAACCAGACCTACCCAATGCAACTATAGGTGAATGCTTCCAGAATAAGACAAAACACACATACTCTGGTGAGCATTTTCAGTCCTTCACAAGGTATCCCCAACCTCCTTAGATTTCCTACAAGTCTCTAGGCTCCTGTGCTCCTGCCAAGGAGGCTATGAGCTCATGAGATTCCATCCCATTGACTTTGCTATCACTGTGTTTGGCCTTTTCATTCATTAATGTGGTGTTTCCCTTCTTTCAATTCCTACAGCACTATCTTAGAGGTTTTTTTTTCACTGTGCCTTATGCTATGATCATTTTGTGCCACTTCATTTATAGATTTTAGAATTGCCCAATAGTTGCAATAATCCCATGGCCTGCAAAGGACTACATCTGGGAAATGGAACCCCAGCTAGGTGGGACACTAGGAGGACAGATACAGGTGTAGACACTTAGAAGTACAGTTCA
The DNA here is from genome assembly GCF_028878055.3 of Symphalangus syndactylus. NCBI lineage: Eukaryota > Metazoa > Chordata > Mammalia > Primates > Hylobatidae > Symphalangus > Symphalangus syndactylus. Next base: position 35,960,923 of record NC_072428.2, on the reverse strand, counting down.
CCAGCTGAACACAGAGCAATTTTTATAACTTTCTTAAAATAAGAGCATACTTAATGTTTATACATTTTTGTTTTTACAGTTATGTTTATACACTTTTGTATGTAATATTTTTACATTAATGTTTATACATTTTTATATATAGCTCTATTCTTAGTTTTTTGTTCTCCATAGTGGTTGTACTAATTTACACTCCCACCAACAGTGTACAAGGGTTCCCTTTTCTCATCATCCACACCAGCATTTGTTATTGCCTGTCTTTTGGATAAAAGCCATTTTAACTGAGGTGAGATGATAGCTCATTGTAGTTTTGATATGCATTTCTCTGATAATCAGTGATGTTGAGCACCTTTTCATATACCTGTTTGCTATTTGTATGTCTTCTTTTGAGAAATGTCTATTCAGATGTTTTGCCCATTTTTAAATTGGATTGTTAGATTTTTTTTCCTATAGAGTTGTTTGAACTCCTTATATATTCTGGTTATTAATCTCTTGTGAGATGGGCAGTTTGCAGATATTTTCTCCCATTCTGTGGGTCATCTCTTCACTTTGTTGATTGTTTCTTTTGCTGTGCAGAAGCTTTTTAACTTGATGTGATCTCGTTTGTCCATTTTTGCTTTGGATGCCTGTGTTTGTGGGTTATTACTCAAGAAATTATTGCCCACTCCAAAGCCCTAGAGAGTTCCCCAAAGTTTTTTTATTAGTAGTTTCATAGTTTGAGGTCTTAGATTTAAGTTTTTAATCTATTTGGATGTGAATTTTGTATATTGTGACAGAAAGGGGTCTAGTTATCTATGTGCAACAAGAAAATTCCCATAGTCATAGCAGGAGAGAGGCAAGTGTTAACAGAAAATATGAACTCTGTAACATATTTTAAAGAGGTTTATTCTGAGCTAATATGAGTGACCACAGCTCAGGGAAAACACAAATCCAAGAAGCCTCGCTCAAGTGGTCCCAAGGTGGTTGGATTACAGTTTGTTTTATACATTTTAGGGAGGCAAGAGTTACAGGCAAAGACAAATCAGTACATGGATATATATATTGGTGTGGCCCCAAAAGGCAGGATATCTTGAAGTGAGGGCTTACAGATTAAGGTAGATTTGGACATTCTTCAATTTACAATTAGTTAAAGGAGTAAGCCTCTGCCTAAAACTTGGAGTCAGCAGAAAGGTTGTTTTAAGTAAAGATAAGTATCTTATGTAACAAAATTGATGACCTACAGGCATCAATTTAACCCTTGCCTCATATGGCCTTAGGTCATGTATACTTCGGTATCTTATTGCCACAAAGAATCTGTTCTGTCAGTCTTATGATCTCTATTTTAATATTAATGCTGGACAGTTGTGTCTAAATTCCAAAAGGAAGGGGATACAATGAGATGTGTTCAACCTCTCTTCCAGTCATGGCTAGGAATTCACTTTTTATTTTTTTCTTGGGTCCCCTTGGCCAAGAAGGGGTCCATTCAATCAGTAGGGGGCTTAGGATTTTATTTTTAGTTTACATGAGCATCTTTCCCTAGTAGTCATATGTCCCTGGGCTTTATCTAGCCTCTCATTTCACCTCTTAGAACTTCAGTTTTCTCATCTAAAACAGGAATAATAATACCAGCCAAAGCTAACACAATGTAAAATTGTTGTGAGGCTCAAGTGAAATGTAAATTGTCATTTTCTCAACCTGTCTCTGTGTACTGACCTGTCTCTAGATTCCCAGAATCACAAGTTAATTGATGATTGAAGCTCTATAAGCCCCGAAAATGAAAAAATAGGCTTAATCTCCAATTTAGACTCTCTATGATACCTAAATGTGGTGAAAAATGAAATTAAGTGGAGTATCTGTTTTGCTCATACAGGACTTGATACTCATATATTTCAAAACATCCTGATGTGCTCTTGATTTTTTCCCCCCAGATTTCAGCTGAATGCTGAATAGGCATGGTCTGAGCTTTGGTTTGGAAATTAAGCCCTACTAATTAACATTTGCCTAATCCCCCCTGTGGTTCCAGGGTTGTGTTTTTAAAAAAAGTGAAAAACAGCTAATTATTAGTGCTTTGATATGAGATTCCAGACATCCAGAGTTTTCCCCCTATCTCAGAATCTTTGGTGGTGCGGAGACAAAGCACTTAAGAGATTAATGTTTCAATACCATGTTTCACCCTTTGTTGTGCAAAAGGAAAGGTTTTGATTCTTTTACCAAGGATGGAAACCTCTTTCCTCAGGAAAGGCACTCAGCCAAGACCACCTCTTATTGTATTAATTTGATCCATTTTACTTTGGACAGTCTCCTTTTTGCAATTTTTAAGTCCCTTTGAAATCAATATTTCCTTTTTATGCAGTTTGTTACCTCCTCTGTGGATCCATGTCCTTAATCCATCAAAATAGACAAAATGATTTCCCACTCAATTGACTCATGGAATTTGTAATAACAAATTAAGTATTTGAAGCGAGCCAACTTTGGAAAAGGAATTCGGAAATAGTTAAGCCATAAACTATAGTGTATACATGAAGTTTTCATTCGTAAATTTGTATCTTTATGTATTTGTAAAATTAATTCAACAAACATGTATTGAATATCTTCCATCTGACAGGTACTAAGTGAATAAAATATAGTCCTTGCCATTAAGGAGAGTTTTTTCATGCTGAATACAGACTGTTCTCTTACTTCCCCCTCCTCTCTCTCTCTCTTTTTTTTTTTTTTAAACTGCTTCATTTTTTCTCTCTGAATCTCATCAATGTCCTCTCAAAAGTGAAACAAACCCAGCCTGTGTTAGCTGGGCTCAAGATTGAAGTACCAAAGATTAGCTAACCTGCTGATGTGATTACTTACTCTGAGGGAGAAAAAGTAACAAGCATTGGTATTTCTAGATTCATTCATCTATAAGAAAAGTTCTTTCCCGGCAATGCAAAGCAGAAAACATTTATAATATCTCAGTGTATCAAATATTAATGGCATAAATTCATACAAATGTTTTTCTGTTTAACTCAACTGATATTTATTGAGTGCCTACTAGCTCTTGAGTGATTACAATTGCACGGTTTTATTGTTTTCTTCTTTCACAAAGGCAGTGGACATTGAGTGACGAATAGCACATATAATTCATGCCAACATACCAGGATATCCAGCCTATACAACACTAATCACATGTATATTTGGAAGGCATTGTGCATAATTTATTTCATATTAGCAGTATGTCTGGATTATTGATTTGTTTTTTTCTTTTTTGAATCAGATAAGCAAAACAAAAAGTGAAAAAAGACAATAACAAAAGAAGGGCGATTTTGTGATTCAAAAATTGCAATGTGCCCTGGAAACCATTCTGCCCTAAGAACGCTGCTACAAATGGAACATTGATGACATATTCATTATGTGGCTTCCGATGTTGCTAAAATGCCTGCCTCTGGGTATCTGTTCCCTATGTAATTGATCTTTAAAATCCTTCCATTGTGAAAATTATATAGTTCTACTTCTGTTCAATCATCAAGTTCAAATGAAGAACTACTTTATTGTGGAATTGCATTTGTAAGGGAAAAATCTTAATTTTGATATTTGATACTACAGAGTCTACTGCGATAATTGGTTAATTTGTTCTCCTGGTGGCAATGGCAGTGTGACCTTCCAATTAAGGGCCATTCATTCCGGTCCTTACAGCAAATTGATATTGTTATCACAGAATTAAAATGTTGTGTTCTTATGTTTTCTACTACCTCCTCCTGCCTCTGCAAATGCCTAGACCATCTGGATTTCATAAACGTTCTTGAAGCTCTTTCCATGACGAAGAATTGTAGTCCCTATTGCAATTGCATCCAAGGAACATCTGCTCAGAGAAGCTAGTCAATATTGTGGAAAAGTTCAAAGAATGTAGATCATTACTAGTGTCAGCTTTACAAACAGGAGGTAATGGCATTAAAGGGAATGGTCATAATACCCAACAATAGTAACCTCATTAACCAGTGATTTATCATGATGAAAAGACCTGTTTAACCTTTGGTCTCCACAAGCTTTCTCCTTTTAACAAAAACGTCTATTATTTCGGGTTGTCAGGAGATAATTTGTGAGTTGTTAAAGGACAGATTCAATTACTCTTAAGAGTACTCTTATATGGAAACTGTACTCACTGCAAGGTGCCTACACAACAATTTTTGTTTTCCTCAGTCATCTTCCTGGAAACAACAAAAAAGCATGAGTTTGGTGACTTTTGTCCCAAAAGCAATTGTAATTGTGCCTTCTTATGGCCCTGCTGTTGATGTTTGATTACAAATTGGGCTTTCTTTGAAACTAGCCTGAGAGAGATTTGAGTTAAATGAGTTCATTGGCATTTAAGGCAACGTGTCAAGCTCCTCTGTCAATTCTATTACCAGTGATGAGGGACTATTGAGTATCTATTACCAGTGATGAGGGACTATTGCACTATCAACTGACTCACACACTATGGGGGAATACAGTAATAGGTCAGGCAGTGTTCTGCCTTCCACAAGCTTGTGGACTTCTGTTAGAATGTTCTCTCAGCTTGTACCTTTTAGAGCTCTTTTAAGAGTTTATAAAATGACTACGTTTTTGCAGGTCTCCTGGTTGGGTCTGGCAATGTCTGGGAAACTACTTCTCTCATGCTAAGGAATCTGATCTCAAATAACATCAGAGAGATAGGGGAAAAAATATAAAACAGTTTACATTTTGAGTTGGGCAGATTGCTTGGAATTATTAACTCTCCTGGGTCTCTCTGGTCCAAATTGAGGAAGGATAAAAACTGTAACATCTGTGCCACTCCAGATTCTTTAGAGCAGAAACTGTCAATTGTGACAAATTGAACCCAATTGTACAGAGGCTTTTGTGAGGTAGACAAATGTCCATCAGGGTCTCAACTGAAACCGTCAAACTCAGTTCGCTTGTGCCTTCTCTGTAATTTATACCCTGGATCCCTGAGGTGAGAGACCCTACTATTTGATCATCTGACCACAGTAAATAAGACCAACTGGAGGACTTTTAACTGAAGGAGTTTAGAAAGAATCCAGCTTTCTGAATGTGATGACAGGCATTGAAGTTGCTTGCTCGCATGGGTTTATTACTGACACAGGGGTATAAGAGATGTTTGAAATAAGGTCATCCTTCATAAGACTTGTATTCAGGGGTAAACCTGAGCCCCAGATGTTGGTTATAAGTTAAATCTTTTATGCTATCTTTAAGAAAACATGTTGCTTTTATTTTTGTTATCCAAATATCAAATATCTTGCACACTGCTTTGAATAGCTTCAAGCTATCCTCCTGCCTCAACCTCCTGAGTAGCTGGAATTACAAGCATGAGCCACCACACGTGGCCTGAATTTTTATTCTTAAAGACTAATTTCAGATGCTTATTCTAGTACTTTCTTGAGGAACACCATTACCCACTATCTGAGTTTAGTTGCTTGCAACATTTTTTATTTTTGTTTTAAAAAATTATCTTTTCCAGAAACCCAGTAAGTTATTTCTGATTTCATTAGGAGAGAAAGAGTGAATAATATCCAGTTTTAATAAATATTTTTACCTGATTATATCATTACACGGATTTAATTGAAAGAAATAAACTTAGGGTCTTGAAAGACCTCCAGATCTAAGTAATTAAACAAAATAATAGTGAAGGAGGGGAAGGACCTCATAGAAAACCCATTCTTAAACTGCCATTATTAGGTTAATCAGCTTATTTTTGAGTGCTATATACTTTCTCGATTCCACAGAATTTTAGAGGCACCTTACATAAAGGTGCAAGGCAGATAAGGTGAGACATCAGAGATTAGGAAGGGTTAAGTAATTGTGAACCAGAGAAAAGTGTTTGGCTTAAACCAAAAGGGGATATGTGATAAGTCATATATCTCCCGTTTTATGTTAAATGTAATTATATGGGTTTATGAGGAAAGTAAGACCTTTTCCTGAGCAAAACATTCTAGAAGGATGTTCTTGATAAATGGTTGGGTTTTAAACTATTTGCTCCAGACATGAAAAGCCTTTAGATCATTATTTCTTAAAGTCCAGGGTTTCACATTTTAGCAAAAGAAAAGCCTGGAAATTAGATCTCTATATAAACCTTGCATTCCAATATTTGAAAATATCAACAAACTAGAAGAAATTAATGCTATATCTATTATCTTACTTGGAAAAATCTCTAAATAAGTATTTTTATGTTATATAAATACCTTAAATTGTAAGCCAAAAAGCTAAGACAATGGAAGAAATGAAGGTGTATCAGAATCAAGCTAATTATCTGATTGACTGTGGCTGTTTTGCATACAGTGGTTCGGTCCTTTAGGAGTGAAGGTCCTACCCTGTTCGGATTAACAGTTCCAAGCGGGCAGTGAAAACCTTAACTAGTAGGGGCTGGGCACAGTGGCTCATGCCTATAATCCTAGCACTTTGGGAGGCCAAGGTGGGCGGATCACTTGAGGTCAGGAATTCAAGACCAGCCTGGCCAACATGGTGAAACCCTGTCTGTAGTAAAAAATACAAAAATTGGTCGGACGTGGTGGCACACGCCTGTAATCCCAGCTACTTGGGAGGTGGAAGCTGCAGTGAGCCGAGATAGCACCACCACACACTCCAGCCTGGGCAACAAGAGTGAAACTCCATCTTAAAGAAAAAAAAAAAAAAAACCTTAACTAGAAGGAATAAAAATCTTGAGGAATTTGGGATTTGGATATTTGGATAAAATAAATGCTTAGTTTGCTGAAATTTAAGGAAAAAGCTATTGATTTTCATGATTGTAGGCATAAAACCTCTCTAGCATTTCTGGCACTACTTTATTACATAAGAAGGAAAACACAATTGAATGTTTCATGATAGTTATAGATCTTTCTGACCTTGGGACCATCATTTTGGAAAGCAATTCTTATTATAAGATAAGCTATAAATCCTTGTGGGCACAGACGGCCTTGTTCATCTTCCCTATTATAGAGCTGGGCAGGGACCTTATGCAGCCCAGGCACCTGTAACCGTTTGCTAGTTTAGAAGGAAGTGCCCAAAATTGGCAAAAATGACTAGTGGAAGGAGACTTCTCTGTGAATTGGCCCTGGCAACCACCGTTGAGCACTGTTTGTTTCAGTGCTCAAGGAACAAAAGTTAGGATTTTAAAACTGGAAGGAACTTCATGTTGAGGTTTGATGTGGCCAGTCACACCCTGTTTCCTCCAGTTTCAGAAAAAGTTGAGAATTAGCTACAGATTGTCAATAGAGCTATATTGGAGAATTTATCTTATATTTTAAACCAATGGAATTTCTAAAATTGTTACCTTATAGAGAGGAGATTGGGTCTGAAGAATGGGCAGTCACTCAATCCAATTGCAAGGGAAATAACTAACTCACAAACTCTCTGTCTCTCTCTCACACACACACACACACACATACACATTCACACGAACCTCTAGACTTGTCTCTAGAATAGTGGTTCTAGAGACTTCTAGATGCTATCTGTATTGAAGGACTAGGTTTTTAAAATTTCCAATCCATAGCACACCTATAAATTTTCCAAATGCACTTTGGGAGGCCGAGGCGGGCGGATCACGAGGTCAGGAGATCGAGACCATGGTGAAACCCCGTCTCTACTAAAAATACAAAAAAATTAGCCGGGCGTGGTGGCCGGGGCCTGTAGTCCCAGCTACTCGGAGAGGCTGAGGCAGGAGAATGGCGTGAACCCGGGAGGCGGAGCTTGCAGTGAGCCGAGATTGCGCCACTGCACTCCAGCCTGGGCGACAGAGCGAGACTCCGTCTCAAAAAAAAAAAAAATTTCCAAATGCAGTAAGTGTGAATTACTAGACAAATGAAGAAAGGACATGTAAAACACAAATGTTAATGTTTATTATATTCGACACATATAAAATTATATTTCAATTAATATAATAAAGTAAGAGCTGCTTGCAGTGGTATGCACTTGTGGTCACAGCGACTCAGACAGCTAAGGTGGGAGAATTGCATGAGCCTAGGAGTTCGAGGCCAGTTGAGCAACATAGACTCCCATCACCAAACAAACAAAAACCAAATCGCATAGATGAAAGCAGAGAATTACAAAGCTTTATATACACTTCATTGAAAATGTGCATATAGGCAATTAATATGTAGAATTACTATTATACTCACAACTTTTTGCCACTCCTAAATCAGAACAAAATTTAAAATTATGAGTAAAATAGCAATTCTCCACATTTAATACCTATTGCATGCTTTGCATGAACATTATGTATATCAATGTTATTTTTATAAGTCAGGTTTTTGGAGGTATAACTTATGTTTATTATAATTTACATTATAATTTGCCAGCAAATCCACCTCTTTTAGGTACACAGTTTGACAAGTACAAATGCGTAAAGTTATGTAACCAATCAAGATATAGGAGATTTCAATATCCCGGAAATTTCCATTGTGCCCTCTTACAATTAAACCCTTTCCACTACTCTTAGCCTCTGGCAACCAGATTTAATTTCTGATAGTATGATTTTTTTCTTTCCCCAAATGACATATAAGTGGAACCAAATACGATGAAGCTATTTGTGTCTGGCTTTTTTCATTTAACATAATGCTTTTAAGATTTAGCCATGTTGTTGCATGTATCCATAGGTCATTAGTTTTCATTGCTGAGAAATATGTCATTTGTATGGGATATAATACAATCTGTTTGCTCTCCAGTAGATGGACCTTTGGAGTGTCTATAGTTTCAGGTAATTACGAATACAGCTGCTGTAAACATTCACATATTTTGTGTGGGCAGATTTTTTCATAGCTCTCGAGTGAATTCCTAGAGTTACTGAGCCTTATGGTAATAGCATATTTAATTTTATAAGAAACTGCCAAAGTTTTCCAAAGTACCTGTAGCAATTTGCATTCTTACTCGCAATATGTAAGAGTTCATTGCTCACCAATATACCAATATTCAGTATTGTCGTTTAAATAGGTGTGACATGGCATATGTTTGTGGTTTTAATTTGGATTTAATTTTAATTTGGATTTCTCTGATATCTAATGAAGTTGAGTATCTTGACATGTATTTGTCTCCAGAATCTCTCTTTTTTTTTTTTTGGAGAAATATTGGTTCAAATTTTTAGCCCCTATTTTTTCCAGTTTAAATATTTATTTATCACATACACCAGATATTGTGTTATTCATAGAAGAAGAAGAACTCTAAATAATAGTACGTCTACTGGAAAGAGATATTTAATCAAAGAACTAGAATACAGTATGGTAAGAACATAGCCCACGCTTGACATACAGAATCACATATGCATGAAGATATTTATCATCACAGTCAGTCTGCAACGTTAAGAGTGACACAGATGACATAAACAATATAAAACCAATTGGATCTTTTTAAATAAAATTTTTCACTTTAGAAAGCTTAGAAGAAGCTTTCAGATAGAAAAAAAATCACTATTAACATTTTGGTCTATGTACTTTTACTTTTTTTTTTCTTGTAAGTATTTTTTTGTTTATTTATCAAAATGGGATCATACTATACCAGCCTTTTAAACTGAACGTCTTTCCATGCTATTAAATAGTCTTCTAAAACACCATCAGTATGTGATTGTACAATGTAGGAACATTCATAAATTTCTAAAATTAATTTCCTATAGTAAGTCATTTTAGTTGTTTCTAAATTTCCATAACCATAAACAATCATTTACTGAACATTCAGGAGATAAATTGCTACACACTTAAGCAATGTTTTCTTTAAGATAAATTCCTGGTAGGGAAATTGCTGTTTCAAAACAAATAAATGTTTTTAAAGTCTTGGTGAGTGTTACCCTACACTGGAGTGTTTCCTGGTAAAGTTATGTAAATTTCTATCTACCAATAGCATAATAAAGATGAATGTAGGGGCGATATCCTTAAAATAAAAAAAATTTAAATGGGAACATTTCTATCATAAGTTGCATTTGTTTGATTTGTAGTAAAATTGAATATTTTATGTGTATTTTCTGTTTCTATGCATTAATAAATTTTTAATGAATTTTTCATTTATGTTCTTGGCCTATATTTTTACCTATTTATGTCTCAATAATTTATAAAAACTCTTTTTCTTTTGGTGATATATCACATTACCAATGTGTTTCTCTTACAATTTGCCTCTTTTAATGATGTTTATACTTTTTTTTCAATGAAATTTTATGGTTTTTTTTTTTTTTTTTTTTTTGAGACAGAGACTTACTCTGTCACCCAGGCTAGAGTGCAATGGCATGATTTCAGCTCACTGCAACCTCCACCTCCTGGGCTCAAGCAATTCTCCTGCCTCAGCCTCTCAAGTAGCTGGGATTACAGGTGCCCACCATCATGCTCGACTAATTTTTGTATTTTTAGTGGAGATGAGGTTTCACCATGTTGGCCAGGCTGGTCTCGAACTCCTGACCTCAGGTGATCCACCCGCCTCAGCCTCCCACAGTGCTGGGATTACAGGCATGAGCCACTGTGCCCGGCCTTAAGTTTATGTATTTTAATCTGTCAATCTTTTCTTATAGACCTGTGTCAGAAGTCACCTCATGAAGTTCTTTTCCTCTCTCTGATTATTTACATATTTCCCTATTTACATTTCAATATTTAATGCATTTGGAATTGATTTTGATATATTAAAGGAGTAAAGCTTTAACTTTCCCCCCACATTTTGAGCCAGTTTTCCCAGCTCTATTTGTGGACCTTCTCCTATTTTGAAATATCACCTTTATCATGTATAAATTTATCATACACTTAGGTATGTTTCTGAACTTTGAATTTTGTTCCACAAAATTTCCTCTCTTCTCTGAAAATGAAATTATTTCCTTTGAAATGAAAGACAATGCTACAGTCTTTTAATTACTATAGTTTTGTAATATGTTCTGATATCTGGTATAACAAGCACTGTCCCTATCACACCCTTTACAATACTTTCTCTAGATGTTCTTGACTGTTCTCAGACCTTAGTATTCTGGATATTCTTAAAAGCATATTTGAGTTTAAAACAGGAATTGGAATTTTTTTTGCAATTTCATTAGATTTATAGATTATTTCATTTCATTACATTTATAGATTATACATTAATCTGAGAAGAATTTATATCTTTATAACAATCAGCCTTATCTTTGAGAGACAAGCTGGGTCTTACCATTTCCTCATGCTTTCACTTATGTTCCTCAGTAAACTGTTTTTGCTTTATTTTGTTTTTTGAGACAGTCTCACTCTGTCGCCCAGGCTGGAGTGCTGTGGTGCAATCTCTGCTTACTGCAACGTCTGCCTCCCGGTTCAAGCGATTATCCTGCCTCAGCCTCCCAAGTAGCTGGGATTACAGGCATGCACCACCACGTCCAGCTAATTTTTTGCATTTTTCGTAGAGATGGGTTTTTACCATGTTGGCCAGGCTGGTTTCAAACTCCTGACCTCAAGTGATCTGCCTGCCTCGGCCTCCCAAAGTGCGAGGATTACAGGTGTGAGCCACTGCACCCAGCCAAGTTTTATAGCTCTTTAATAGGTTCTGTATGTTTTGGGTTATGCAAAGAATTATGTTGTTGTTCTTATTGTTACTGCTGGCACCTGTTTTTTCATTATATTTTCCAACTGATTACTGTTTTACCATGGTATTATATTTATAGATTTTTATTTAAAACTAAAAAAGTAAGTATTCTAATTAGTTTCAAAAGTATTTGAGCTTATTTTGGGGGGTTTTCCAAATATATAGTTATATAATTTGTAAATAATTATAACTTTATCTCTACTTTTCTGATTTTTATATCTCATTTATTTGATATTTCATTATTTAGAAGGATTTTGGCTGATAATTTTAGGCAATTCCTCCTAACATTACATTTTAGTTGCATAATAAGTTACGTTATTACTTTTTGTTTATTGAGGCATTTTAAAACCAGGAATAGATGCCAACAGATTACCTTATATTGAACCATTTAAAAAATTCTGAAGGCCCAGTGTGGTGGCTCACGCCTGTAATCCCAGCACTTCAGGAGGCCGAGGCAGGTGGATCACCTGAAGTCGGGAGTTCAAGACCAGCCTGACCAACATGGAGAAACAGTGTCTCTACTAAAAATACAAAATTAGCCAGGTGTGGTGGCACATGCCTATAATCCCAGCTACTCGGAGGCTGAGACAGGAGAATCGGAGGCGGAGTTTGTAGTGAACCTGGGAGGCGGAGTTTGTAGTGAGCCAAGATCATGCCATTGCACTCCAGCCTGGGCAAAAAGAGTGAGACTCCATCTCAAAAAAAAAAAAAATTCTGAATAAACCCTATTTTGCTATGATACCTAATTATTTTAAAATAATTCTCAAATAGTTTTGCTAATATTTCATTTTATATAATTGTATCTATAATTATAATTTTGGAGTTTAATTGCTATCATTGTTAAGGTACGTTATCAATTTTGGGCTATTCTCAGCTGAGAAACTGGGAAACTCTTCATCTTTTTCTATTGTCTACAACAGTTTAACTGCATAAGCATACTTGTTGCTTAAAAGATGGGCTTCATTCATCTATATGTTGGTTTTGTTTCAAGACTTTTACAAACGTATCATCCAAAATCAGATCTTTTTTTAATCAGATTTATTGATCCAAGTATTTGGAATGGAAAAATATCAGGTTTATTGAGTTACGATTTAAATCGAGTAAAATTTACCCTTTTTCATATATAGTTCAATGAGTTTTGCTACATATATGCAGTCAGGTAGCCACCAACCAATCCAGATATAAAGTATTCCAATATTCCCCCAAGAGTTCTTTCAGGGTAACCCTTAGTACCTCTGAGCCTGTTCCTGTAGTTTTACCTTTTTTTAATGTCATATAAATGGAGCCACACAGTTTGATTCCACAGTCTTTTGTATCTGACTTTTTTTTACTTAGCACAGTGATTTTCAGAATCATACATGTTATTACACATATCAGTAGTTTATTCTCATTATTGAGTGGTATTTCATTGTATGGATGTAGCAAAATTCATTTATCTATTCACCAGTTAATGGACATTTGGGTTATTTTCAGTTTTGGGCAATTATGAATAAAGTTACTATAAACATTTATGAACAGATTTTGTCTCTACATATATTTTCATTCCTCTTGGATAAATGTCTAGAAGTAGAATTGCTAGTTCATATGGTAAGGGTAGTTTTAAGTTTATAAGAAATTGTCAAACTGTTTTCTAAATGACCAAACTATTGTACATTTTCACCAACATTATATGAGAGTCCAAATTGCTCTACATCCTCACTAGTATTTGGAGTTGTTTTTCTTTCTTTATTTTAACCATTCTAAAAAGTGTGTAGTAATATCTCACTGTAGTTTTAATTTGTATTTCCCTAATGACTAAAAATGTTAGCATGTTTGAAAGTGCTTATTGGCCATCCAAATCTCTTCTTTGATAATGTCTATTTAACTCTTTTGCCCATTAAATTCTGTTACTATTATAGAGTTGTAAGAGTTCTTTATACATCCTGGATGCAAGTCTTTTATCAAATATTTTATTTGCAAATATTTCCTCCCAGTCTATGGTTTGACTTTTCATTTTCTCAATAATGTCTTTTAAAGAGCAGAAATTTTACATTTTGTTTAAATATATTTTATCAAGGTTTTTCTTTTATGGCTCAAGCTTTTTGCATTTTATCTAAGACATATTTGCCCGATCCAAGATTACAAGGATTCTTTCTAGTGCTTTATTCTAGGAGCTCTGTAGTTTTAGCCTTCACATTTAGGTCTCTGACTCAATTTGAGTTAATTTTTGTACATGTTGTAAATAAGAGTTGCAATTCCTTTTTTTCTTTCTTTTTTTCTTTTTTTACATGAATATTCAACTTTTGAAGTACCATTTGCTGAAAAGATTATACTTCATTCATTGAATAACCTTAACATTGTTGTCAAAGATCAACTGAATATATCTCTGTGGGTGTATTTCTGGACCCTATATTATGTTTCATTGATCAATAGGTCTGTCTTTATTCTAATTCCACATGGTATTTATTAGTGTAGAATTATAGTAAGCCTTGAAATCAGTCGGTGTTGCTCTTTTTCAAAGTTGTTCTGGCTATTTGGGGGCCTTGATTTTCTGCATACATTTTAAAATACAGCATACATTTTGTTTAAAATATTATTTTTAAAAATATACTTATATATTTCTATATTATTTATATATAATCTTTATAAAGTATTATTACAAATAATAATACTTATTTAAAATAAAGCACATATTTTAAAATAAGCTTGTGATTTCTACAAAATATCCTGCTGGGATTTTGGTTCTAATTGATTGAAATCTATAGATCAATTTGGGCAGAATTGACATCTTCCCAATATTAATCCAATAATATAGTATATCTCTCTATTTATTAAGTACTGTTTAATTTCTCTCTTCAGTGTTTTGTAATTTTCATTATACAAATCTTGCACAGATTCAGTTAGATTTATTCCTATGTATTTGATGGTTTTGGAAGCTATTGTAAATAGCATTTAAAAGCTTTTAAACTTTCCGATTGTTCACTGTTAGTATGTAGAAGTATAATTAATTTTGGTATATTGAGCTTGTATCCTGAAATTATCCTAAACTCACTTATTATTTCTAGTAGCATTTTAAATAGTTCTTTTTATTTTGTATATAGGTGATTATAAATCTTCTAATAGAGTTTTACTTTTTCCTTTCCCATTGTATGCCTTTTTTTTCTTGACTTATAGCATTGGCTATAATCTTTAATACAATGTTAAATAATAGTAGTGGGAGCAAACATCCTTGCCTTCCTCTTGATTTTAAAGGAGAAAGAATTCAGTCTTTTACCACAAAGTAAGATACCAGTATAGGTTTTTCATAGATGTCCTTTATAAGGTTAAGGAAGTTCCCTTCTATTCCTAGCTTGCTAAAAATTTTTATCATCAATTGATGTTGGATTTTGTCAAATGCTTTTCTGCATCTATTGAGATGAGCATGGGATTTTTCTTTTTGGTCCTTTGACATGATTATTTATGCTGATTGATGTTCATATGTTGACTCAACTTCGGCTTTGTAGGATAAACTATTTGGTCATGATATGTCATTTATATATTGATGAATTCAACTTAATAAATATTTTGTTAAAGATTTTTATGTTTAGTATTCATGAGAAATATTGCACTGTTTTCTTTTCCTATAATGTTTTTCTGTGGTTTTGCTGTCAGGGTAATGCTCACCTCACTAAATGACTTATGATATATTTCTTTCTCTTCTATTTTCTGGAAGAGTTTATTTAGGATTGGCATAATTTCTTCTTTAAATGTTTGGTAGAATTCACCAGTGAACTCCTCTGGGCCTGAACTGTTCTTTGTGAGAAACTTTCTAGTAATGAATTGAATTGCTTTAATAAATAAAGGACAATTCAGATTATATTTCTTCCTCAGTAGTTTTTGTCTTTCAAAAAAATCTGTACATCTACCTAAGATATCAAATTCATTGGCATAAAGATATTCACAATATTATTTCATCTTCTAATTTTTTTTTTTTATTATACTTTAGGGTTTTAGGGTACATGTGCACAATGTGCAGGTTTGTTACATATGTATCCATGTGCCATGTTGATTTCCTGCACCCATTACCTCGTCATTTAGCATTAGGTGTATCTCCTAATGCTGTCCCTCCCCCTCCCCCACCCCACAACAGTCCCCGGAGTGTGATGTTCCCCTTCCTGTGTCCATGAGTTCTCATTGTTCAATTCCCACCTATGAGTGAGAACATGCGGTGTTTGGTTTTTTGTCCTTGCGATAGTTTACTGAGAATGATGTTTTCCAGTTTCATCCATGTCCCTACAAAGGACACGAACTCATCATTTTTTATGGCTGCATAGTATTCCATGGTGTATATGTGCCACATTTTCTTAATCCAGTCTATCGTTGTTGGACATTTGGGTTGGTTCCAACTCTTTGCTATTGTGAAGAGTGCCGCAATAAATATACGTGTGCATGTGTCTTTATAGCAGCATGATTTATAGTCCTTTGGGTATATACCCAGTAATGGGATGGCTGGGTCAAATGGTATTTCTAGTTCTAGATCCCTGAGGAATCGCCACACTGACTTCCACAATGGTTGAACTAGTTTACAGTCCCACCAACAGTGTAAAAGTGTTCCTATTTCTCCACATCCTCTCCAGCACCTGTTGTTTCCTGATTTTTTAATGATGGCCATTCTAACTGGTGTGAGATGGTATCTCACTGTGGTTTTGATTTGCATTTCTCTGATGGCCAGTGATGATGAGCATTTCTTCATGTGTTTTTTGGCTGCATAAATGTCTTCTTTTGAGAAGTGTCTGTTCATGTCCTCTGCCCACTTTTTGATGGGGTTGTTTGTTTTTTTCTTGTAAATTTGTTTGAGTTCATTGTAGATTCTGGATATTAGCCCTTTGTCAGATGAGTAGGTTGCAAAAATTTTCTCCCATTCTGTAGGTTGCCTGTTCACTCTGATGATAGTTTCTTTTGCTGTGCAGAAGCTCTTTAGTTTAATGAGATCCCATTTGTCGGTTTTGGCTTTTGTTGCCATTGCTTTTGGTGTTTTAGACATGAAGTCCTTGCCCACGCCTATGTCCTGAATGGTATTGCCTAGGTTTTCTTGTAGGATTTTAATGGTTTTAGGTCTAACATATAAGTCTTTAATCCATCTTGAATTAATTTTTGTATAAGGTGTAAGGAAGGGATCCAGTTGCAGCTTTCTACATATGGCTAGCCAGTTTTCCCAGCACCATTGATTAAATAGGGAATCCTTTCCCCATTTCTTGTTTTTGTCAGGTTTGTCAAAGATCAGATAGTTGTAGCTATGCGGCATCATTTCTGAGGGCTCTGTTCTGTTCCATTGATCTATGTCTCTGTTGTGGTACCAGTACCATGCTGTTTTGGTTACTGTAGCCTTGTAGTATAGTTTAAAGTCAGGTAGCGTGATGCCTCCAGCTTTGTTCTTTTGGCTTAGGATTGACTTGGCGATGCGGGCTCTTTTTTGGTTCCATATGAACTTTAAAGTAGTTTTTTCCAATTCTGTGAAGAAAGTCATTGGTAGCTTGATGGGGATGGCATTGAATCTATAAATTACCTTGGGCAGTATGGCCATTTTCACGATATTGATTCTTCCAACCCATGAGCATGGAATGTTCTTCCATTTGTTTGTATCCTCTTTTATTTCATTGAGCAGTGGTTTGTAGTTCTCCTTGAAGAGGTCCTTCACATCCCTTGTAAGTTGGATTCCTAGGTATTTTATTCTCTTTGAAGCAATTGTGAATGGGAGTTCACTCATGATTTGGCTCTCTGTTTGTCTGTTATTGGTGTACAAGAATGCTTGTGATTTTTGTACATTAATTTTGTATCCTGAGACTTTGCTGAAGTTGCTAATCAGCTTAAGGAGATTTTGGGCTGAGACAATGGGGTTTTCTAGATATACAATCATGTCATCTGCAAACAGGGACAATTTGACTTCCTCTTTTCCTAATTGAATACCCTTTATTTCCTTCTCCTGCCTGATTGCTGTGGCCAGAACTTCCAGCACTATGTTGAATAGGAGCAGTGAGAGAGGGCATCCCTGTCTTGTGCCAGTTTTCAGAGGGAATGCTTCCAGTTTTTGCCCATTCAGTACGATATTGGCTGTGGGTTTGTCGTAGATAGCTCTTATTATTTTGAGATACGTCCCATCAATACCTAATTTATTGAGAGTTTTTAGCATGAAGGGTTGTTGAACTTTGTCAAAGGCCTTTTCTGCATCTATTGAGATAATCATGTGGTTTTTGTCTTTGGTTCTGTTTATATGCTGGATTACATTTATTGATTTGCGTATGTTGAACCAGCCTTGCATCCCAGGGATGAAGCCCACTTGATCATGGTGCATAAGCTTTTTGATGTGCTGCTGGATTCGGTTTGCCAGTATTTTATTGAGGATTTTTGCATCAATGTTCATCAAGGATATTGGTCTGAAATTCTCTTTTTTGGTTATGTCTCTGCCAGGCTTTGGTATCAGGACGATGCTGGCTTCGTAAAATGTGTTAGGGAGGATTCCCTCTTTTTCTATTGACTGGAACAGTTTCAGAAGGAATGGTACCAGTTCCTCCTTGTACCTCTGGTAGAATTCAGCTGTGAATCCATCAGGTCCTGGACTCTTTTTGGTTGGTAAGCTATTGATTATTGCCACAATTTCAGAACCTGTTATTGGTCTATTCAGAGATTCAACTTCTTCCTGGTTTAGTCTTGGGAGGGTGTATGTGTCGAGGAATTTATCCATTTCTTCTAGACTTTCTAGTTTATTTGCATAGAGGTGTTTGTAGTATTCTCTGATGGTAGATTGTATTTCTGTGGGATCGGTGGTGATATCCCCTTTTTCGTTTTTTATTGCATCTATTTGATTCTTCTCTCTTTTCTTCTTTATTAGTCTTGCTAGCGGTCCATCAATTTTGTTGATCTTTTCAACAAACCAGCTCCTGGATTCATTAATTTTTTGAAGGGTTTTTTGTGTCTCTATTTCCTTCAGTTCTGCTCTGATTTTAGTTATTTCTAGCCTTCTGCTAGCTTTTGAATGTGTTTGCTCTTGCTTTTCTAGTTCTTTTAATTGTGATGTTAGGGTGTCAATTTTGGATCTTTCTTGCTTTCTCTTGTGGGCATTTAGTGCTATAAATTTCCCTCTACACACTGCTTTGAACGTGTCCCAGAGATTCTGGTATGTTGTGTCTCTGTTCTCGTTGGTTTCAAAGAACATCTTTATTTCTGCCTTCATTTCATTATGTACCCAATAGTCATTCAGGAGCAGGTTGTTCAGTTTCCATGTAGTTGAGCGGTTTTGAGTGAGTTTCTTAATCCTGAGTTCTAGTTTGATTGCACTGTGGTCTGAGAGACAGTTTGTTATAATTTCTGTTCTTTTACATTTGCTGAGGAGAGCTTTACTTCCAACTATGTGGTCAATTTTGGAATAGGTGTGGTGTGGTGCTGAAAAAAATGTGTATTCTGTTGACTTGGGGTGGAGAGTTCTGTAGATGTCTATTAGGTCCACTTTATGTAGAGCTGAGTTCAATTCCTGGATATCCTTGTTAACTTTCTGTCTCGTTGATCTGTCTAATGCTGACAGTGGGGTGTTAAAATCTCCCATTATTGTTGTGTGGGAGTTTAAGTCCCTTTGTAGGTCACTGAGGACTTGCTTTATGAATCTGGGTGCTCCTGTGTTGGGTGCATATATATTTAGGATAGTTAGCTCTTCTTGTTGAATTGATCCCTTTACCATTATGTAATGGCCTTCTTTGTCTCTTTTGATCTTTGTTGGTTTAAAGTCTATTTTATCAGAGACTAGGATTGCAACCCCTGCCTTTTTTTGTTTTCCAGTTGCTTGATAGATCTTCCTCCATCCCTTTATTTTGAGTCTATGTGTGTCTCTGCACGTGAGATGGGTTTCCTGAATACAGCACACTGATGGGTCCTGACTCCTTATCCAGTTTGCCAGTCTGTGTCTTTTGATTGGAGCATTTATCCCATTTACATTTAACGTGAATATTGTTATGTGTGAATCTGATCCTGTCATTATGATGTTAGTTGGTTATTTTGCTCGTTAGTTGCTATAGTTTCTTCCTAGCCTCGATGGTCTTTACAATTTGGCATGTTTTTGCAGTGGCTGGTACCGGTTGTTCCTTTCCATGTTTAGTGCTTCCTTCAGGAGCTCTTTTAGGGCAGGCCTGGTGGTGACAAAATCACTCAGCGTTTGCTTGTCTGTGAAGTATTTTATTTCACCTTCACTTATGAAGCTTAGTTTGGCGGGATAGGAAATTCTGGGTTGAAAATTCTTTTCTTTAAGAATGTTGAATATCGGCCCCCACTCTCTTCTGGCTTGTAGAGTTTCTGCTGAGAGATCAGCTGTTAGTCTGATGGGCTTCCCTTTGTCCGTAACCCTGCCTTTCTCTCTGGCTGCCCTTAACATTTTTTCCTTCATTTCAACTTTGGTGAATCTGACAATTATGTGTTTTGGAGTTGCCCTTCTCGAGGAGTATCTTTGTGGCGTTCTCTGTATTTCCTGAATCTGAATGCTGGCCTGCCTTGCTAGATTGGGGAAGTTCTCCTGGATAATATCTTGCAGAGTGTTTTCCAACTTGGTTCCATTCTCCCCACCATTTTCAGGTACACCAATCAGACGTAGGTTTGGTCTTTTCACATAGTCCCAAATTTCTTGGAGGCTTTGTTCATTTCTTTTTATTCTTTTTTCTCTAAACTTCCCTTCTCTCTTCATTTCATTCATTTCATCTTCCATCAGCGATACCCTTTCTTCCAGTTGATCGCATCTGTTACTGAGGCTTCTGCAATCTTCGCGTAGTTCTCGATACTTGGCTTTCAGCTCCATCAGCTCCTTTAAGCCCTTCTCTCCATTGGTTATTCTAGTTATCCATTCTTCTAATTTTTTTCAAAGTTTTTAACTTCTTTGCTATTGTTTTGAATTTCCTCCCATAGCTCAGAGTAGTTTGATCGTCTGAAGCCTTCTTCTCTCAACTCATCAAAGTCATCCTCCATCCAGCTTTGTTCCGTTGCTGGTGAGGAACTGCGTTCCTTTGGAGGAGGAGAGGTGCTCTGTTTTTTAGAGTTTCCAGTTTTTTTGCTCTGTTTTTTCCCCATCTTTGTGGTTTTATCTACTTTTTGTCTTCGATGATGGTGATGTACAGATGGGTTTTTGGTGTGGATGTCCTTTCTGTTTGTTAGTTTTCCTTCTACCAGACAGGACCCTCAGCTGCAGGTCTGTTGGAGTTTACTAGAGGTCCACTCCAGACCCTGTTTGGCTGGGTGTCAGCAGCGGTGGCTGCAGAACAGGGGATTTTCGTGAGACCACAAATTCAGCTGTCTGATAGTTCCTCTGAAAGTTTTGTCTCAGAGGAGTACCCGGTTGAATGAGGTGTCAGTCTGTCCCTACTGGGGGGGTGCCTCCCAGTTAGGCTGCTCAGGGGTGAGGGACCCACTTTAGGAGGCAGTCTGTCCGTTCTCAGATCTCCAGCTGTGTGCTGGGAGAACCACTACTCTCTTCAAAGCTGTCAGTCAGACAGGGACATTTAAGTCTGTGGAGGTTCTTGCTGAGTTTTTGTTTGTCTGTGCCCTGCCCCCAGAGGTGGAGCCTACAGAGGCAGGCAGGCCTCCTTGAGCTGTGGTGGGCTCCACCCAGTTCGAGCTTCCTGGCTGCTTTGTTTACCTAAGCAAGCCTGGGCAATGGCGGGCGCCCCTCCCCCAGCCTCGCTGCCGCCTTGCAGCTTGATCTCAGACTGCTGTGCTAGCAATCAGCGAGACTCCGTGGGCATAGGACCCTCCGAGCCAGGTGCGGGACACAATCTCCTGGTGTGCCGTTTTCCAGGCCCGTTGGAAAAGCGCAGTATTAGGATGGGACTGACCCGATATTCCAGGTGCCGTCTGTTTCCCCTTTCTTTGACTAGGAAAGGGAACTCCCTGACCCCTTGCGCTTCCTGAGTGAGGCAATGCCTCGCCCTGCTTCGGCTTGCGCACAGTGCGCTTCACCGACTGTCCTGCACCCACTGTTAGGCACTCCCTAGTGAGATGAAACCAGTACCTCAAGCAGAAATGCAGAAATCACCCGTCTTCTGTGTTGCTGGGGCTGGGAGCTGGAGACCGGAGCTGTTCCTATTCGGCCATCTTGGCTCCACCTCATCTTCTAATTTCTGTAGTACATATATTAATGTTCTCTTTTTCATTACTGATTTGATAACTTCTGTCTTCTCTATTTTTTCCTTGATCAGCGTGTCTAGAAGTTTATGAATGTTATTAACCTTTTCAAAGAAACAAATTTTAACTTCAAAATTTTTTCTCTATCATTTTCTATTTTAAATTTCATTTTATTTTTACTCTTTATTGTTTCCTTCCTTTTGCTTGCCTTCTTGCTTTGGTTTGCATTTGATTTTTATTTCTTTTCTTCTTCTTTTTCTTTAGTTTCTTAAGGTGGAATCTTAGATTATTGATTAAAGGTCTTACTTGTTTTCTAATAAGAACGTATAATGCTATACATTCTCCTCTAAGCTACATCATGAGTTTTTAATATGAAAAACAAGCTTGCTTTATGATTAATTTATCTAGCCTGGGTTGAATTGACATATTTTTAAATGCTTAGTGACAGTGTCTGCATTACTTGTCTTGAATCAGTAATAAACATGTTTAGTAATAAACATTTTGGTCAAAGGATCGAATGTTTAGTATCTCTGCATTAGAAGATGTGACCACGGGCTTTTCATGTGTGCAGTGGCTCACGCCTATAATCCTAGCACTTTGGGAGGCTGAGGCTGGTGGATCACATGAGGTCAGGAGTTTGATAGCAGCCTGGCCAACATGATGAAACCCTGTGTCTACTAAAAGTACGAAAATTAGCAGGGCATGGTGGCACATGCCTGTAATCCCAGCTACTTGAGAGGCTGAGCAGGAGAATCGCTTGAACCTGGGAGGTGGAGGTTGCAGTGAGCCAAGATCACACCATGGCACTCCAGCCTGGGCAACAGAGCGAGACTCCATGGGACCAGGGTTTTGATCCAGCTTTGCTCATCATGTAGATGAAGATGTATAGGCTAGAGGGAGAATATTGTATCTGTGACCTCTCAGGCAGCCAACCAGAAAGAGAAGAGCAGGCCCTTGGAAACTGCAACCTTTAACACCCCCCATGGTGTGTTAGAGAGGTGAATCCAAGGGATAGGGCTCTAGTCCTCTCCCACCTTAGAAAGGAGTCAAGGTGAGGAAGAGTTAAATAAAGTGCCTTTTTAATACCAAAAAGAGAGTAGGAATTCTCATTCCATGGACCTGCATGAACGTGAATAAGGGAGAAAAGAAAACAAGGGTTCCATTCTCCTCCTTTTTTTCTTGAGACAGGGTCTTGCTGTCTTGCCTAGGCTGGAGTGCCGTGGCATGGTCACCGCTCACTACAGCCTCAATCTCCAAGGCTTAAGCAATCCTCCCACCTCAGCCTCCCAACAGCTGGGACTACTATCATGTGCCACTACACCCGGCTAATTTTTTTGTTTTTAGTACAGATGGGGTCTCGCTATGTTGCCCAGGCTGGTCTCAAACTCCTGGTCTCAAGTGATCCTCCCTTCTCATGTTGTTGGAATTACAGGCATGAGCCACCATGCTTAGCTATTACCATCACCTTTCCCAATTTACACACCTTAGAGATAAAATAATTTACTATAATTTCCTACCTAAGGCTTGCAATGCTTAAATGATATGCCTAAACTCAACCATCTGGTTAGTATTAGAACATAGAAAGTTTCCTGACTCTTCCTCAAATGTACGCTTTCCATAGTGTTCAGATTAAATCATTTCTCCCTTGCCTTTTAGCTTATAACTGAAGTATAGGGGTGTGTGTGTGTGTGTGTGTGTGTGTGTGTGTGTAGAGACAGAGAGAGGTAGATTTTAATTACTTAAAATGTTTGATTAATCGACTTCTGGTTAATAGAGATAGTTGTCATAACAAAGACTTCTGTTTTAAGAAATAGAAATTTTAATGTAACATATTGTTAATAGTGAGTTACATCAAAGTCAGTTAACTTTGGAGCCACGTCTGTCTGATTCAAAACTCTGTGCTCTTTTTATTTTGTCTCATTTCTTCTCACATGTGAGTACAAGCCTCAAATCACAAAGGGACTTGCTTTTGCCTCCCAAAGGCATACTTTTCTTATTTTCCTAATTGCATAACAACTGCCCACAGAGTACTGACCCTAGGACATAAAGCTCTTAACTAACTACCCTTCATACAAGAGGAATGAAGGCTTTCATGGAGTCAAGGTCTGTTTGAAGCAGAAACTAGTGTTGAAAGAGCAGTTGCTCCTCATACTAAATTGTCCCAAGAGGAAGAAGTGAGCCTGCTCCCTCTCCTTCCAGCCAGCCACCCATCTCTGTTACACACCCCCTTTACCAAGGCAAAGGGTTGTGTGTCTATCTGCATATTCATTAAAATGCACCAAGTCTCAGAACTGGCTTTCTCTCCCTCCATTCTACTGCCTGACAAAGGATTTGTCACAAAAGACCCTCTTACCAGTTTGTAAAACAGTTGTGTAAAACTCAGACTGTAAAGTCACAGTTGACTGCTTTAATGTGGAACAGCTGGGAGGGTGTAGACACACTGGCAGGTTGAGACAGGGACTGGGAATGGTCCCCCATTCTGCACAGGGTCGACTTAGTCACACCACCTGCTGCCCCTATTATTTCAAGAGCAAACCAGTCATGACAGCCTCAACAGACGGACACACGGCACCAGACGGTGCAAGGGAAGTTGAGAAAAGACAAATTAAGTGATCAATAAAGATAAGGGACCTGCTCAGCAGTAAATGGTGCTGACAGACCAGACAAAACATGAAGCAAAAGGACATTTGATAATGTGGGGTGTGCAAAGCTTAGCGTCAACCTTCATAGTATTGACATTTCGGAGACCACTGGGACCTTGGCAGTGGATTTTCCTAGCTGGGCTGACTTGAGTTGTAGGTGGTTGCCTTTATCTTTCCATTGAACTCGGAGAAGGGTCCAGGGCCCACCTCAGAAGTGTAGTAAGCCATGTACATGGAGGAGGTCACCACTGGCATTGCCCCAGGCCAAACTAGACAGTGCACATGGGTGAAATCTGAGGTCTAAGATCCACAAAGCTACCTTTCTTTTGATGTTATGAGGGGCATTCATTTGCTGAACATTCATTCATTTATTCATTCCATCTAATCTTTAGTGAGTATCTATTATGGACATGGGCATAGTGCTAGGCCCTAAGGGAGATGGGGGAATGGTGGTTTTATCAGTGGTGATGGTACAAAAATGAAGTAATTTTTCTGGAAGATATTGCAGACTCATAAAGAGCCCATCCCACCCAACACCTCCCCACCTCAAAACCACTTTAGATACAATGTCTTAAATACCCATAGTAGACGGATATACAACATGTTAGAGAATGACCAAGTCTGCTTTAAGAAGTCAAGAACATTTTTACAGAGGAGGCTAGCAAGGAGAAAGTTCAGCGAAAGACATTTCTGGCAGAAGCAGCAGCATAGAAAAACAGAGATATGACAAATTTGCTCTTCTTTCCCAGACCTGGATCTCAGTAGTTCTCAAAGCTACAGGCTACCCAAGGATGAGTTAATTAAACAGTAAAGTTTTATTCATGTAAACAGGATATTAAGAGAATAAAAATTCAGTTTAATTTTTTGAGATAAAAATCTAATACATCCAAGAAATTTGGGGCTTTTGTCTAAGGCTGCTTCAAATTCTGTCCCTAGATGCTCCCGGGGTTTGTGCTTTTGCTTCTCTGCCATTGGTAGAAATATTTGAGACTTGTGTATGACATGTCCAGTTTGGTGCACCTGGAAAATAAGGTATATAAAGACAGAGTTGGGATGGGCAGGAGAAAACAGTGGAAAAAAAGGCTGGTCAGAAAGGCTACAGTCAGGATGGGAAGGGCCCCCAGGCTTCCTACCTAGATAGGGCTTTACAAAGTACAGAGTACTTTTATAGAATCATTTCAATAGACCCTCATTATAATCCTACCAAGGACTTTGAAATGGGGATAACACAACCACATCTGTGGAATGTGTTGTTTAATATTTGAATTTAAGAAAGGTTCTTTGACTAGAGCAAGAAGAATAGATTTGATGGGAAGAAGAGAGAAACTAAAATTTCTCTAAAATTTTCTTTAAAAGTGCCTGCAATACACCAAACAGTTGAACATTCATTATTTAAAGTTGGCTCTATGTGACAGAAAACTTAAAATATTAGTTTAAATAAGGTTGATTATTTTTAGTCGTTCATAGGAGATGTGAAAAGGTAGTCGTTACAGGGCTGGTATGGGGACCCATACTATCTCAGGGTTTTGGCCTGTTTCCAGCTATTCAATTGTCACCAGGGACCAAGCTCCAGGCATCATATCTTTGTCCCGAGAAACAGGAAAGAATTAAAGAAGGGCCATGACAAATTCCCAGTTGTATCTCACTGGCCAGTACTTAATCATGTGGTCACCACTGGAAAGCTGAGAAATGTAGTCTTCTAACCAAGCAGCAATATGCCCAGATAAAAAGGAAAAGAATGGATATGGGGGTTGACAATTAGAAATTTGGCCACAGAATTATTATGTAAATAAGGAAGCAGTTCAGAGATGGTAAATAATTTGTCATGAGTCACAAAACTAGAAAACTGTCCTGGGCTTAATTCTAGTCCTTCCTAAATCCAAATTCAATGATACTTCTCTTATGATGCTCCACCTGGACATGGCAATGTGGGGCTATGGGGTGTGGGTGGGTAAGGAATGATAAACTTCAAGCTGAAAAAGTAGGAGCACATTGAGTAACATAATAAAGATCAGAATTAATGAAAAAGAATAATAATAAACTACCCCTTCTTGAACCTTGACAATATACAAGGCTTTATTCTATATTAGCTCGTTAATTCTCCCAAATTTAGAAGATACTTATCATGAGTTCTTATTTACAGAAGGGGAAACTAAGACTCGGATGGGTTAAATAACTTGCCTAAGTATGATTTTCTCTTTGTGCTCTATTTTTGTGCTACTCTCTCTTTCTTTCAATTTCATTAGAAAATAATGAATTTTACCTACATTTTTTCTAAAATATTACTGTCATTAATTCCGAGTTGAAAAGAACTTTAGCCCTCACTATTCAATTTCTCTATAACTGTTAGTGGGGACACTGAAGTAGAGGCATATTACAACAACAATGACAATAGTATGGTAGATTGAGTCCCATAGTGGACACGAGTCTTCAGCCTTGTATCCCAATGCCAAGCCTACCTCCACCCACCTTTTTCCATGATCCCTGTCAAGGGAAGAAGAATTGCTAATCTGAATAACGAGAATCTAAAACACTGGGTGAGTTATGATTACCGAAAGGCAGTATCACCATGTTAAACAGCCTTTCCATTTCTTCCTACCTCTGTCTGGTGAGCAAACCTAGACAAAGCCTGGCACATCAAAGGGGCCAACCATCTTCTTTTCTTCCTCCTCCTCGTCCACAACTACCTCCTCCTCCTGTCCTTGTCTTTTTTTTTTTTTTCTCTCTCTCTCTCTTCCTCCCTCCAAACCTGGTCAACATGCCCACTTGTCCTTCCTCTTCTCTTTGACCAGTTTCCTTCGTGAACCCATCAGAGAGCAGGCAATTCTGAGATTTCTACTTTAAAGAAGAACGTGAAGGCCCTGCTTTGTCCTCAAGTTAAAACTCTGAGTTCCCCCACAGCTTTTCCAGAACTTAGAAAAGGGTGTACAAGCAGCTGAATGCCAAAATGGAACCTGGATTTCCATTCTGCTCATGCTCCTACGTGTTTAGCTTCCTCAGTAGGAAAGGTGATTGCAGGGCAGGATTTGGGAATGCCTGGGTTTTCCTTACTCTGACACTATCAATTCATCTTTCACCAAAAAGAAGGGTTCTCCCTGTGCCCTGTGCTATGCTCAGCACTTTATGTGCAGAATCTCACATAGTTCTCATAATAGCCATCTGAGGAAGCTGCTATTATTACTGATGAGGAAATCGAGATTCACAGGGTGAAGGACTTGCCCAGGGTAACACAACCAGTAAGAGGCAGTTCATCAAAACTCAGGTCAGTCTGACTCCAACTCTTGCTTTTTCTGATGGCTGATACTGGGTCCCCTGCATTGCACAAAAGGAGCCCCCATGTGCCAATATCACCTTGACCGGAAACTGTGACAATCCTAAATTACGTAGATGATCCCCAGTTTTTCTAAAGCTGTTCTCATAATGACCATCCTAGTCCTTGATTAATGCTTTGCATCTGTGAGCTGATTACTCTTTAAGCCAGCTATCGAATGATTTCCTTTTATGAACTGGACTACACGTCTAGTCCTGAGAAGGCCATGGTACATTAGTGTTGCTGTATCAGCTTAAGAGGCATACCACATCCAAAATGATTTCAGCAAACAACTGGAAGTGTTATGGCGAGGCATGGAATGCACCAGGGGCAGCCATCATATGCTTCGTTTGGTGGTTCTGCCTTCATCTAATCAATGTCTGGAGAGATCTTCAGCAATTTCTGGAGATCTTTTCCCTCCTAATGTGTTAAATGCCGATATAAATAAGAGAGACATTGAGGCATCATGGAAAAGACTAGAATGGAGTGCCGGAGATATTGGTCCCAGTGCAGGCTGTTCATACTAGCCATGTGACCTCCCGATGCTTCACTTCTCTGCACATCAGTGTCTTCAGCTGCTTCATAGGTATGACAAAAACATGAAGCTCCCATGAGTTAATAATGTATATGAGTGTGTTATAAAATTACCAAACAACTGTTATCATTTGTAATGTTTTCCACACTCTATGAGCTTCTCGAGAAAAGAGACACTATTTACATGTAACCAGGGAGAGTAACATCTACTCTACTGAATCCTTCTAAGAACTTAATAAAATACACTTATGAAGCACCCAGCATGGTGCCTACATAAATAGGTGATTAAAAAAAGTATTAAATCTTTCCCACCTAACTCTTTGGTTTTGGGTCCCCACGTCTTAGCACATGCTAAACAGTAGTAAATATCGAGGTAGACAGTACAACATATGAGTGAATGACGATAATAATAAGTCACAAACACACAGTTTTCCACTGTGTGCAGACTCTGCCAGGCAGCATTCTAAGTGCTTTCTGGAGAGCTATTCATTTAACCCTCATAACCACCCTCTGACTAAGGTACTATTATTATCCCTGTTTTACAAATAAAGAAACAGACAGAGAAAGGAGTTTGTTAACTTTCCCAAGGCATCACAGCTAAAAACTAGCAAAGCCAAGATTTGAACATACGCTATCTGGCTCCAGAGTTAAGTGAATAGAACCCAGAGAATGTATTCAGTTGCAAATGGCCAAACCTTTTTTTTTTTTTTTTTTTTTTTTGCAGCTACTGCTATCAAGAGACAGAATCTGTTTTCCCGCCTGTTGAGCTTGGGCTTGTCTTATGACTTGCTTTGGTCAACAGAATGCAAGGGAAGTGACTGTGAGTTCTGAGCCTAGACCTCATGGGACTCACAGCTTCTGCTCTCTTGAAATACTGCCACCATATGAGCAAGTCTTCATTAGCCTCCTTGAGACGACATGAAGAGAGGTCCAGCTGTCTTAGCCGTTCCTGCTGAGGCCCCGACCTGTGAGTGGGGCCTTCCTAGATCACCCAGCCAAGCCAGTCCAGAACAGCATAACATCCCCGCTCAACCACAGGATTATGAAAAGTAATAGAATAATTGTTGTTCTAAACCACAAAGTTTGGAGTGGTTTGTTAGGTAGCACGAGATCAGATCGGGGGCCAATCTGCTTAGGGGCTATGTGTCCATGGATAGGCTGCTTAGCCCTCTGGAGCCTCCATTTCATTATCTATGAATGAGAATATTTATTCCCACTTCCCAGGATATTGCATGTTACTTGCTATATGGTAAATAGGTCCTCAAAAAATGTGAAATTCCTTCTTTATGAAGAATATATGACCTAAAGATAAGCTTGAGAGGAAGGCAAAGTGGCTGGAAGATCAGTTTGTAGATCAGGATTACAAAAATTTAGGAACATGATAGGTCACAAACGCTTGGAACAGGTAAGTAGATATATTGAATTTTTCACTAAGAAGGGATGTAGAATGCAGGTTACATGGATGGACATGGGGACCTTTAAGGTTTGTTCTGTTCTTAAGATTCCATTAATCTCTGGATCTAAGAATCATTACGTGAGCCAGGATAAAACTTTCTCCTATTCTCTTTTCCTCACTATCTTTACAACCAGATTCCCTTTCATGCCCACTGGTAATGCCGAGCTGTGGTTGAAATCTTGCAGGCTTTGTTAGTGGGCCTCTTTCTAACCCCAACTTAAGCACGGCAGAGTAGGGGATCAAAAATGTTAGCTGAATTGAACAATAAGCACAGGGGATTCCATTGCTTTTACTAAAAGTGTTAACAGGAGCAGAAAAAAATCATTATAATAAAAAAGGCAGAGAGAGATAGAAAAGTTTTGTTTTAATGATTGGTAAAACACACATAAATATTCCCATAGGATGGTTATTACATTATTGTTAGTGTTTTTATTTGTTTGGTTTTTTTTGGCTTGTTTGGTTTTGTTTGTTTTGTTTTTAAACATTTCATCTCAATTGTACCATGGGAAACTTTTTACAATGACTAGTATTGCTGTTTCTCTTTCTATTCCCTATGGGAGTCTCATTAGAATTCTATAATCTTGCTAAGTGATTTCACTAAAAACCCCACAAATGACCCAACTCCGAAACTCAAGAGTTGCATGTGATGGGTGTTTTAATTTGTTTCTCCACTAAAGACATTTAAAAACATAAACCAAATTAAAATGAAATATTTCAGTAAGTGATAAAAATACTTTCAGTTTCACATCAGAAATTTTTGGAGGGAGAAGGGGAGCTGTGGCTTTTAATGAAGCAAATTGAAAACATAAAATAAACCTTCACAGAACGTAAGTGACCTGAAATATTCTATGCTTCCGTAATATCTTTATGGAAGAAAAATAAAATTTCCAAATCCACATTTTCCCTGTATATTCCCTGGCTTCAAGCTCAGGCCACGTTTTTCTTCACTCTTTGCTGGTTCCAGTCCTCATCTCCGGGATTTGCAAACCCCAGCCCTGCTGATGAATAAACATCGTTGTGTCTGTGGTGCCCCATACACTTTGGAGACAATGTTCAGCTTCAAAGTTTTCAGAATTGCCCAGTCTGGTTTTGTT
The DNA here is from genome assembly GCF_028878055.3 of Symphalangus syndactylus. Taxonomy (NCBI): domain Eukaryota; kingdom Metazoa; phylum Chordata; class Mammalia; order Primates; family Hylobatidae; genus Symphalangus; species Symphalangus syndactylus. The sequence continues at coordinate 35,930,287 of NC_072428.2, read as the reverse complement.
AACGACATTAGTGGGATCGCATTGTCGGGGTGAGGGGTGAGACAATGGTGCATCTCTTACATCATCAAACACAAGGAGCTCTGTCTCCAGCTGTACAAACAACACAGGAAATGGATTTTTTCTTCGTGTTATTTTTTGTCTATTAAAATTATGCAAACCCAGCAAATACAACAATTGCTTTGTTAAGTCTCCGAAATGTCTAACCATTCATTTCCCAAATAAGGAGCCTGCGGTGCGTTTGATGCTGAGGGTTGTTAATCCCAAATGTGGAAAACTAATAAAATAATCAAAAAAGGCCTCAGAAGTGTTTATAAATTTCAATTATCTTTTGCTCTCTATCCCAGGATTGGACTAGACGGGATGAGGTTGCCTTCAAGTAGTACTTGAGTCAGGGCTGCATTTTCTCCTCCCTGGGCCCCTAGTCACCGATGTCTCTTCTTTGAGGCTGAATCGCCTTAACGGGGCTGGTGTTTGGAGGTGCTCAGGGCCAGAGGAGACAAAGCAGGCCTGCTTCACAAAGGCGAGGGAGCCAAAGAAAGCAAAATTGAATCTCTAGCACCCTGCTCCTGAGTAAACAGACAAAACTAATGGGTCTGCCATTTCTCCTCCCATCCAATTACTGGGCTCCAGTAGAGAGAATATGGCAACATCAGCTCACACAAATTCTAATACTCTTAATCCCTTTCATACATATAAACCTCACATCCACCCACATGACTTCATTACCAAAGCCACCCAGGCAGGCAGTGTGAAGGAATGGGCCCGCCAGCTGCAAAAACCTGCCTTCTTCAAGTTTTAATCAGCTAATGAGGTACATGCAAATGAAAAGCTTATGGGATTATGGCTTGTCAGACAGCAGTGCACCCCTAGTGATGGAGGACTAATACAGGTGTTAGTGAACGGGTTATTAGGCCTGGCCTAATTTAGGCCTATTCATGCTGCGCTTACACTCTTAGCCTGGACATTTGTCCTCACCCTGGGGGCCAGCAGGAGCCATCTTTAGGCCTGTGGTAGGTCTGACATGAACTCCTCGCTAAAAGATACGAAGTTAATAAATCTGGCCATTGGGTGTTTAGGCATACACAGCAACATGAGAGTGGCCTCACGGTAGGGGCTTTCTTTCTCTCCCCTCATGGGGAAGGGCCTGAGAAACTGCTACGGAGCAGTGAGCAGGCATTTTATCCAATATTATTTACCACTCACTGCTGCCTCTGCAGCCTCCACAAGGAATGCTATCTGGGAGTTGCACCTAGCCCCTCATCTTTTTTTTTTTTCTTGTGTCCTGAGACAAGTATTTACCTACAGAGGATGACAGCCTATCTGTGGAATGTGCTGCAAAAGAGAAGGTCAGAGAGAGACTGACTGGCTGCAACTGAGCAATTATTTCTGGAGAGGTCACTACCAGGCAGGTGGGATCCCCAGCTCCACCAGCCCAAAGCCCAAAACCAGCCTACACCCCTTCTCCGCAATTCTGAAATCCCCAAAGATCAGAAAAACCAAAGAGGTTTTTGTCATAACTCATTTAACAGCAAAACCTGACTTGAAGCTACTTATAACATTTCTATCTCATTAAGTGTAAGTATGTATTTTATTGCACGAATATTATTAATATGTCTGATTTTGAGGTGCTTATAATATCAAGTATATACCATACACTAGATAAAACACACAGGGTTTTATCTAAATTATGGTATACTTGATATTATTCTAAAAATTTTCTTTAAAAATCTGAATCCTGAAACATATCTGGCCCAAGGGTTTCAGGAAAGGAGTTAGAAAACTGAATAATCAGTTAACCCAAAGGTAATCAAGCACCAGGGGAACATGTCACCAAAACACTACATTATTATGTCTACCAAAATAATTTTCTGATGACTAGCATACTGGTAATCAGTACAGGTTAACCATTTCCTAGTCAACAAGCTACCTTAAAAAGCAAAACAGTAATCAGAAGTTAGAAGGTAAGCATAGAATAATTTGAACAACCAGTAACAATAGCTAATATTTGTAAAGTATTTCCTATGTGCCATGTTTTGCAAACACTGAGTTGTTTAGCACACACAAAAACCTCTGAAGCTGGCACTATCATAATTCCCATTTTATAAATGGAGGAACCAAGACTAAGAGGCCTACTATTCTGAAAGTATTTTGAGGGATATTTAATCCAGACTTAGGTAAGATGTAATATTATAACTACCCCAGAATAGAATTCTTTATTCTGGTAAGCAGAACACATTCACTTTTCCCCTCCCCTTCAGATGGCATAGCAGAAGCTGGCCAAGTATTACCAGCAACTTCTGTTTCTGAAAGTTATGTTGCCTCACTATTTCCTCAAACTGGTCAGTTGCCTATTTCTGTTTTCTTTTCTATTATCCTCACCTTCTTGAGAATAGAGCCTTCATCATTTCACCTTTACCATCTTGTGGAGCTTTCTACTTTCTTCCTTTCTTATTTGTATTATATGTGTGCCATTCTATAAAATACCTTGAGGTTAGAATTCCAGACTTAATTTATCCTCATAAGCAACTAGTACAAGGCTTGAAATATGGGATGCATTCACAACGTATTTTGCGAACCTCTGCTATATACCAGATTCTAGGAAGATAGAATGGATGAAGAAATAGTTGATGTAGAAGTAATCGAGACCATCCCGGCCAACATGGTGAAACCCCGTCTCTACTAAAAACACAAAAATTAGCTGGGCGTGGTGGTGTGCGCCTGTAGTCCCAGCTACTTGGGAGGCTGAGGCAGGAGAATCACTTGAACTCAGGAGGTGGAGGTTGCAGTGAGCCAAGATAGTGCCACTGCACTCCAGCCTGGCAACACAGCAAGACTCCATCTCAAAAAAAAAAAAAAGAAAAAGAAAAAGAAAAAGAAAAAAAGAAAAAGTAAAAGTTTGTTGAACTAATTTACTGTTCTCATTGATAGACACGTGTTAATCTGTTTAATTCTCCTCAAAATCCTTGGAAGGATAAGCTAATGTGATCTCTACTTTGATCATAAGGCCCAAAGAAGAGACATCAATTGCCTGGTGATACAGTTAGCATGTAGCAAAATTGAGATTAGAACTCAGGTGATTTCACAACAAAGTACCTACGCTGAAATTTGCTGTCTTGCCATTCCGCAAGAAATAGTCTCTTGAGATGTTCTCACACTGGTGGGGAAAACTGACTTGTAAGATAATTATGGCTCAATGTAATCAATGTTAGAATGTCAAATACTGAGAACACAAAGGCGAGAGTGACTCTTCCTGTAGAGCCTGGGAAACCCTTCTGGAGGGGGTAGCATCAATAGGTTGAATTATTCATTTTCTCTTGTTTATTTAACAAACATTTATTAAATGCCTATATGTGACAAACACAATGGAAGATGCTAATTCACAAAGAAGTAAAGATATAGATAGTGGTATATTGGTAGATATTCAACCATAAGCTTTCCAGAAAAAAAAAAAAAAAGACCCCGATTTGTAATGTCTGCTGATTTCCATAGAGTAAACACTTCTACCGTGGCTGATGCCAGACAGCCAATGTGACATCAACAGCCTTGCAAAAATCACTGAAAAGTTAACAAGTTCTTGCAAGCCAGTATGAGCTGACTCTGGCATGCCACTGGACATAGGCCTTGCCTCCATACCACTTACAGTCCAGGGAGTAGTTCTCAAAGGGTGTCTGTGAGGTTAACACTACTTTCACATTATACTTTGCCTTTTTTCACTGTGTTCTTTGCCTTTTTTCACTGTGTTGACATTTGCACAGTTGGTGCAAAAGCAATGGCAGGTGACACTGGAGCCTTAGTGTGAATCAAGGCATGGCACTTGTAGCACAATGTTTGTGTTCTTCACCACCACACACTTGCAGGAAAATTAAAAATTCCAGGTTTTCTTAAGAATGCTTTTGATGAAACAGCAAAAAATATTAATTTTATTCAATCTTGACCCTTGAATACATGTCTTTTTAAGTATTCTGTGTGATTACTTGGGAAATGCATACATCATACTTCTTCAAACATGATAATCACCTCAAGGTAAAGCACTGTGAGATTGCTCAGGTTCTGAGCTGAAGTAGCACTAGCTGCTTTTTCATGAAACATTTTTATTTCAAACAGCAAACTATGCTTATTCAGACTTGAGTACTGGACAGACATTTTCCTGCAAACGAATGAAGTGGGCCTGGTCACTTCAGGGGAAACAGCTGAGAATATTTGTTGCGAGCAATAAAATTTGAAATTTCTTTTTTTTTTTTTTTTTTTTTGAGATGGAGTCTCACTCTATTGCCCAGGCTGGAGTGCAATGGCACTATCTCAGCTCACTGCAACCTCTGCCTCCTAGGTTCAAGCGATTCTCCTGCCTCAGCCTCCTGAGTACCTGGGATTACAGGTACGTGCCACCATGCCCAGCTAATTTTTGTATTTTTAGTAGAGATGGGGTTTCACCATGTTGGTCAGGCTGGTCTTGAACTCCTGACCTTGTGATCCACTCACGTCGGCCTCCCAAAGTGCTGGGATTACAGTCATGAGCCACCGCGCCCGACCTAACATTTGAAATTTCAAAGCAAAAATTAAAATCTTAGAAGTGTATGTATCCTCCATCATGAGCTTGACATCTCCCAATATAATGACTTTTCTCTTTAGATTAGTGGAGATATTAAAGAAAGTGATGTTTTGGTGTTGCATGATAAATGTGTCTACGTATGAAAGATCTGCATAACTCAGTGAACCAGTGTTTTCCAAATGACCAGTGCATGGTGGCACAAAATCAGGCACAGGTAAAAGATCCATTCAGAGTGCCAGATAGAGCAACAAATTTTAACATGAGAGAGTATGAAAATTTCATTGAAATGGTTTCAAATACCATATTGTGACCAACCTTTAAGAAATCACCACTTGTCAAGCTAGGGTATAATGGCAAAGAATACAATCCAATTATCTGAAATGGTTATTAAAACACATTTTCTCCCCAACTACGTATCTGTGAGGATGATTTTCTTCATATACTTCAGCCAAAACCACATATTCCAACAAACTAATTGCAGAGGTAGCTATGAAAATCCAACTGTCTTCTACTTAGATACTAAAAGGATTTATGAAAATGTAAAATAATGCCACTCTTCTTACCTAATATGTTTTCTTTTGACAAATGGTTATTTTTCATAAAAATGTTGTCTTTGTTAATATATAATGCATTTATATTCTTTTTAATGAATTAAATATTTTTTAAACTTCAGTTTTAATTTGTAATATTACAAATATCAAGAGATATAATTCTCATAAGCAGAATCCACTGGAGTTCTTTATAATTTTAAAGTATACGGGGATTCTGAAACCAAAAAATTTGGAAACTACTGATCTAGTAGGATATTATTCTTTGTCTTGAAGAATGAGTAAGAGTTTGGTTAATAAAGGTGATGTGAAGGGGAAGCCAGGCAGGTTATGTAAGCCAGGAGGGCACGCGCTTTCATTACCATAAGAAGGTCAGCTTGGCTGGACCTGTGATTCTGTGGGGCAGCAAGGGAGAAGGGCAAGGGACAGCTTCTGAAGCTCGGGATGCCTTGTCTGCTTTGCCTGCCTAGGAGTTTGTGTTTATTTAGTGGGCATCTGGAAGCCACAGGAAGTCTTTAAGTAGGGTCATGATCTGACCTGATCTGATCTGATCTGCAATTTGGAATGATGACTCTGGCTGCTGGGGTCTGGAGCATATGTATCCTGGGACTGAAGGCTGATGTGTTGGAGCCCAGCTCCAGGAGTTTTGTTTAGCTGGCACTGTGTTTGAAAAGTTTGAATTGTTCCAGGTCCCACCACTCCCCATTTATACACTCCCCCTGATTCCCACATTTATGTTGCCTTCCTAGTCCTTACATGAGGGTGCAAACTTGAAAACACCGCAAAAGAAAATGGTGAGGTCCTCACTAGAGTGTACTCTCCTGATTAGGGAAAACTGGGGACTTATCAGCACCTCTGTGAGGTCCTCTATGGCCTGAGGGCCTTTGAAATGTTGGTGATCTTTGGCACAAACAGAAAGAAAAGAAGTGTGTAATGCAGGCTTGGAGAATTTTAGACCTTTCTAATTTTTAGATTTCATTTACTTTTAGTGAAAACACACTGCTACATGTTTTGACCTGACTTTCTACAAACTATCACTTCTGGAAAATAGCAAATCTACACCCCCATTATCATAAGGGATAGCAATTATCCTTCTAGGGAAAATAATATGATGAGTTAGACTTTAAGAGTTAGACTTTAAAAAGTGTGACTCTTGGCCAGGCGTGGTGGCTTATGCCTGTAATTCAAGCACTTTGGGAAGCCGAGGCAGGCGGATCACTCGAGGTCAAGAATTCGAGACCAGCCTGGCCAACATGGCAAAACCCTGTCTCTATTAAAAATACAAAAATTCGCCAGGCATGGTAGCACACAACTGTAATCCCAGCTACTAGAGAGGATGAGGCAAGAGAATTGCTTGAACCCAGGGGGTGAAGGTTGCAGTGAGCCAAGATGGCACCAGTGCACTCCAGCCTGGGTGACAGAGTGAGACTTTGTCTCAAAAACAAAAAATTATTTTTAAAAAGTGTAATTCTTATTTACTTCCCAAGGAATATTGCAACTTAATAAGCCTTTTAAAAAGGAAATAAAAAAATTACCTTTAATCCCCCACCCCACCCCCACACAGTTTTTTGTTTGTTTGTTTGTGTGTTTAATGATCTCTTTCAGGCTTGACCCACAAGCAGACATGATGATTACATGTTGTCATCATAGCATAGAAAGCATTTTATATTCTACCCTTACTTTTTATTAAGTCAAGGAGAAAAATAAACACAACTGGGTTCCTGCTGACTACCAGAGACTGCTAGATGTTGTAACATACCTTGTCTTATTAATTCTTACAATTACCGAATAAAGTGGGCATTATACAGAATTTTACAGAGAAGTTGTGTGACATAATCAGATATTAGGCTATTACTAATTGGTATTGAGGTAATTCAGCTCGTGAAGGACCAAGGAAGGAGTCAAACCAGCTTTCTCTGGCAACAAAACCCCTTCCTATTACCCTTGTATTTTCCCCATGTTGTTTCATCACCTCCGTTGCAATAAACTGTCTGGCTTCATAATACTTTGGTACATTACAAACTTCCTGAAAGCAAGAACTGCGTCCTACTTATCCCCAGAACCAGTACAGTGTCTGGCAGTCATAGGTATTTAATGAATGTTGAATAGATACAGCCCCTGCATTTGCCCTTTTTTCAACCTCCTGAAAAGCTCAGGGCTAAGGAGGGCCTCCTCCTGGCTTTTCTTCCTTCCCATCCTTGCTTACTTTACTTGACAAAATTTGATCCAACTTCTACTACATGTTGTGTCTTTGGCTAGGTATAGGGAAACAAAGACACAAAGCCACTGCTGCAGTTCAGCAGGAGCTCATGGTCTAGCAAGGAGGCAGGCAGGACACTGGGAGGGAAAGGCTTGTTGGAAGCATCTATCTGCAGGTAGAAGCAACTAGCCTGGCCCAGGCTGTGAGGTCACCTGGGATGGTTCTCCAGGAGAAAATGGCTTTGTTCCAACTTCTACAGATAGCACCTAAACCCTAACTAGCCATCTTTTGAGTATATGCGCTTGGTCACAAGAGGCCTAAAATGAGAAGGATTTTACAGAGCTGAAGACTAATGTTTCAGGCTGGGCATGGTGGGTCACGCCTGTCATCCCAGCACTTTGGGAAGCTGAGGTGAGCAGATCACTTGAGGCCAGGAGTTCGAGACCAGCCCAGACAACATGGCAAAACCCCATCTGTACTAAAAACAGAAAAATTTAGCCAGGTGTGGTGGTGCACGCCTGGGATTCCAGCACTTTGGGAAGCCGAGGCAGGAGGATCACTTGAGCCCAGGAGTTTGAGACCAGTTTGGGCAATATAGTAAGATCTCATCTGTACAAAAACATTTAAAAATTAGCAGAGCATGGTGGTGTGCCCCTGTGGTCGCAGCTACTCGGGAGGCTGAGATGGGAAGATAGCTTGAGCCTAGGAGGTTGAGGTTGCAATGAGTCGAGATCACACCACTGCACCGCTGCCTTGGTGACAAGGCAAGACCATGTCTCAAAAAAAAAGAAACTGGTGTTTCAGGCTTGTCCTTGCTTTTGTGGCATTTTATTTTATCTTATGCTAAAGGTATGTATGAAACTCAGATTTTTGTTCTGTATACCATATTATTTAAATCCATTAAGGCATCTTGCTATATTTGCAATTCCTCAGTAAAGTGAATAATTGGTACCCTCTCCGTCCCATATTTACCTTTTATCCCATTCCAAACACCTATTTTTCTAAATTCTGTAGTTTATAGGCTTTAGTCTCATGTACAATGACTTTGCTTTCTAAAATTATCTTGCCTGTCATTGCAGAATGAAGGTAAATCCTTATTTGATTGATTGGCATCAGTTTCCTAGGGATTTACTAATGTGATCCTTTGTATTCTATCTATGCCAACATATTCAGAATTTAGAAAGATGATATAAGAGTTCTGGCGGGGCCGGGCGCGGTGGCTCACGCTTGTAATCCCAGCACTTTGGGAGGCCGAGGCGGGCGGATCACGAGGTCAGGAGATCGAGACCACGGTGAAACCCCGTCTCTACTAAAAATACAAAAAATTAGCCAGGCATGGTGGCGGGCGCCTGTAGTCCCAGCTACTCGGAGAGGCTGAGGCAGGAGAATGGTGTGAACCCGGGAGGTGGAGCTTGCAGTGAGCCGAGATTGCACCACTGCACTCCAGCCTGGGCGACAGGGTGAGACTCCGTCTCAAAAAAAAAAAAAAGAGTTCTGGCACTAGATAAAATTCACCAGAGGTCTTTACAGAGTGTATTATGTAAATATCTGAAGAAATGCTTTTCTCTGTCTTCAAAAATGCCATTTTCCAGGTCTGTGATCTATTTGCTATGGAATTCCACCTTTGGATAACAACATAGCCAAAGGTCAGTGCTTGAGTACCTTGCAACTTGATGGGAGAAAATTTTTCTGACCTTGGAGTGAATGGGGGCAGGTGTCCAGTCATACTTCTTTCCCAAAACTCTAAAATCATCTCCCTTTTCTTGCCCTTGCCCCAGCCTAGGCTTTACTGGAGAATTCATTTTCTCTGAAAAATAAAAAAATAAAAAATAAAAATTATTAGGTTGAAAGTAATGGCAAAGACTGCACTTACTTTTGCACCAACCTATCAAAGTATTGAGATGCCAGATTACCAGGCAACCATATGTACTTCCTGGTGGTTCTGGTTGGTCTTTGGAAGATAATTCCAAATGAAAGTTATTGAGCACAGTCTTACATATGATATTGGTTCTCAGAACACAAAATAAGTTTCAATCTATAGCAGTCTCCTTGAAATAAAAGGAAAACTTTTTACTTTTTTGGTTTCCTTGAAGAAGAGAGGACCCAACTAGATTTCTCAAATTCTTCCATACAAAAGTCTTTTTTTGTTCCCTAAATACTTTTGCTGTTGGAAATAAAGAACTCAGCTGACTAAGTCCTTCAGCAAATGTTCTAAATACTTAATTTGGGCCAACACCTTGTCCTGGGATTGGCCTGTTAACCTTTCACCCTTTACCCAGCCTGCCATGGGGAAGTGATCCTCTTTGAATCCTCTCCAGGCAAGGCCCACAACATGGGATGCTTAAGTCTATTTAACCTGGGGATTTGGGGAGGCAGCTTTTCCACACTACATTGTTCATCACTGCCATTTGTTTTCTGTAGTTCCTCTCAATTAACTGGCCAAGGCTTTGAAAACCATGTGATTTTAATGCCTTGTAGCCCATTCCTCTGTTCCCAGTGGAGAGAAACAAGAGCAGGCTCATGACATTTTACAAGGCGTCATCATGTTTACATATTCACACATATTCCATAAAGAAATAGTATCCCACATATTATGACATATGTGAATAATAACAGCAGACATCTGTAACATTCTTTAGGTAGATGAACTGTGTTACAATTTCCTTAGCTTGTCACAACAAACCCAGGGAGTAGGTGTCAATTATCAACGCCCAGTTTAGAGATGAGAAGACTGAAGTTGAGGAAAGTAATGGACATTTCCAAAATAGCTCAGTTAGGTAAAACTAGCTTACTGCTTGTTTTCATTTGTTTTTCCATTTGAGTAATAAGCTTTTAAATTTAAATAATTTGACTTTTTACTCAATTCTTTCTTATCAAAAAATGACAACTAACTAAGGCAAGTAAAGACTTATCACAAGTCTACTGTTCTCACAGTATAGGATTGGCACAACACAGAAAGTTTTTTTAACTAAATAAAACAATGGAGCCAAATAGAAAATCTAAAAGTCGCGTGCAAGTGAGAACTTAAAACATGAGATATAGCATTATAATTCAATACAAATTGATGGCCCATTATAGAAATGGTACTGGCTCTCCACCTGGAAGAAAAAGATTCCCTAACTCATGTCCTATGTAAAAGTTACAGATTGATAAAATATTTCAGTGTTTTAAAAATAGAATTAAAAAATTTAAAAAATATTTATAGAAACATTTAATGTGAGAGATCTTCTTAATCTAGAAAGGAAACCTAGAAGCCATGAAGGAACAGAAGTGTTTTTTTTTAATATGGCAAAATATACAATGACAAAATGAAAGTGGTAGCCTAGAAAAAAATATGAAATATATGACAAATAAAAACAATATCTGTACTATGCTAGGTGCTCCTACAAATTTTAACAGGCAAACTATAGAACTGGATAAATAACATAAACAAGAAACTCACATAAGAGGAAATCTAAAAGCCCTAAAACACATGAAAAGAGACTTAACCTCAGTAGTGAGGAGATGCCAAATGTAGTAATGATGTGGTACCATCTTATGCCATCAAATTGGCCAAAAACAAAAATAGCAATGTCACTGTTAATTGGAGAAGATGCTAGGTTTTATCCATTTTAGAGGCCTAAGTGCACCACATTTAATCATTAGAGCATCTCAGAAGGGAAGAATCATAAAATCATAAAATGTGAGTGTCTGAATGGATTATAAATTCCTAGTCCATTCATCCAGTTTTTCTAGCTAGAAAAACTGTGACCTGGAGAAGTTTTATGATGTTTTACTCAGGCCACATGGCAAGAAGGCTCAGCTGAAGTCATCACATCCAAAGGGTTGTCTTAGCATCTTTTTACAAACTTACTTTTTTGTGCCTTAAAAAGGAATTGAGTTCAGGCAGAATTTGCCTTGCTTTGACAGAAAAAAAATACTCTTAATCCCAAACACAACACAAAGACGTCTTTCAGAAATGTACTCATGTGTTGAGCATGAATCAATTATTGCAAGGACAAATGCAAATTTCCATGAAAAAACATGTCATCTGTTGGACCAATTCATAGATGAATCTTACTGCACAGCGTTCATGAGCTTGTGCAAGTCTTATGCAACCTAGTGAAACAAATAGTAACAGCAACAACAACAACAAAATCTACAAATTATCTGAGGTCTGACAATAAAAAGAAAGGCTATGAACCACAGGCTCTGCCTTTCCACTGATCTGTGTTTGGGGGAATTGTTTTGGGAAGAAGAGGTGGTATTTTGTTTTTAGTATGATGACAATAGGGATCCCTTCCATCCCTTGAAAATGCCTTTGGAGTTTTCAAAACGGTGTCACATACATTCTCACTTTGATCCTCACAACAGCCCTGTGATGGAGGCTTGCAGCTTTCTAAGAAACTCCACTCATGGTTTTCAACTGATCTTCTCTTTTCTTTCAGGCATATTGCCACTCGAGGAGCTGTAAGTCTCAAGTGCAAAGAGTCAGAATAATTCAGAAAGATAAACATAATGGTCAGGTTCTTCTAAAGGAGCTGAGTGTGTGTGTGTGTGAGAGAGAGAGAGGGACAGAATGTATTCGTGTGAAGGATAAAGAAATAACAACTAAATAATGTGAGAGTTGGTTGGTAGAGAGTAAGAATTCCAATAGTGTATGGGAATAGAATATCTATAGCAACGGGATTTACTACTGCTTTAAATTTTCTGATTATATGCTCCTCTTAATATAAGGCTAAAGACATTGTAGCTTCAATTTTTGAAAATTTTGATATTTGTTGTAACGGTGGTAATTGTTGAATCGTTTTCTCAAAAACCAGTGTCACCAGCTATGTGATAACATTTGAGACAATATAGGACACAGTTTTGAGATTCTTTTTTTCCTCATTTTCTCTAACCAGTCATTGTCAGCAGGCCTGGATTTGTGACACTTTAGTAAGAATGCCAACAAAATGAGAACTGTGTCAGCTTCTTCAATTTTTTGTCAAGACATCAAAGGCTCCATCCTGTGGTCCTCTAGAGAGGACAGACTTTATGTATTGTACTGCTAGGACATGCCTTGTATAATCAACAATGTGTTTACTTAGTAGCCCTCCCTCATTGATTCAGTGGAAAAAATACAAACAGGGAATAAAAATAAAGAATTTCTCATTTCAGATGGTACTGCATCTTGGACTCTGAATTCTTGAGAAATTTATTCGTTATAATCTCAAGTCTCTTTTGAGAGTGAAAACTGACTTAAGCAGTTAAACTGCTGGCCTGGAAAGCAATCTGATTGTTTGCAAACATTGATCTTCCTTTTGCTCAAAAGCACTTCCTGGGTTGTATGTATGCCTCTTACGTGTATTTAATTTAATAGGTAGATGTTATGGGAATTTTGACCTGGCTTTATGCTTTGTTTTCACATGTAAAATAATACAGATAGTGAAGACATTATTTAGCTGAAAGTACCTAGACCAGCACTGCAATGATAGAAATGTTGCTTCCACTGACTGCAACTAAAACCCTAGACAAAATGCATAAAGCAACTCTCAGAGGATTCTGGAAGGTACACTGCGTAAAGAACTCTGTACTTGAGGGACAAACCAGCAGTTAATTTCCTGGGTTGCTTTTCCTTCCTATACATCCTGTCTCAGGCTCCAGGGAAGCCTGAAACCTAGAATTACATGTGGTTGTGGACAGAAAAAGCTTGAGAAAAGCCCACGCTCTCTAGCCAGAGGACCTGCAAGATGCGGGGGAATGCTGCAATATGAAGGTCTTTTGACTTTTTCTGGCCCACTCCAGGTGAGAGTCGGCAAGGAAACAGCAAGCCTGTTCTCCCTATCAGTAGCAGCAGCAGCACTGAAAGTAACCCCTTGGCTGGGCGCAGTGGCTCACACCTGTAATCCCAGCACTTTGGGAGGCCAAGGAGGTAGGATCACTTGAGGTCAGGAATTCGAAACCGGCCTGCCCATCATAGCAAGATGTCATCTCCATAAAAAATTAGCTAGGTGCAGGGGTGGGCGCCTGTAGTCTTAGCTACTTGGGAAGCTGAGGCAGGAGGATCTCTTCAGCCCAGGAGTTCAAAGCTGCAGTGAGTTTCCTTCCTTCCTTCCTTCCTTCCTTCCTTCCTTCCTTCCTTCCTTCCTCCCTCCCTCCCTCCCTCCCTCCCTTCCTTCCTTCCTTCTTCCTTCTTTCCTTCCTTCCTCTCTCCCTCCCTCCCTTCCTTCCTTCGTTCCTTCCTTCCTTCTTTCCTTTTTGCCTCTCTGCCTCTCTTTCTCTCTTTTTGAGGTAGAGTTTCGCTTTTGTTGCCCAGGCTGGAGTGCAATGGTGCAATCTCAGCTCACTGCAACCTCTGCCTCCCAGAGGTGATTCTCCTGCCTTAGCCTCCCAGGTAGCTGGGATAACAGGCATGTGCCACCACGCCCAGCTAATTTTGTATTTTTAGTAGAGATGGAGTTTCAGTATGTTGGTCAGGCTGGTTTCAAACTCCTAACCTCAGGTGATCCACCGGCCTCAGCGTCCCAAAGTGCTGGGGTTACAGGCATGAGCCACTGTGCCTGCCAATGAAGTGAATTATGATTGGGCCACTGCACAAAGCAAGAACTTATGAAAGAAAGAGAGAGAGAGAGAAAGAAAAGGAAAGAAAGAAAGAGAAAGAAAGAGAGAAAGAGAACGAAAGAAAGAAAAAGAAAGACAGAAAGAGAGAAGAGGAGAGGAGAAAGAAAAGAAGGAAAGAAGAAAAGATGGAAGGAGAGAGGGGGAAAAAGTGACCTCTGCTGGGTAAAGCCCTTGGGATTCTACCCACCCTAGCAATGAAAGGTGTCAACCTAAATAACAGAGAGAGGCTCTCTAAGAGAAAAGATACTTATTTAAGAATAAAACATTGCAATGGGCATACACATGCCATAGTAAACTATGCATATTCAGGGAGGTAAAGGAAGACAAAGATTTTTATTTGTTTGGTTTTGAGACGGAGTCTCACTCTGTCACCCAGGCTGGAGTGCAGTGGCGCAGTCTCGGCTCACTGCAACCTCTGCCTCCTGAGTTCAAGCAATTCTCCTGCCTCAGCCTCCTGAGTGGCTGGGATTACAGGCACCCACCACCATGCCCAGCTAATTTTTGTATTTTTAGTAGAAATAGGGTTTCACCATGTTGACCAGGCTGGTCTCAAACTCCTCACCTCAGGTGATCCACCCATCTCGGCCTCCCAAAGTGCTGGGATTACAGATGTGAGCCTGTGCCCAGCAGACAAAAGTCTTTTTTATTTTTATTTTTTATTATACTTTAAGTTCCAGGATACATGTGCAGAACGTGCAGGTTTGTTACATAGGTATACATGTGCCATGGTGGTTTGCTGCACCCATCAACCCCTCATCTACATTAGGTATTTCTCCTAATGCTATACCTCCCCTAGCCCCCAAACCCCCAACAGGCCCTGGTGTGTGATGTTCCCCTCCCTGTGTCCATGTGTTCTCATTGTTCAACTCCCACTTATGAGTGAGAACATGCGGTGTTTGGTTTTCTGTTTCTGTATTAGTTGGCTGAGAATGATGGTTTCCAGCTTCACCCATGTCCCTACAAAGGACATGAACTCATCATTTTTTATGGCAGCATATGTACCATGGTGTATATGTACCACATTTTCTTTATCTAGTCTATCATTGATGGGCATTTGGGTTGGTTCCAAGTCTTTGCTATTGTGAATAGTGCTGCAATAAGCATACGTATGCATGTGTCTTTATAGCAGAATGATTTATTTTATTTTATTTTATTATTTTTTATTTTTATTTTTATTTTTATTTTTTGAGACAGAGTCTCTCTATGTTGCCCAGGCTGGAGTGCAGTGGCACAATCTCGGCTCACTGCAACCTCTGCCTCCCAGGTTCAAGTGATTCTCCTGCCTCAGCTTCCTGAGTAGCTGGGATTACAAGGGTGTGCCACCATGCCCGGCTAATTTTTTGTATTTTTAGTAGAGACAGGGTTTCACTGTGTTGGCCAGGATGGTCTTGATCTCCTGACCTCGCGATCTGCCCACCTTGGCCTCCCAGAGTGCTGGGATTACAGGCTCAAGCCACCTTGCCCTGCCATAGTAGAATGATTTATAATCCTTCAGGTATATACCCAGTAATGGGGCTGCTGGGTCAAATGGTATTTCTGGTTCTAGATCCTTGAGGAATCGCCACACTCTCTTCCACAATGGTTGAACTAATTTACACTCCCACCAACAGTGTAAAAGCGTTCCTATTTCTCCACATCCTCTCCAGCATCTGTTTTTTCCTGACTTTTTAATGATCACCATTCTAACGTGTGAGATGGTATCTCATTGTGGTTTTGATTTGCATTTCTCTAATGACCAGTGATGATGAGCTTTTTTTCATGTGTTCTTTGGCCTTATAAATGTCTTCTTTTGAGAAGCAGACAAAGGTTTTTAAAGGAGAAAAAGGAGGAGGATTACATAATTGTTTGGAAATAATTATCCTTGGCTATGAAGATCAGTAACAAGGGTGACTCCAATCCAAGGTTGGACAGGCAGTTGCTGGGCAGATGTCCTTGCAGAAGTATTTTTTTGGTGTAAGGTTACAATGGCCTTTGTGCAAGGTTGTGGTTTTTGTAGTTTTTTTTTTTTTTTTTTTTTTGAGACGGAGTCTCGCTCTTTCACCCAGGCTGGAGTGCAGTGGCGCGATCTCGGCTCACTGCAAGCTCCGCCTCCCGGGTTCACGCCATTCTCCTGCCTCAGCCTCTCCGAGTAGCTGGGACTACAGGCGCCCGCCACCACGCCCGGCTAATAATTTTTTTGTATTTTTAGTAGAGACGGGGTTTCACCGTGGTCTCTATCTCCTGACCTCATGATCCGCCCGCCTCGGTCTCCCAAAGTGCTGGGATTACAAGCGTGAGCCACCGCGCCCGGCCGTGTAGTTTTTTTCATTATCAGGCATACAAGTAAAACCCGCTCTTCATGGCTTCTGGCTCTGTTCATCAGGGTTTTCTTAACATGATTGACTCCATTTTTATTCTGACAACTTTCACAAGAGGCATGCCTTCCCCAACATAGGCATGGTGGAGGTGGCCATTACAGCGCTGAGTCCTTGTAAGTCTCCTACATGCTCCAGGTGAGACCATTAGCAACAGAGGGGAATTGTTGAGGTACCCTTTCTGCTGTGGTCAGTGATTCCAGATGGTTGTATCTTGCCTGAGTTGAGAAGGCTGAATCCTTTTTCCCACCCTATAGTGCCAACAAAGGAAAAGGATGGAATATAGAGCAGAAAATACTTTTAGAATTTGGGCATAATCATGGAACTAGGGAAGCCTGACCCTCCTTATTTTCCCAAACATCTATGCGGTGTACTCCCTATCTGACCCTATTGTAGGCAGCCATCCACTGGGATGCAGCCTGGAGGCAAGAGAAACATCAGCTGTGTTTTACCTCTCAGGCTATTGTTTTGCTCAGCAGAGGCTAAGAAGCACTTAATGATCAGAGTGGGAAAAGGTTAGCAAGCAAGACTTGCTAAGAGACAGAAACCCCAAGGCCGGAGTCTACATTCAAGAATCATAAACCAAGATTTATGGCTTTGGACATTAGCCCACCATCCCTGACACCTGACATAATGCTAACAGTCTAGCATTTGACTTGAGGTTTTAAGGGTTGGTATTGCCAGAGAAGCCCCAAGCTTGCAAAATAACATCTTGTAGTTGATCACCTTCTTTTGCCGTCCCTAGACACCAGAACTCAAACCAATAGAAAGAGAACTGCGAAAGCAGCATAGCCTTCAGAATAGGAATTTCCCAAGAATGTCCCTCCCACGAATGGCCATAAAGGCAAAGGACAAAGAGGTTTCTGTCATTTGCAACCTAAAAGCCTTGACTAATACAAACAGAACTTGGGTTCTCTCTTTTCCTGGCTAGGCTGTTTCAAGAAGCATTGGGCACATACCCCACCCATATCTGCACAACCTGCAGATCCTCTCCATGGATTATCCTTCCAAATCTACCCCAGTTCCAAAGGAAGAATTGAAAGCAGAGTAGAAGGGAGGCCTTACTTCCTTTGGACTCAGCTGACATCTTGGTGCTTTGAGTTTGGCCTGGCACCTTTCTCCCACCCTAAGAAATACTCTAGCTTTGATAAACTTAATCACCACTGATGGCATTTTTGTTATTATCTGTTAAAATGAAAGTTCGAACTAGATGAGTGTTCGACTTTTCTCCAGATTCCTCTAGGGTATGGAACATGGGCATCTCTTTAATGGAAGTGCCCCTATTTGAGGAACCAGGACATCTGAATTGGGTCCTCTAATTCCCCGGCACAGGACTCTGCATATAGTAGGTTTCTTAGTGACTATTCCATTGATTGGTAATCTGGGTCAGCCAACACAGTTAAACCTTTCTCCATATAGGTCCATTTTGCCTTACTATTCTTGCCTTGGGCTGTTGTAGTCTTTTGATGACGGTCTTAAATTAACAAGCTCATTTTACATCTAGAACTAAGACAACCCTTCCTCTTCTCCCCATTCTAAATGAGAGCAATTTCATCCCTATCACTCTAAGATCCCTTGCCCCTAAAAGCTCAGATACCAATTAGCCCCCAGTGGAGATTAATAAACAATACAATAATGACAGATAAAAAGACTAATTCTTTGGCCAAGAGAATCATTTTAATTAATTTAATCCCGCCTGAAAGATCAGCTGTGCTCAGGCCTGCTCACCAGCAGGGCCCATTTATCCCAGTCTGCTCCTGCCTTGAAAGCCAGGGTGTGCTTGGGAGCCGGCACTTAAGCAACAATGAGAAACAGATTGTACTGTCAGGCTTCATTAAAGGTCATCATTAGTATTCCAGTTTGAAGACTGTCGCTCTAGCTCAACCTTTTACCAATTCTTCCCTGGCACATTGTGAAGTTTGGTTCAGCTGTGAAACGTAAAAATTCTCCCTGGGCTCCCCCGTGGCAGAGGATGGGTATCATTTGATGCCTGTCGCTCTGCAGCTTAAAGGGTAAATCCCCAGGGAAGTGACGGTCCCGGGATTCTATTTGGAAATCAAGACATGTGCAGCTGCCTGGGATTCAGATATTTGCAAGGAACAGAACTTTCTAGGACATAGCCATAGCAGTCATCTTCCCCAGAAGCTAATTTCAACTTGCAAAAAAGCTGAAAAGGATTTTTTAGTGGAACGCTAGCTAGTGACAAACAGGAATCATCATCAAAGTGGGAAACTGTTCTGGGCCAAAGGCTCAACAGAAGGACCAGCAACTACCCTGGTATCTTTTAAAGCCAACGACCCTCAGAGCACAATTCCTGCTGGCATTAGGGAGACAGTTTTCAGCCTACTCTGCACAGGATATGAAATTTTAATTTGCTTTTTCTACAAACTGTCAATTTTAACTACTTTCCCTCTGCTGATGCAATTTTTGTTTTTGTTTGTGCAAGGAGGTAAATTTTTACACACTTTTAATCCTTTTTCCTAGTAAGTAGAGCAACAGCCTAGTCTTTTGTGTCTGCTTTTGGAATTGGGTCATCTCTGCTGGGTATACTCCACCACCATTCTTTTCTGACTTATTCTTGTTGGGTCTTTTTTGTTTGTTATTCTTTCAACTCCCATCATGCTTGTCTCATACTTTATTTGGTGCTAGCTCATGCTGTTTCTTTTAAGAACTGATGTATCTTTTGCACTGGATTCTAATCTCCAAATGAATATGCCCCCAGGATCAATCTCTTTCTTTCTTTTTTCCTTCCTTCCTTCCTCCTTCCTTCCTTCCTCCTTCCTTCCTTCCTTCCTTCCTTTTTTTCCTTCCCCTCCCTCCCTCCCTCCCTCCCTTCCTTCCTTTCTTCCTTCCTTCCTTCGTTCCTTCCTTCCTTCTTTCCTTCTTTCCTCCTTTTTTCCTTCCTCTCTCTCCCTTCCTTCCTTCTTCCTCTTCCTCTTCTTCTCTTTCTTCTTCTTTCTCTCCTTCTTCTCTTTCCTTCTTTCTTTTTTCACTTTGTCATTGTCCAGGCTGGTAAGCAATGTCTAGAAAAGATAAAGTTAAAATATTCATAGAAAATCAATGAAAACCTTGCATGTTAACCACACACTACCTTATAAACCCCAAACACCTGATACCCAGAGTGATATGTTACTAATGACAAGGTCTCAGTGGGCGGGCATTTTAACAAAATCAAGAAGAAAACTAATTTTTAATCTAATTGTGTTTCTAAATGAGCCAAATTAAGACTAAATGTACTTTGCTGCTGTTGTTTCTGTTTATTTCCTGAAACTGTGTATTTTGAATGGTCTAGTGTCAAGCTAGATAAAAAGATAAAATCTTACCCAACACTCACAGATCCACTGGTGAACTGCACCATGTTCTTCCAAGCTCTACCCAGGTCAGTGTTTTCATATGGCTTTCTTTGATTCCCCGCTACGTCCCAGTTAAAAGCAATGGCAGCCTCATCTGTGTCCTATAGCTCTAAAGATATAAAAAAAATTGCTATCTTGGATAATAACAATTTTAACATGTTATTCTAGTTGCTTGTGTAGGCGCCAAGGGAAAACTTCCTCATTACCTTCTGAAAGTTCACTGAAAATCACAGACAAAAGGCAGATTAAAAGGAGAAAAGGCATAGAAATTTATTTGATCATAGTTTTGCATGATGTGGGAGCCTTCAGAATAAAGACCCAAAGATACAAAGGAATGGCCCATTTTTATACTTAAGTTCAATGAAGTGTAGATAGCCCTGTAGAAATATGATAGGCAAAAAGGGTATGATTGAATGCTAATGGACCGAGTAGGCAAACTCAGCAAGGTGAGTCTATCTAGGTTATTCTTGGCCTCTCTGTGCAGCTTTCCTTCTTCCCAGGTATGGGCAGGACTCTCTGTGGAATGGGAGTCTTATGACCTACGCTCAAGTAAGGTCAGTCAGATGATTTCCTTATGGCCAGTTTTTACACAAAAGAAAAGAGAAAATTAGAGTAATATCTTTAGGTTTTATGGCTGGCTCTGGGGAAAAGGGTTCTGGTTTCTATGAGCTGCCCTGGGGAGCAGGGATTCTGGTTTCTATGGCTGGCCTTGGGGTAGAATGAGAGGCCAGGGCAGGAGAAAGTAAGAGAGAGCTGCTTCTGAGATCTTCATTTTGGGGTGTAGTTTTCTGAGCCCCAGCCTTTGCTTATGTGTCTGTGAATACCCTCCAAGTAAGGATGGTTTTTTGTTGTTATTTCTTTTTTTTTTTTTAAATTCATGTATCCCTAGCACATGGCCTATTACAGGAGGAACATTCAATAAAGATTGACTCCAAGAAATTATAATTAACACATGTACCTATGCCCTCAGTCCTCTGGGGACTGTAAATTCTAGAGGCCAAACTGTAGGTGTGGCCATACCTGTGCATGGTTCCTGCTGCCTAAACTTCCAGATCTTTCATGCTTTCTTCCCTGTCTCCAAATGCTGTTCCTCAGCTGCTTGTCAATTCTGTGAGCACCTAGTATTTATCTAATAAATTCTTTTTTTTTTTTTGAGATGGAGTCTCGCTCTGTTGCCCAGGCTGGAGTGCCATGGCACAATCTTGGCTCACTGCAACCTCTGCCTCATGGGTTCAAGCGATTCTCCTGCCTCAGCCTCCCAAGTAGCTGGGACTACAGGCACCCGCCACCACACCCGGCTAATTTTTTGTATTTTTAGTAGAGATGGGGTTTCACCGTGTTAGCCAGGATGGTCTCAATCTCCTGACCTCGTGTTCTGCCAGCCTTGGCCTCCCAAAGTGCTGGGATTACAGGCATGAGCCACTGTGCCCAGCCCTAATAAATTATTTTTTCCCTAATATTGTCAGAGTCTGTTTTTGTTGCTGTGATAAAAAATCCTAATGGTTCACCTTCCATCTGCCTCTCCCTCTATAGATTCTGCTGAGAAGATAATGGTGTATATGTCAAGTGTCTGAAAGGAAGCACACAGGAAAAAGGGACTTGAGCTAAACACTATGTTTATAGAGTCTCAGACCTGAATTTCTCTTTGAGTGCCTCTAGTATAAGAATGAAGCGACTTGGGCTTTACCAAGTAGTTAGCTAATGCCCTATAATCATAGGCTTGTGACTGAAAAACCTGGGATAAACGATGTCCTCTCAGCTTCTTCCTCTTTCTGGGCTATCCAATGTTTCCCCATCTTTAATGTGCCTAACAGTCACCTGGAATCATGTCAAAAGATTCCTGGACACTCGCTCCCCAGCCCCATACTCCAAGATTCTGATTTAAGAGGACGTTCTGATAAGGGTGATAAATGCTTTGAAAAACACTAGAAGTCAGCCTGAGGATAAAGCCATTATACAGAGAAAAAATGAAAAGGACAAACTAGAGAAATTCACAGAGAAACAGAGATACAGAGCTCTCATCAAGCTGTGTCTAAAGACTGATCATCCTATGGATTTCAAAGAGAAGACATTCCTTGTATTATTTAAGCCAAACTTAAAATTGGTTGTCTGTTACTTACAACTGAAAGCTTATAACTGTTAGGAAAATGCCTTCATTTTATACATCATATGATTAGATAATCACAGCCAATCTATGAAGACAGTTTTTGTTGCATCCCCATTTTACAGACGGTGACACCAGCTGCAAAAGCAGGATCTTTGCCTGAAACAAACATAATTTATAGTCAGATCTGTAGAGGTAGGTCTTGTCATGGTATAGCGACCCTCCATTAAGGGAAATAGGATACTTGTATTCTTACTGGATTTCTGTTCTACTACCTTCTCGAAGCCTTTATGGAAAATTGGGCCCACTCTGATATTCCTTATGTGGCTACCAAGTATAAAGAGATTTAGTGTCACAAATGTATAATTTAGTTGTTCTTGAAGAGCTTGATGTTTCATTATTTTTTCTCTACTCTACTGTGAGTTCCTCAAAGGTGAATACCACATCTTGATTTCCTCACATTCCTCTAGAAGGTATTCAATCGATAATAGCTAATTATTGGCTGACTGAATTAAAACAAAACGACAGGCGAACCTGGGGTAGAATAAACTATGGTTTATTCATATGTATAACTGGGTTCCAGTGGTTTCTGACACTTAGTTTGTGCTCAATACATTTTTGCCAAATAAATAAATTTCAATTGAGCCTTTCTGATACAATGAGACTCCATACCCAGGACATTGGAAAATGGGCTTTTTAGTGAAATACTTAAAAACAAACAACAGGATTGTGTAGCATCTCATCTTGCCTTCAAAGAATATGGTTTTGAAACTGGTAGCAATTCAAAGATTTTTGCTGGACACTCTTAACTACAGGGCTGGTAACACTAACCATAAAGGTGTATAATCCCAACTTTCACATAACTGAAGATCATCATTGCTGCCTGGTTATACAGTACAGAGCTAAAACTACAGTATATTCAATGAAAGTTACAGCATACTCAGACCACAGGTTAGGGCCCATATGTCAAAATGATTTTTTAAATTAAGGAATCCAACCACTGCTGCAAACAAAAGATTCAGATTTTAAATTTTGTAATTTGTGTCTGCCATTTTTTAATAATATTAATAATTAAACAATCTTATATGCTTCCTAGGTCATAAAAACCCAAAAGTCTGCCTTTAATTTGGCTTTTCAACATGACGTGGTAGAGCAGAAAGCAATTGCTCTTAGGCTAGAACACCTGATTCAATTTCTGGCTCCAACACTTGCCTGGTATGGCCTTTATGCAGGTCTTAAACCTCTGAGATTCCCTTCCTCTTCTGTAAAATGGGAATAACAGTGAAACCCACTCCACAGAGTTATTGTGAATGTACGATTACACAATATATGATGCAAAAGTATTTTATGGCTGGCGTTGGTGGCTCACACCTGTAATCCCAGCACTCTGGGAGGCCAAAGCAGAGGATCACTTGAGCCCAGGAGTTCAGGACCAGCCTGGGCAACATAGTGAGACCCCATCTCTACAAAAAACATTTAAATTACCTGGGCTTTGTGGCATGCATCTGTAGTTCCAGCTACTTGGGGGACTGAGGTGGGAAGATCGCTTGAGACCAGCAGGTTGAGGCTGCAGTGAGCAGTGATACACCGCTACACTTAGCCTAGGTAACACAGAGAGAGACCCTGCTTCAAAAAACAAAACAACAAAACCAAAAAATACTTTGTATATTAAATATATCATTTAGGGTGATTTAGGTTGCAAGTAAGAGAAAATCCATTTCAAATTAGCTTAAATATGCAGAAAATGTGTTGGCTTTCGTACTTGATAAGCCATGAGGTGGTTTAGGCTCCACCTCTTTTCTCCACACACCTCTCCACCCTGCTCTTCAGTGTGGGTGAACTTATCATCAGGTGGGCTTCAGGCATAGTCTTAAGATAGCTGGCAGCAGAAGACTGGGCTTTCTCCTTCACATCCTGGAAAAGATGATGCTTTCCACATCTTTCAAACACAGGTCTGAGTTTCACTGTGCTTAGACCAATCCTGAATAATGTCAAAGAAGTAAGGATCAACCAGATTGATTGAGAGCAATCAGAGTCCACCCCAGGACCAAAGTATAATGTCTGCAACACCCAAACTGTATGGATGCTAGGCAATGAGTGATGGTTTTCCAAAGGAAAGTTAGAATGAGAAAAAGGAAAAAAATGAGGAAGAGGTACAAATCTCCACTCCATTGCATAAATGGCACAGCTTTGTATTCTGATGGATGTTAGTATCACAGCTGAGTTTGGATACACATTTTTTACATCTGTGTTTTTAATTTCCCTACAGTTTTGCCTTAAGATATTTAAGTGGTTGAACTTATGACATTTACTTCCTTACTTTTTGTTGCCACTTCTCAAATTACTGAGATTATTCCAATGATGTAAGTCATATTACACATTCTGTTTGTAATATATGGAAGAACTTAGAAAACTGCACTATACAAATGGCAGATACTCTCCTTGCTTCTTTGATTTCAATATGATCTTTTGAGTTGGGGATGCTGACTACCATGTTAGGATCAGATGATTCTCTGTATAGTCAAGTTCCTTGCAAACTAGATTTATTCATAAAGGATACGCCTTATAGTTTCCAAGAAAAACTACTCAGCCCAGCCCTCATTAAACAATGTAGCCTCAGGATTTTCTGAAACAGGTGGTTCACTGGCTCTTAATAGAATAGCACTAACCATTTTTACAACAGCTTATTTTATATGACTTAACAGCTCCCAATATGCTTAAAAAGAATCTAAGCAATGGATGGATGTTGAAATTTTGTAGATGTTAGGCCTGGGGATCAGACCCCTGCATAAGGGGTATGTCTAATGCAAACTGAAAACAATCATAACCAATATCTATAGCAAAATAAATACTTAAGACCTAAAGTTTTACTTCCTTCTATACTTCCTAAATATCATAAGACTTAAAAGTCTGCAACTTTACAATTATTATATGTTTTTACCTATCTTTGTTCATTTGATTTTCACAACTTCCTTTGAGATAGATTAGTGAAGAATTACTAGCTTCACTGTTCCAATAAGGAAACTGAACCCAAGAAAGATTAAGGAGTTGTCAAAGGTCAAATAGGAAGTGTCAAATCCAGGTCTTTTGCTTCCAAGTTCAGTGCTCTTTCTACAACAGCATGGTGTACACATTTAGAAGTTTGTGGAGACTACTACAAAAATACCAGATTCACTTTGGGCTCTGGGAAAGAACTTAAACATCTGTGTTAGTAAACTCTTGAAATCAATTAGTAAGATAAGAATAGAGTCTTCGGCCAGGCGCGGTGGCTCACACCTGAAATCCCAGCACTTTGGGAGGCCAAGGCGGGCAGATCACTTGAGGTCAAGAGTTCAAGACCAGCCTGGCCAACATAGTGAAACCCCTGTCTCTACTAAAAATACAAAAATTAGTCAGACGTGGTGGCGCATGCCTGTAGTCTCAGCTATTCGGGAGGCTGAAGCAGGCGAGTCGCTTGAATCTGGGAGGTGGAGGTTACAGAGAGCCGAGATCGTGTCACTGCACTCCAGCCTGGGCAACAGAGTGAGACCCTGTCTTAAAAAAAAGACAAAAAAAAAAAAAAAAGAATAGAGTCTTCATCTGTGGGGAGTTTTACAAAATCAGAAGAGTCTCCAGCTTAATCTGGGTAGACGCTAGAGGAGGAGCTAAAAAAGACTTGAAGGTCCCTCCAACACTGAAATTCCAGAACTCTGGAATCCATAATTCAAGGGCAGATAATCATTACAAGATCTTTGATTACATTGTCAAAAATGACTTACCCATCTTCAAGCATCTGTTTCTGACAATTAGCATGTTTTACCAACCATTAGGTCTGCTTTTGAAACATGACTACAAAAGGACTAATATTCTCTGGCAGTTTACGTTGCCTGGAGAAAGAGGGTAATAATAACCAAATGAATTCATGCTGGCCTTGTTGGAAGGGTATGATCTCCTTCTTGTAATTTCAAGGGAAAGAGCCATCCAATTTTAAATTGAGGAATTTGGTTTGCAGATGAAGTCATTCATGTGGCCACTGACCACAGTTGTCCAATTGATTACCATTTGTCTCTTTGGATTGCAGTAGGTTTGATGTAAATCATTAGTTAGAAAAGTAGAAACTAATCAAGCTTTCCTACAAAGAACACATTTTTGTTCTTTGTTTTATAGTCCCTTATATATAGTCCTTGCATCTCAGATATTTGCAGTATGAATTTCACTACAAAAGTACAATACATTTAAGAGAATAATTTTGATATCCATTTTTATAGCACATTAGAAAACAGAATGATGCTTTTGTTATAAGCAGTACTAATTAAAGCAGATACTTTCACAGTTACTGTGGAAGAGTGAATCATCATTTCCAATGAACATGCATTTATAGGGGTGATTTTTTTATTGGATCAGCATAATAACAAAACTGTTGCCAAATTATATTACCTTCAAATAAATGCTTGTGTATTGGACTTTTTTCTTAATAAGCATACACAATTATTTAACATAATAAGCACATGTTATTTTAAAATGCAATTAGTATATTTTCATTTTATTTTATTTGTTTACATGTAGTTGGATTTGTACCAAAAAGGACAGGGGGCAGAATGCTATATTTTAATTTAAATGTAAGATTTTTTAAATATATGTAAATGGACTATTCCAGGTCAACAAAAGAAACTTAAAATATTAGCAGCTAACTTCACTCTCCTCTTTCTGTTTATACACAATTTGAGAATAGACTTAAGTTCTTCTACTTTCGATTCCCTAATGGATTTTTGTTTTAGACTGAATTAGTCCATGCCAATAGTGGTGATCGAAATTTTTCTGAACATGCGGAATACTACTACTTGTATTATATGTTACATTCTCACACAAGCATCTCCAGTGGAGTCAGGCGCTTCAGTGACTCTCCAGTCCTAGGTGTTCTTTCCTTTAAACCCTCAACAGCCAGTATTTATTTTCTGAGTGCTTCATCTGCACACTTGAAATTTATTATGATTGACATTATGGCAGGGTGACTGTTGGATCACCAGGTGAATTCTTTTCATCAAGTAGGGCTTGGCAGTCTTGTCAATTGGAAAAATAAGGGCTGTTGTTATTATGGTTACTGTTGTTATTGGATCAGGTACTGAGATTTGACAAGAAAAATGGGTTTATAAATTCTTGGCTTGCTAGTCTCTACTCATAAATCTTTCTTTAACATCTTAACCCATAACAGGACATTTTCGTTTGCTATGGCTCCACAGAACACCAATTTCTATATTTGAATGAGTTATACTGATTTCCATAGTCATTAAATGATTTTCAGCAGGAGAATAAATGTAGCAGAACTAAACTAATTACACTTTTCACCCTTGAGGATGAAAATGAACTTTCTGCTATTGTCATCAGATTGTGTATTACCTGTCTTGTTCAGAAATGGTAAGCATTATGAAAATACAGTTTGGTGATAATAGTAATCAATTATCAAATAGTTATCAATTATTAACTATCAAATTAACAATTATCAATAATAGTTATCAATTATGGTGCAGCTATTATGTCCCAAGAGCTTACCATAAATTGTCTCATTTAATCTTCCCAAGAATCATATGTCCCAAGACATCTGCTTTACAAATAAAGATATTGAGGTTCAGATTGATGAATATTCAGCTATTAAACAGCCAAGCTGGGATTTAAACGTGGTTCTATCTGCCTTCATTGTTTGTGCTCTTGAGTTTAAGAGTAACACAGCATAAAACCAAGATCTGCAATACAAATACTCTAATAATCCTAAATGATCTATTAAGAATACAACGTTTATTTACTCTTGCTTAAAAATATATAAAAAATTACTTCTAAACATTATGAAGAATCAAATAGGCAAATCCAGAATCTGGATCTTTTTTGAATGTATAGTGGCATCAGAAAAAGTATGAGGGCAAGGGAAAGGGTGACTGTTGTTCTATCTAGATTAAAAGAGACAAGAAATAGAACAACCAAATACAATTTATGGACCTTGTTTGGTTACTGATTCAAACAAAACTAGAAAATGATATTTTAGAGACAACTGGAATTATTGGAAATTTTTTTTTTTTTTTTTTTTTGAGACGGAGTCTTGCTCTGTCTCCCAGGCGGGAGTGCAATGGGGCGCGATCTCGGCTCACTGCAAGCTCCGCCTCCCGGGTTCATGCCATTCTCCTGCCTCAGCCTCCCGAGTAGCTGAGACTACAGGCGCCCGCCAACACGTCCGGCTAATTTTTTGTATTTTTAGTAGAGATGGGGTTTCACTGTGTTAGCCAGGATGGTCTCGATCTCCTGACCTCGTGATCCGCCCGCCTCGGCCTCCCAAAGTGCTGGGATTACAGGCTTGAGCCACCGCGCCCGGCCATAAGTTGGATATTTTAAAATAAGAAACTTTATCACTAGTGAGAATGGCCTATGTTTATGTAAAATAGAAAAATCTCCATGCCTTTCAGGAATGCAAACTGAACTAGGTAGGGGCAAAATAACATGATGTCTGGGATCTGCTTTAAAAGACTTCCAAAAAAAAGTTAAAGAAGAAAGGCGAGATGAAGTACAGGTGGTGAGCTCTTCTTGCTGATTATTTTGTGTGGGTGACGGGCGTGAGAATTCAATATACAACTCTTGCTACTTTTGTGTATATTTCAATTTTTCCTAGTAAAAGCACTGAAAAAAAAAACATTTGCAAGTATTTTGTTGATGGCCTCATAAATAGACGCTATAGTTCTTATCTCAAGGCTTTGAATTTTAATATAATGTTTAGGTCCAAGTGTTAGGATTTCAAGCAGTCGGTGTTGAAATATTTAGCGTTACACCGCCCTCTTGCGCTTTCCACGGAGTTTACGGCTTGATGCAAATCCCCTCACTGCCTTCCTTCCACCCAATCTTTCCTCTTCCACTTCAACAGTTGAGTTTGCCCGCTAGTTTTAAATTTAAATGGAGGTTTTAGAAGGCTCTTAGCAGATAATAGTGTCTTTGTCCACACTGGAATCCTGAATGCTTCCTCCCCTGCACTCAAGATTTTCTCCCCTTCATTGCTCTGTCTTAACAGCAAATTGCATAAAAGTGGTAAAAGGGACCCAAAAGCAGCCAGTTGCTGAGAGTCCAAATGTTTGAAAGGGAAACTCCAACATTTATCAAGCTGAGAAGTTGACTGTGTTCCGGCAATCTATTTTTTTAATTATTCAATTATGAATTCCCAGTTATAAATAATTAATGGATGCTAGTAAGATCTCCTGAGAGGAACATTTGATACATGGCCAAACTGATGAAAGATCCAAATCAAAAGTGTCCTTAAAATGACTTAAACAGGTAAAATTT
Source organism: Symphalangus syndactylus (assembly GCF_028878055.3). Lineage (NCBI taxonomy): Eukaryota > Metazoa > Chordata > Mammalia > Primates > Hylobatidae > Symphalangus > Symphalangus syndactylus. The sequence continues at coordinate 35,901,301 of NC_072428.2, read as the reverse complement.
TTTAAAGCTCTAAGGAATTCCTCAAGGTAAAAAATAATATCAAAAGATGGGAAAAGACTTCCCCATCAAAGTAAAACCAAATAACCAATTATTGTAAAACCAATAATTGGGAAAATCAAGTTTTCTTTATCAAACTGTTATTTTGACCAATCTGTTCTATGAGCCAACTAATTTCAACCAGATTTCTTTCTTCCAAATCATTTGACTAAATTGCTTTCAATTTGCATTCAGTCAAATCCTGTGCTACCCACACAGTCAATAAATATAAGGGATTAAGGCATCAAAATGAGATTTTTAACCTCTTTTACTCAGAAATGGTATGAATCCAATTTATACTTTCTCTTAAATATCCTGTTTGGTTTTTCAGTCTTCTCATAGCCAGATAATTTGATTCTCGCAAAAAGCTGGGAGATAAACGGGTCTGAATTATTATTCCTGTATTATGCCCAAGGAAATGGAGGTACGATGACATAAAAGGCTCTGCCTAAGGCCACAAAGCTAGTAAGTGGCAAAGCTAGGATGAGACCTCAGATCTCTCAGGCTCCTCTGCTGGGGCCAGTTCCACCACAACAGTGCCAAGAATGTAGACCCTGCTTTGCTCTTAGGAAAGTAGCCTAAAGCAGGGTTTGGGAACACTCACATTCAGTTAGTTTCAAGGCACTAACCAGTGCTCTCAGATCCTGCTGTGGAAGCTGAAAGAAACAAGTGAGTTTTAAGAGTGCAGTTGACATATCTATCTGTTAACATGCGTGCATACCTGCCTGCATGTGTGTGTGTGTGACCAAGTGCATTTAGCCTCTACAATGTGAAGATATGGAAGATACAAAAAGGATTTTGATCAATATCATCAAGCGTGTAACATTCTAACGTATTCTCTTGCTCTCCAAGTTGTCCAATATAGTCAAGGAAAGCTAATCCACATTTGTTCATTCACTCATGCAACGTATTATTTAATGCCTTGGTGATTAGGTACTGTTCTAGGTGTTAGGGATGCAACGGTGAACAAAGCAATGTCCCTGCTTTCATAGAATGTTCATTCTAGTAAGACAGCTGGCAAGTAATATAGCACAATATGTAACTGAGGGATAAATTTTAGTGGCTTCAACTATGGTGACCCTGACCAATACCCAGAGAAAGGAGAAATCAATGAAACTTTGAATAAATAGAAATGTGCTACTCTTAACCTAGAGTGACAACCAACCAAGATCACATTTTTTTAGAGCATGTATTACGTTAGGGAGTAGTTGTGTCACTTCTGGGAATACTAGTTTTATAAGAAAAGCCTGAAACTTGATTCAAATTCTGATTGTTCTGTGTACAAATTGTGTGATCTCAGATGAGTTATTTCATGGTTTTTACAGTTTCCCCAAAATAGTAGTGCCTATCTCATTTCTATTTAATAGAGCTATTATGACAGTTAGAAGATAAAACAGACATGACATGGAAAGTGCTTAGCACAGGAATAGGCACAAAGTAAGAAATTAATAAATATAACTGCCATGTCAGGTTGGATTACTTCTGTTACAAGAGATTGCAATGAGTAAAGAATTTGCTGGCCTGCATAATCATAGCAAACAAGGCCTTAGCACCCAATTTCTCTCTCTGTTGGTTGACTGCGCTTTAGTTCTGCTCTGCCCTCACTCCTTGACAGATCTTCCCAAGGTGGCATGATGGCTTACATGAGATAATGGGGTTCAGGATGCCTACCCCAAAGACACATTACCCCAAAATATAGGAGCTTGGCATATTGAGTATTTTTAAGCTGAAGTAATTTAAGAAACAGTAGGAGGAACTCTCTGACTTTCCCTTGCCCTTCTATCCTGAAGCAGGTTATAGACCCTCAGGTGAGAGGTACCTTCCGCTATACCTGGAGGAAAGGAATATCCATATTCCTAAAGATGAAGGGACACCAAAAGAAATATGAATGAACAGGTCTTGCTAAGTTTCCCCCAGTTTGTTACTCTTAGTTCATACCCTTTGTCCTATCACATTTGTCCACAACTTTCCAAACTTTCCATGACTTTTCAAATCTAGCATAAAAACACTCAGGTTTGGTCGGAAGCAGTGGCTCACTCCTATAATCCAGCACTTTGGGAGGCCGAAGTGGGTGGATCACTTGAGGTCAGGAGTTCAAGACCAGCCCGGTCAACATGGCAAAATCCCATCTCTACTAAAAATGCAAAAAAAAAAAAAAAATCAGCCGGGCATGGTGGCAGGTGCGTGTAATCCCAGCCACTCCAGGAGGCTGAGGCAGGAGAATCACTTGAACGTGGGAGGCGGAGGTTGCAGTGAGCTGAGACTACACCACCGCACTCCAGCCTGAGTGACAAAGCGAGACTCCGTCTTAAAAAAAACAAAACAAAAAACGCTTAGGTTTTACCACTTCTGGTCTTCATTTCCTTGTGAAGTCTCCCTTGTTGCATAAAATTTACATTAAATAAATTTGTATGCTTTTCTCTTCTTAATCTGCCATTTGTCACAGAGGCCCCAGCTGAGAACTTAGAAGGGTAAAAAGAAAAGATATTTTTCCTCCCCTACAGTTTCTGGTGACCACAAAGGGACGGCTGGACACCTCACTCATTTCAGATCCTGCTGATGGGATTCTGGGAAACTGACAAAAGCCAGAAAAAGGTAAGCATTCTCCCAAAGTCAGCTTTCTCAGATCTGTTTGTAGCACCCAGTTAAGAGACAAAGGTAAAAATTTGTCCTTGTCACTTTTTCTTTTCCATATTCATATTTGCAGAAGAAAAACTTGCAAACATTAGTTCTTTGGATTATGATTCTTGCGCATTTGGCTAACTTGGTTTGGGGGTACATCTTGTTTACTGATTCTTTCCAGGCCAGAGACAGCTACTGCTTTCCTAGTTATCTCATTTTGCATCCTGAGAGCTTGGCTTGGCTTTCTGCCTGCCAGGGAAATGTGCAGACAGTCAACCATCAGGTTGTTGGCCCTGAGAATATGGCCTGATGGAAATGTAGGTTGCATCTCATTCTCCGCTAATGTCCTACTGACTGTTGCCAGCCCCCAAGAATGGCCATCTAAGTCTTTCCTTCTTGTGGCTATCTTTGGGAGTGGTCTGGATCTTGAAAGGCTGCTTTTTTTGCACTCTCTTTGAAGATGGCTCTTGCGTCCACAGTTAAGCTATAAAAGTCTTATTGGTTGCAAGTCATAAAAGGCTTACTGGCTTTTGTTTTGAGTTACTTGAAATAGATACCTTTAGTTTCAAAAAAATTATTTTAAAAAGAAGTTCAGTATTGCCAGGGATATTTACTGTTTGTCCCAGCTAAAACTTGATAATAAGATATTTGAAAGAATTTTTTTTAAAGATCTATGGTCAGAAATTGGCCTAATTGGAAGCTGATATTCAGGGCCTAATGGAACAAATTTTGTTTAAGTCTTCTCTGTTTTCTCTGTTTAATCCTGCTCCTCCCATGGGAACTTCTCACTTGACTGAAATCCCCTTCTCAAGCCCCTGCTGACTAGATGTCCACCTCCTTCTTGTTGGCACAATTTTGCTGAGGATAATTTGGAACTCCATTGGCTCCTTGGGGAACTTAAGATCTCCCAAAACTGGCCCCTCTGAGGTTTCTGCCTTCCCTTTGCTTCTGCTCCTCCTTCATCCTTTTGCCACTTTCAATCTTCCATTCAGTTTCCTGGATCCTTTGATATGTCCCCCTTCAAGCTCCTACCTCCTCCATTCTTCTGTCCATCTCTGCCAGACCTTTTTCCACCCCAGCCCCTCAGTCACTTGAACCTTCAGCTCCTCTGCTCTCAAAAGACTCGAGGGCCCCCAAAAGCAAGTATCTGAGGCTGAAAAGGAAAAAGCCTAACTGGAAATAGTCTGTTTTATCCACTCAGATGTGCTTTGAAAATATCCAGATGGAGCCCAGTGTAGTGACACATACCTGAAATCCCAGCTACTTGGGAGGCTGAGATGGAAGGATTGCTTGAGGTCAGGAGTTCAAGACCAGCTTGGGCAAAATAGTAGATTCCGTCTCTTGAAACACACACACACATGCACACAGATAACTGCTAGATGTCTCCTAGTCACTTGCCTAGAATGTAGTTCACAGCCTACATAAGATTACATGTCAGGGCAAATGAGAATTTAAACATATTTTTCCACAAATATTGGTTAAAAAAATTCCTGGGGGTGGGGCCAAGAAGGCCAAGTAGAAGCAGTGGCGATCGGAGGTTCCCATTTAAAAGAACCATAATAGCGTGCAAATCCTGCACTAGCAACCGAGGTTCTCTCATTAAAACTGACTAGGTGGCTAGCATGACCCACAGAGAGGAAGGAAGAGCAGTGTGTTGCAGCAGCTCACCTTAGAGCCATACGGGGATGGGGGAGCACCCATCCCCCAGCCAAGGGAGGTGGTGAGCGAGTGTGCTACCCAGCGGGGAAACCGTGCTTTTTCCACGGAACTGTGCAACCCACGGATCGGAAGATCCCACTCATGAACCCATGCCAACGGGGCCTAGGGTCCCAACCATGGAGCCATGCAGATTCTCAACAGCCAGTAAGCTAGAATCTGCTTAAGCCTGCTGAGTTCCTGCTGGGAGGGGCAACCAGCACCACAGCTGCGGCTGCCTACTGTCTAAGCCCTTTGAGCTCCTTGTGGGAGGGGCAGCAGCCAGCACTGGGACTGATAACTGCCTAACACACTAAGCTCCCTGGGCAGGAGTAGGACGGCAGCCATCTCTATAGCTCCAGGCTGCGCTTCACACCACCGAGCCAGGGAGGCAGGATGGCTTGCTCCCGAGAGGTGTCCCCCACAACCCAACACACCAGCTGAGGCAGACTATAGCCAGACCGCCTTTTCAGGCCTGGCCCTGACCCATCCCTTCTCACTGGGCGGGGCCTCCCTGCAGGAACTCCAGCAACTCCAGCCAGAGTCTCAGGGACAGAACTCTGATCTCCCTGGGCTTAAGCCCCTATGGGGAGGGTTGGCCACAGTCTCTGCAGACCAACAGTCTTAACTTCCTCCTGCTAGTTCTGAGGAATCCAGGCAGCCCAGGCAGGTGGGTTTCCCCCCAGGGAAGCACACTCCCTCCACCAAGGGACAGTCAAAGTGCTTCATTAAAAGGGTCCTGTTCCCCATGCCACCCAACTGGGTGAGACACTCCAATGAGGGTTGTCAGACACCCTATACAGGAGTGATCCTACTGGCTTCAGGTTGGTGCCTCTCGAGGTCAGCGATCCCAGAGGAAGGAGCAGGCACCCATCTTTGCTGTTCTCCAGCCTCATTGAGTGACATCTCCAGGCATGGGAGCGAACCAGATGAATAGAACCTGAAGCGAACCCCTAGCAAACTGCAGCACCCCTACAGAAGAGGGAACTGACCATTGAAAACAAACAAACAGAAAGCAACAACAGCATCAACAACACAAAAAAAGTCCCCACGAAAACTCCATCCAAGGGTCAGCAGCCTCAAAGATCAAAACTAGACAAACTCATGAAGACGAGAAAAAGGCAATGAAAAAACACTGAAAACCCAAAAGGCCAGAGTGCCTCTTCTTCTCCAAATGGTTGCAACACCTCTCCAGCAAGGGTGCAGAACTGGACAGAGGATGAGATGGGTGAATTGATAGAAGTAGGCTTCAGAAGGTGGGTAATAACAAACTTTGCTGAGCTAAAGGAGCATGTTCTAACCCAATGCAAAGAAGCTAAGAAACTTGATAAAAGGTTAGAGGAGCTTCTAACTAGAATAACCAGTTTAGAGAGAAACACAAATGACCTGATGGAGCTGAAAAACACAGCATGAGAACTTCACGAAGCATACACAAGTATCAATAGCCAAATCGACCCAGTGGAAGAAAGGATATCAAAGTTTGAAGAACACCTTGCTGAAATAAGGCATGCAGACAAGATTAGAGAAATGAAAAGGAATGAACAAAGCCTCCGAGAAATATGGGACTATGTAAAAGGAATGAACCTACAATTGATTGGAGTACCTGAAGGAGACGGGAGAATGCAAACAAGCTGGAAAACACACTTCAGGATATTATCCAGGAGAACTTCCCCAATCTAGCAAGACAGGCCAATACTCAAATTCAGGAAATACCGAGAACACCACTCAGATACTCCATGAGAAGATCAACCCCAAGACACATAATCAGCAGATTTTCCAAAATCGAAATGAAGGAAAAAATGTTAAGGGCAGCCAGAGAGAAAGGCCAGGTCACCTACAAAGGGAAGCCCATCAGACTAACAGCGGATGTCTCAACAGAAACCCTACAAGCCAGAAGAGGGTGGGGGACCAATATTCAACATTCTTAAAGATAAGAATTTTCAACCCAGAATTTCATAGCCAGCCAAACTAAGCTACATAAGCAAAGGAGAAAAAAAATCCTTTCCAGACAAGCAAATGCAGAGGGATTTCATCACCACCAGTCTGCCTTTCAGGAGCTCCTGAAGGAAGCACTAAATATGGAAAGGAAAAACCAGTACCAACCACTGCAAAACACACCAAAATATAAAGATCAATGACACTATGAAGAAACTACATCAACTAGTGTGCAAAATAACCAGATTGCATCATGATGACAGGATCAAATTCACACATAACAATACTAACCGTAAATGTAAATGGGCTAAATACCCCAATCAAAGGACACAGACTGGCAAGTTGGATAATGAGTCAAGATCCATTGGTGTGCTGTATTCAGAAGACTCATCTCACTTGCAAAGACACACATAGGCTCAAAATAAAGGGATAGAGGAAAATTTACCAAGCAAATCCTAGTCTCTGGCAAAACAGACTATAAACCAACAAAGATCAAAAAAGACAAAGAAAGGCATTACATAATGGTAAAGGTATCAATTCAACAAGAAGAGCTAACTATCCTAAATATATATCCACCCAATACAGGAGCACCCAGGTTCATAAAGCAAGTTCTTAGAGACCTGCAAAGAGACTTAGACTCCCACACAATAATAGTGGGAGATTTTAACACCCCACTGTCAATATTAGATCAATGAGACAGAAAATTAACAGGGATATTCAGGACTTTAACTCAGCTCTGAAACAAATGGACCTAATAGACATCGACAGAACTCTCCACCCCAAATCAACAGAATATACATTCTTCTCAGTGCTACATGGCACTTATTCTAAAATTGACCACGTAATTGGAAGTAAAACACTCTGCAGCAAAAGCAAAAGAACTGAAACCGTAACAGTCTCTCAGACTACAGTGCAATCAAATTAGAACTTAGAATTAAGAAACTCACTCAAAACCACACAATTACATGGAAATTGAACAATATGACTCCTGAGTAAATAATGAAATTAAGGCAGAAATCAAGAAGTTCTTTGAAACCAATGAGAATGAAGAGACAACATACCAGAATCTCTGGGACACAGCTAAAGCAGTGTTAAGAGGGAAATTTATAGCTCTAAATGCCCACATCAGAAAGCTAGAAGGATCTCAAATCAACACCTTAACATCACAATTAAAAGAACTAGAGAAACAAGGGCAAACAAATCCAAAACCTGGCAGAAGACAGGAAATAACTAAGATCAGAGCAGAACTGAAGAAGATAGAAATGAAAAACCCTCCAAAAAAACAATGAATCCAGGTTTTCATTGGTTTTTTGAAAAAAATAACAAGTTGGATAGACTGCTAGCTAGACTAATAAAGAAGAAAAGAGAGAAGAATCAAATAGACACAATAAAAAATTATAAAGGGGATATCACCACTGACCCCACAGAAATAGAGACTACCATCAGAGATTGCTATAAACACCTCTATGCAAATAAACTAGAAAATCTACAAGAAATGGATAAATTCCTGGACACATGCACCCTCCCAAGACTGAACCATGATGAAGTCGAATCCCTGAATAGACCAATAACAAGTTCTGAAATTGAGACAGTAATTGATAGTTTACCAACCAAGCAAAGCCCAGGACCAGAAGGAGTCACAGCCTAATTCTACCAGAGGTACAAGGAGGAGCTGGTACCATTCCTTCTGAAACTATTCCAAACAATTGAAAAGGAGGGAATCCTCCCTAACTCATTTTATGAAGCCAGCATCATCCTGATACCTAAACCTGGCAGAGACACACACACACAAAAAAAAAAGAAAAGAAAACTTCAGGCCAATATCCCTGATAAACATCGATACAAAAATCCTCAATAAAACACTGGCAAACTGAATCCAGCAGCACATCAAAAACCTTATCCACCACAATCAAGTCAGCTTCATCTCTGGGATGCAAGGCTGATTCAACATACATAAATCAATAAACGTAATCCATCACATGAACAAAACCAGTGACAAAAACCACGTGATTACCTCATTAGATGCAGAAAAGGCCTTTGGTAAAATTCAACATCCCTTCATGTTAAAAACTCTCAATAAACTAGGTACTGATGGAACATATCTCAAAATAATAAGAGCTACTTATGAGAAAACCACAGCCGGTATCATATTGAATGGGCAAAAGCTGGAAGCATTCCCTTTGAAAACCAGTAGAAGACAAGGATGCCTTCCCTCACCACTCCTATTCAACGTAGTATTGGAAGTTCTGGCCAGGGCAGTCAGGCAAGAGAAAGAAATAAAGGTTATTCAAATAGGAAGAGAGGAAGTAAAATTGTCTCTGATTGCAGATGACAGGATTCTATATTTAGAAAACCCCAATATCTCAGCCCCAAAACTCTTTAAGCTGATAAGCAGCTTCAGCAAAGTCTCAGTCTCAAAATCCATGTGCAAAAGTCACAAGCATTCCTATTCACCAACAATAGACAAGCAGAGAACGAAATCATGAATGAACTCCCATTCACAATTGCTACAAAGAAAATAAAATACCTAGGAATACAGCTAACAAGGGATGAGAAGGACCTCTTCAAGGAGACCCACAAACCACTGCTTAAGGAAATAAGAGGACACAAACAAATGGAAAAACATTCCATCCTTATGGAAGGGAAGAATCAATATTGTGAAAATGGCCATACTGCCCAAAGTAATTTATAGGTTCAATGCTATTCCCATCAAACCACCATTGACATTCTTCACAGAATTAGAGAAAACTACTTTAAAGTTCATATGAACCAAAGAAGAGCCCATATAGCCAAGGCAATCCTAAGCAAAAAGAATGAAGCTGGAGGCATTGTGCTACCTGACTTCAAACTATACTACAAGGCTACAGTAACCAAAACAGCAGGTACTGGTACCAAAACAGACATATAGACTAATGGAACAGAACAGAGACCTCAGAAATAACACTACACATCTACAACCATCTGATCTTCAACAAACCTGACAAAAACAAGCAACAAGGAAAGGATTTCCTATTCAATAAATGGTCCTGGGAAAACTGGCTAGCCATGTGCAGAAAACTGAAACCAGACCCCTTCCTTACACCTTATACAAAAATTAACTTGCTATGGATTAAAGACTCACATGTAAAACACAAAACCATAAAAACCCTACGAAAAAACCTAGGCAATACCATTCAGCACATAGGCATAGGCAAAGACTTCATGATGAAAATGCCAAAAGCAATTGCAACAAAAGCCAAAATGGACAACTGGGATCTAATTAAACTAAAGAGCTTATTCACAGCAAAAGAAACTATCATCAAAGTGAACAGGCAACTTACAGAATGGGAGAAAATTTTTGCAATCTACCTATCTGACAAAGGTCTGATATCCAGAATCTAGAAGAAACTTAAACAAATTTACAAGAAACAAACAACCCCATCAAAAAGCAGGTAAAGGATGTGAACAGACACTTCTCAAAAGAAAATATTTATGTGGCCAAAAAACATATGAAAAAATGCTCAACATCACTGATCATTAGAGAAGTGCAAATCAAAACCACAGTGAGATACCATCTCACACCAGTCAGAATGGCGATTATTAAAAAGTCAAGAAACAATGGATGCTGGCGAGGCTGTGGAGAAATAGGAAAACTTTTACACTGTTGGTGGGATGTAAATTAGTTCAACCATTGTGGAAGACAGTGTGGCGATTCCTCAAGGATCTAGAACCAGAAATACCATTTGACCCAGCAATCCCATTACTGGGTATATACCCAAAGAAATATAAATCATTCCACTGTAAAGACACATCCACATGCATGTTTATTGCAGCACTATTTACAATAGCAAAGGCATGGAACCAACCCAAATGATCATCAATGATAGACTGGATAAAGAAAATGTGGTACATTTACATGATGGAATATTATGCAGCCATAAAAAGGAATGAGATCATATCCTTTGCAGGGGCATGGATGAAGCTGGAAGCTATCATCCTCAGCAAACTAACAGAGAAACAGAAACCAGCACTGCATGTTCTCACTCATAAGTAGGAGCTGAACAATGAGAACACATGGACACAGGGAGGGGAATGACACACACCAGGGCCTTTTGGGGGGTGGCAGGCAAGGGGAGGGAACCTAGAGGACAGATCAATAGGTGCAGCAAACCACCATGGCATATGTATACCTATGTAACAAACCTGCACGTTCTGCCCATGTATCCTGGAACTTAAAGTGAAATAAAGTAAAATAAATTCCTTTAGCCATCATTGTGTAGGTAACCTTAACTTGTTCCATCTGCCAAAAACATAATTTGCATTACAAAAATAAGACGAAAATGAAAATCAACTCTTTGGTAAATTAGTGAATTTTGTGTTTCTGTGTTTATATCTAGCTCATGGCTAAGATTTAGAATGAAAGCAATAAGATATTTTTGTATCTGTACATATGTTTATATGTGTATGTATGTGTCTGGCATGTAGTGTTATATACATGTGATATTTTTCTAGCTCTGAATGGTATTTCCAAAATTAATTTGTAAAAGGGCTCTATTTAATCGGCTTTAAAAAATACTCATATAAATTATGTATTCTCTCAGAAATATAGGAACTAACTCAAATGATTTTCAAGTTCATTTGCCTTGGGTAATCTTTGTTAAATAAAAATATTGTTGGTTTAAAGAAAATAAATATGCCTTTAGAGTTGTCAGCATTAAATATAATGCAGACATATTTTCTACCTAGCTTTACTAGTCAAACAAGCTTTAGTTATCTTTACTAGATTAGTTAAGATTATAAGACTATAAATCCAACCTCAGAACAAAATATACAGTGAAAATGAAATGCTTGATGTATATCAAGTACAGCAGTAACATTTTAAAAAGCTGTATGTTTAACTTTTTAGGTTCTTTGCTCCTGTGATATTTTTGATATTTGCCTGATTTGTCAGCAAAAACAAAAAATAATTTGAGGTGATGGCTAGCTTTGTTTAATATCTCATGAAATTTTCATGAGCAATTCAAGCATAATTACTAAGAACAAGTGAATTAATGTAAGTGGGATAAAAGTTTGTAAGTGAACTTTTCAGCAATAATTATGATTTATAAATTATGGCTTATAATATGTCTACTTAAAAATACTTTCCACTCTTTTTGGTAATTTGAAACCTTAAAGCTTTAGTAAGTTAAGTTAAATTATGGGTATTCATTGAATATCTAGATCATTTCCAAATAAGATAAAACAATGAAACATTAATTGTTGAGTATAAGTTTAAGTTTGTATACTTCTGGCATCTTGTTTTTATGCAGTATAGAGAATCTAAATATATTTGAGTCTGTTAATAAATATGAGAAATTGTACCATGAGGAAACAGCATATACCTACAAGAAATGTGAGATGAGGCTGGTATGGTGGCTCACGCCTGTAATCCCAGCATTTTGGGAGGCTGAGGTAGGAGGATCACTTGAGACAAGGAGTTTGAGACAAGCCTGGTGAACATAGCCAGACCCTGTCTCTACAAAATAAAAAGTAAAAAAATTAGCCAAGTGTGGTGGTGCATTCCGATAGTCCTAGCTATTCAAGAGACTGAGGTGGAAGGATCACTTCAGCCTGGAAGGTTGAGGCTGCAGTGAGCAGTGATTGTGTCATTGTACTCCAGGCTGGGCAACAGAGCAAGACCCTGTCTCAAAAAAAAAAGAAAGAAAGAAAAGAAAAGAAAAGAAAAGAAAAGAAAGGAAAAGAAAAGAAAAGAAAAGAAAGGAAAAGAAAAGAAAAGAAAGAAAAGAAAAAGGGAAAAAAGAACGTTAGTGTCACAAATGTATGATGCAACATTAAAATGACGGTTTTTTGGATTATTGGTCTGCTCTTAAAAAGAAATTGTAAAATGGCTTTTCTTTACCTTTTAAGTAACCTGCCTAGAAAACAAAGATTTGTGTCTTATCAAAATAATTTCCTGTGTTCATGTTGTCTTTTCAGTTCTTGCAGGCCCAGGAACTTCATAATATTGGGGGAACCTTAAGAAAATAGGAATTTGCCTAAATCTACAGAGATTGCAGGCAAGGTCTGATGGCAAGTCCCTGGCATGGCTTCCTAGCCTTAATAGGCTTTTGAAAGTCTAATCTGAGATTTTTTTATGCAAAGTTTTAGCAAAGCGAACTAAAAGAAAGGGACCTATGTGGTCAGTCACTATTCTTGCTGTAGTGTTGTCAACAATCAGACCAAGTTTAATAAGACTAGGCTTCTTTTGCAAACAAATTAGTTTTACTTTGATTATCTTTTATAGAAATGGAGGTGATTGTAGAGAGAAAAATTATGTTTCAATGGAAACCTGTAGCACAGCTTTGTGAGTATTCCATTTTAGTCTTGTTCATTGTCTTTAAGGTTTTGTTATCTACCTATAAACTGAGTCCTAAATCTTCTGGTTTCCTCCAATATGTGTCTACAACTCTCCAAATTAATGTTTCACATTTTTCTCTAGCCTCCTAAAATGGCACCACTGAGAGCTAAAACCTGACTGCTCATATTTTTATTGGGACTCTCTTTAACCACCTTTTTGGGTCTTTATTTCCTAATGAAGTCTTCTATGTCACATAAAACATATTAAATACATTCGTATGATTTTCTTTTGTTAATCTGTCATTGGTTATAGGGGCTTTAGCTAAGAACTTAGAAGGATAGAAGGAAAGGATGGTTTTCCTCACCTACATAGACAAATATCCTCACAGCTCCAGCTCCAGTAAGGAAGACAGTGCATCTCTTTTCATAGTCACAGCCAAATAGGAATTATGTCACATGAGGTCTGATTGAGTAATGTGCCTAACCCTAAATCAATCACTGTTGTCAGGGAAGGAAATGTTCAGACTGGCTAGAAGTGAATCATAGTCCCAGCCTTAGGAGCTGAAGGTAGAATTGCTGCTAGAGTCACCTGCAGGACGGGGAATGGGAAGGGGTGGGTCACAAAGGAAAATGAATTGATACTGGGTAAAAAAGTACAGCTGTCTGCTACAAGTGTTGTCACTAATTTATGTAAAAATAAACACTAATAGATGACACAGCATAAAATTTGCACAAATTTTTAAGAAAATATATATAATTTCATAAACATTTATTTTTGCATTCCCCAAGCTCCAAAAATATGTTTGCACTTTTCCCTACTATAAGGAGTGTTTCAATATATTTACTCAATATTTATTGAGCATCCGCTAAGTGCCAGGCACTAATCTAGGTGGCAGGAATATAGTAATGAACCAAACAGATACAACTCCTGTCTTCATGGAGTTTGCTTTCTAGTGGGATGTTCACCTGCACCCACCCAAGCTTCTCCTCACAATCTGAGACAATTGAATAGGGCATTCATTCCTCAGCCCTCCTCCCCAGTTTTCTTTTAAACTGGGGGAAAAATGTGTTTCTTAGCTCAGCTCTTCTTATGTCATTGCCGAGAGGGACTTTTAGCCTCAAGGAATGTTCCATGTCTTTTCCTTCTGGCTGTCTGCCTTACAGTCTCTAGACTCTTCTTCCTCCCTAGAAGGGAGAGGTCTAGGCTGTGTTTTGATTTCCACCCTCTTTGATCTCCAGCTGCCACTTTAAAGTTTGAGGTATGAGGGAGTGCCCTTCCTTTGTGTGAGTACAGCCTGCATAGTCTTTCCGGGTGTCATTCGTTTGGTTTGGTGAGAAGGATGATTGTAAAATCTGAAACTACTTGACCATCTTTTCTTGAAAGCCTCGGGTTTGTAGTTGGCTGGAGTGTATTGTGTTTTTTTGTTCATTTCTTTGTTTTGTTTTGTTTTGTTTTGTTTTTTACCATACCCTAGTATGGAAGAACTGAGCACTGACTTTGTGTGATATTGATAGCTTTATGTACATTACTTCATTTAATTCTCTCAATGCTTCAAGAGATTGTTGAGGCTCATTATTCCCTTTTACAGCATTGGAAAGGTTAAGAACTTTTCCATCTTACACAGCTAGCAAGTGGCAAACTTTCATTTTCTCATTTATAAGATGATAGAGTTAGATTAGATATTATTTCCTTTCCAGCTCTGTGGTTTTTTGAATTTATTATTGCAGTTGGACTCCTAAGAATGGGTAGTACCTGAACAAGAACTAATAGCGGGCCAGGCACAGTGGCTCACACCTGTAATCCTAGCAGTTTGGGAGGGCCAACGTGGGAAGATTGCTTGAGTCCAGGAGTTCCAGACCAGCCAGGGCAACATAGTGAGACCCTGTCTCTATTAAAAAAAAAATTAGCTGGGCATGGTGGTGCCACCTATAGTCCCAGCTATGCCAGAGGCTAAGGTGGGAGGGTCCCTTGAACCTGGGAAGTTGAGGTTGTAGTGAGCTGTGATCAAACCACTGCACTCCAGCCTGGGCCATAGAGCAATACCCTCTCTCGAGGAAAAGAAAAAAAGGAAAAAAGAAATAAAAAGGCCAGGCAGAGTGGCTCACACCTGTAACCCCAGCACTTTGGGATGCCGAGGCAAGAGGTCACTTGAGGTCAGGAGTTCGAGAGCAGCCTGGCCAACATGGTGAAATCCCATCTGTACTAAAAATACAAAAGTAGCCATGCGTGATGGCACATGCCTGTAATCCCAGCACTTTGGGAAGCCAAGGCGGGAGGATCACCTGAGGTCAGGAGTTTGACACCAGCCTGGCCAGCGTGGTGAAACCCCATCTCTACTAAAAACACAAAAATTAGCCAGGCGTGGTGGCTCATGCCTGTAATCCCAACTACTCAAGAGGCTGAGGCAGGAGAATCGCTTGAACCTAGGAGGCCGAGGTTGCAGTGAGCTGAGATCGAGCCACTGTACTGCAGCATGGGTGACAGAGAGAGACTGTCTCAAAAAATAATAATAATAATAATAGAGACTGCACTTTTAAATATCACACAATTCCAAGCACTTTACATGGATTATCTCATTTAATCTTCACACCACCCAATGAGGTTGGTACTGTTATCCCGTTTCACAGATGAGGAAAGTAAGGCATGAGGAAGTTAATCGCCATAAAGTGAAAGAACTGGGAACTGAACTCAGCTATCTTACTCCAAAGCCTTTGTGCTTAACTATTACAGATACGTCCTCTGAAGAGCTTAATAGATGAAGAGGTGAAGAGGATAAGGAGAGTTTCAAATAGGGAAAAATAAGGTATTACGAAATTTTAACTTCTGATGTTTCAATGAAAATTTGTGAGTGCATTTTATCTTTCTACCC
Source organism: Symphalangus syndactylus (assembly GCF_028878055.3). Taxonomy (NCBI): domain Eukaryota; kingdom Metazoa; phylum Chordata; class Mammalia; order Primates; family Hylobatidae; genus Symphalangus; species Symphalangus syndactylus. Next base: position 35,885,828 of record NC_072428.2, on the reverse strand, counting down.
ATAGGATTTAACACACGACTGGGCACCCAACCAGTAAATGTTAATTTATTTAATTAATCCGTCACTAGCAACTTCTTTCCCTTCTGCATTCTCCAAGACTGCTTACTTATTTTAGCTTTTTCACTTGTGAACTATCCCACCCCTCAACTTAGCCAAGTTAATAATGAAATATTAGCCAATAAACTTAACGCTCATAGTCATTCCATTTTTTAAAAAAGTCAAGAGAACTAGGCCGGGCGCGGTGGCTCACGCCTGTAATCCCAGCACTTTGGGAGGCCGAGGCTGGCGGATCACGAGGTCAAGAGATCGAGACCATCCTGGCTAACACAGTGAAACCCCGCCTCTACTAAAAATACAAAAAATTAGCCGGGCGAGGTGGCGGGCGCCTGTAGTCCCAGCTACTCGGGAAGCTGAGGCAGGAGAATGGCGTGAACCCCGGGGAGCGGAGCCTGCAGTGAGCCGAGATCGCGCCATTGCACTCCAGCCAGGGAGACAGCGAGACTCTGTCCCAAAAAAAAAAAGAAAAGAAAAAAAAAGTCAAGAGAAGTAATAGTAAGCATCCTTATAAATAAAGATCAAAGGGGTTAACTAGAATTAATGGTAAAAAAGGAAAAAAATAGATCGAAGGGGATTTTCCAACACTGAATAGTACCCGGGAGAATAAAACATTTCCACCTTCTCTGGCGCCCTCTTGTGCTTCCTAGCTGCAACTGTCAAGATTGCTGATGCTTCCAGGAGTGCAGGACGGTGATACTGGATCTGGATTTATGTTCTGCGTTGTACACACAAACCTTTATAGACTAAACTTGTTTTTCTTCCCTGTATGTTACTCTAATCAGTGCTTATGTCAGGAATTGTAAAATATCCTTTAACCTGGGTTTCCTAGGCTGAAATTGTCCTTATCCATTTGAAGTCCCTTCAGCTCCTGCTCCTGAAGACTCACACCATCTATGAAATGCGTTTTTGGAAGTATGTCTCCCTGTCTGACTGTGTTATTTGATAAGATTGTTCTCATTGCATTCTCTCTCTCTGTCTTTCCCTCTCTCTGCCCTCCTCCATCTACCCCCTTCCTCCTTTCTGAGGCCAAGGCTCTGAATTCCTTGAGGAGTTAAAACTGCTGGAAATTCCTTTTGGAAGAATAAAATACAGCCTTCCACTTTTCCTTTATTTAAAGGCAGCCTTCAAGCAGTGCTGCTTGTTCTTCAATGTCTTGCAGAGCTTTTTGTTCATTCCTTAGTAAAACAAGCGTTTTGGTGTTTCAGATTCACTGTGTGTGCACCACAGGACTGTTACACGAGGCCATGGGAAACTAGCAGAGGCTCAGGAAGTAAATGTAATTAAGAAACAGATCCTACGTTGTATTTGAATCACCCTCCTTCCTTTCCGATTGCTAAATCTTTCTTATGGGGTGAAACTTTTCGTGCCGGGATCTTTCTTTTCTTTGGACGCGTTATCTCCCAGGAAACTCCTCAGACCCCAGCAAGTAGACTGGGTGTCCTGTCCCAGTGGCTGGATAAACAGGCTCAGATATTTCAAATTCTTAGTTAGAATTAAACTGGAACTTGTTTTATATTTACATGAAACTGAATAATTAGTGATAATATTTAAATTAATAATAATTGGCCAGGCGCGGTGGCTCACGCCTGTAATCCCAGCACAGTGGGAGGCGAGGCGGGTGGATCACCTGAGGTCAGGAGTTCAAGACCAGCCTGGCCAACATGGTGAAACTCTGTCTCTACTAAAAATACGAAAATTAGCCGGGAGTGGTGGTGGGCACCTGTAATCCCAGCTACTCGGGAGGCTGAGGCAAGATAATTGCTTGAGCTCAGGAGGCAGAGGTTGCAATGAGCGGAGATTGCGCCACTGCACTCCAGCCTGGGCGACAAGAGCAAAACTGTATTGCAAAATAATTATAATAGATAATAATAATAATGGCTGAGTTTCTTTTAGTGCTTAATATGTACTAAGTACATTAAGTGCTTCACATCCCATGTCTCACTTAATTTTCACAAGTCCCCTACTAAATAAGTAATGTTATAATCCTCATGTTACAGATAAGGAAACTGAGGTTTAGAGAGGTCACTTGCTTTGAGAGACACTATAGCTTTGAGAGAATCTGTTTGGTTTAGTTGTTTAAGCCAGAGCTCTGCAATTCAAATGCTGGCTCTCCTACTCTCTAATTTGGTAACTTGTAGTGAGCTGCTTCACCTCTTGGTGCCTCAGCTCCCTTATCCATAATAAGGGTGGATCACCTGAGGTCAGGAGTTCAAGACCAGCCTGGCCAACATGGTGAAACTCTGTCTCTACTAAAAATACAAAATGTATCCATAATAATCACAATTCCTGATTTATAAGGATGTTCACAATTTTTTTTTTAAAGGAGGAGAGTTGAAACCCAGTTTGCTTCAGGCCACTACATGGTCTTTCTAAGGTGAAGACTATGTTCATTCTCTTTATGGATATTATATCTTAATACCATGTCCTTCCACAGTGAATTTCTCCTTTAACTGGGCAGCAGTATGACTCAAGGAGTTTTTAAAACTGCTGTTTCTAATTCAGTAGGTCTAGGGCAAACTCAGGCATCTTTATTTTTCTAAAGCTTCAAGGGATGTCCATGTGTAGTCAGAATTGCAAATCGCTGCCATGTGGCCATGTGGTATACTGTCACAGCACACTACCAGTGCTGTGTGGTATCTAATTTGAACTTTGCTATAAACCTATGCAATAAGCAGGTTTGCCATTACCCTCAACTTACAGATAAAAAGACTAAAACTAAGAGCTTGACCAAATGTACATAGCTAGTCAGTATACAAACTGGGGCTTATACTTGGGTCATACGACTCAAAAACTTATGGTCTTTCCATGTTGTTGGAGAGAAAAAGACTGATTTTTTAAAAAATAAGGCCTTTCATATGCATTATTTCCTCCTCTTTCCTGCAGTGGCTACTTCGGTCCATATTTTCATCCCATAGTTACTTTGGCAAGAGCTTTCACCAGAAGTCCCCTCCTGTCTTTATCTCTTCCTTGAACACTACCTTCGGCTTAATCTTTAACCATTAAGTGCAGAGTTCATCAAGTAACTCTTTTGTTTAAAAATGACCAATATTTGTCCTGTTTACTGACTATATTAGTCCACTCTCACGCTGCTAATAGACATACCTGAGACTGGGTAATTTATGAAGGAAAGAGGTTTAATTGACTCACAGTTCAGCATAGCTGGAGAGGCCTCAGGAAATTTACAATCATGGTGGAAGGGGAAGCAAACATATCCTTTTTCACACGGTGGCAGGAGAGAGAAGAATGAGAGCTGAGCAAAGGGGGAAGCCCCCTATAAAACCATGAGATCTTGTGAGAACTTACTATCATGAGAATAGCATGGGGGAAACTGCCCCCACGATTCAATTCCTTTCCACCGGGTCCCTCCCACAACATGTGGGATTATGGGAACTACAATTCAAGATGAGATTTGGGTGGGGACACAGCCAAACCATATCAACATCTGTAGTGGGTTGAATGGTGGCCCCCAAAAAGACATGTCCTCATCCTAACCTCTGCAACGTATGAGCGTGAACTTATTTGGAAAAAGGGTCTTTGTAGATGTAAATAAGTTAAAGATCTTCATATGAGGTCATCCTGGATTATCTGGGCAGGCCCTAAATCCATTGACAAGTGTCCTTATAAGAGACAGAAGACACAGACACCAGAAGACCATGTGAAGACAGAGGCAGAGATGGGAGTTTTACAGCCACAACCCGAGGAACACCTGGAGCCATCAGAAGTGGGAAGATGGAAGGGAGCATTCTCCCCTAGAACCTGCAGAGGGAACATGGTCCTGCTGACACTTCAATTTCAGACTTCCAAGAGAGTAAGTTTCTGGTGTTGTAAACCATCCGGTATGTGGTCATTTGTTACAGCAGCCTTAGGAAACTAATATACCAGCTCATCACCTCTTTTTGACTTTCAGGGACCATGACATCTGTGGCTTCCCTGCTAATCCGGCCCTGGTCTTGCATAAATCCTCTGCCCATCTGGTTGTTCCTTCACTGTCTTCTCCCTGGGACCCTCAGGTCTCCTTGTGTGCCTTCCCTCATGTTGCCTCCTCATCAGAAAGAGGACATGCCCTCTCAACAGAGTCCCCCTTCAGAAGGGAACTGGCTTTTGAGGTGGAGTGATAGTGGGGGAGGAGATGAGATCTCTGGGAACATGGTGGTATAGTAGGCAGGGTGCTCTTTGCCAGTCAGTTCCTTGACATGTTTTCTAATTTTTTTTTTTTTTTTTACCAGCCTCAACCCTTCCTTTTGTTGCCTGCATTAAAGAGTGTGTCTAAGATCCACTACTTGCACAAGTCTTGCTACATTCTTGGGTGTCATCCATAAAGTATGTTTGACTAGTTGACCTCTTGCTCCCCAGGTCTCATGCATAAGGTGTGGTGAAATCTACCCCATGAAAACATTTTTCTTGAGCACCTACTAAGTGCCAAACACTGCCCCAAAGCTGGGGCTGTAGCAGTGAGATAGCTGTGGTGGCTGACCTCACAGAGCAGAGTCTTCCTGTTTTGATAAATACTGTGCTTATCTAGTTGGACTTGACTACGGTCACACAGCTACTAAGTGGATAGCCAGGATTCAAATCTACTTCCGTCTGACTGCAAAGTTGCTTTCTACCACATCATGTGTATCAGTTTGGGTCCTGGCAAGAAACAGAGAACATGTTCCAATGGAGTAACTGAGGGAGAATTTAGTGAAAGATTATTTACAAGGAAGCAGGAAGGGTTAAAGAAAACCCAGCAAGGAATGGTGCTGTGTCTCAGTGCTAGCAACAGCGGGGAGCCATTTCTACTCCTAAGTCTAAAAGGTTGAGGCAAGGAGGTGGTTACTGGAACCTGGAGAGAGTGCCTGTAGCTGTCAGGGAGGCTATCAGACAGGAGAGCAGCTCTTGGGTCGAGGAATAGCAGTCTCACAGCAGGGATTCAGGGGAATAAAGCCCTTAACCCATACTCCTCCTCTGCTTCAATTTCCTGCTGGTGACTTATCACCAAGGTAGGTGATAGGTCAAGGAGGACAAGTAGACTGGGTGATGCAGGCCTTAAAGGTCAGCTGTGGAGTCACAGAAAAGGATACAGAGAGTGGAAAGTGGATCTGGAGGGGCAAATGAAAAATGTGCCTGTAATCCCAGCACTTGGGAGGCTGACACAGATAATCACTTGAGCTCAGGAGTTCAAGACCAGCCTGGGCAACATGACAAAACCCTGTTTCTGAAAAAACAAACAAAAAAAACAAACAAAAAAAACAGGCATGATGGTTCATGTCTGTAGTCTCAGCCACACGGGAGGCTGTGGGAGCTTGAACCTGGGAGGCAGAGGTTGCAATGAGCTGAGATCATGCCACTGTCCTCCAGCCTGGGCGACAGAGCAAGATCATATCTCACAAAAGAAAGAAAAAAGAAAAATGTCCAACATACCAGTGTTTCCCAAACTTTACTCCTTCAGATACTATTTTCATGAATTTACCATATCCCATGTTTACTCTACACTCAGCTGTACTTAATATTTTATGAAAATTTCCTCTTTCTTTTAAACTTTGTTAAATGTACTACTAGTAACAGGTACTAATAAATGTATTAATGGTAATTAAGGTAATATTTCACTACCTTGAATGGAAGAAAACCATAAAAAATAAATCTAATAAAATCAAGTTTGCTAAATTTTAAAACCTAAAATTTAACAATAATTATAAATGATAATGTGTCATATGAGGTCCTTCACAGGCTGGTCCCTACCTGCCTCTCTAGTCTCCCCTCCCCTGCCCTGTCCCTGCCCCATGCTTCCA